>NC_042619.1:126290128-126592442 GCF_901001135.1 Rhinatrema bivittatum | reverse complement strand
GCTGGCAGCCGGCCCGGCGTGCGCAAATTAGGCAGGTGTAACTTTTGGAATAAAGGTAGGGAGGGGGAATTAGTTAGGGCCGGGGGGTGGGTTAGGTAGGGGAAGGGAGGGGAAGGTGGGGGGAGGTGGAAGGAAAGTTCCCTCCGAGGAAACGGAGGCAGGCTGTGCGGCTCGGCGCCCGCACGCTGCTGATTTTGCTCAGCCTTGCACCCACCAACCCCGGATTTTAATAGATATGCGCGGGCGTACTTTTTAAAAATCTGCTCCTTAATGTACAAGGAATGCATGCTGGACAGAGCAGCAGAAAGGCAAAGAAGAGGCACATTGCAAATTAAATTTAAATTCAGCCTATTATGGGACCAATTTACCAAACTGCAATAAAGTGTTTGTATGCAGTAAACAGCATTTATCACACGGTAAAACACTTTATTGCAGACAAAATACAAATAACACATGGAATGCATGATTATTGCAAGCTTTTGCATGTTATTTCCTGGACCCTAAATCAGATGCAACATGGATTTGCTAGAGAGCTGTACTGCAATCAAAGCAGTTCATTGGCATTCAAGTAGTAGCGCAGAGCACAAATATCTTCACGAGCTGCACTATTCCAGAAACGTTAGCTTCTCAAAGCGGCATAGCTAACTTTCCCCTGGGAGCATTGTATAGCTGAATGAAGTACCTCCAAGGGCTGCCGATTTATAGGGGTTCACAAGGCCTTTTAAATGTTTTGCTACCTCCTCCAGGTAAAAATTCCTTGATAATCCATGGTGAACCTTCCCTCCGCACACATGCCACACTTGGTCCATGTACCATTCTGGTCCTCAGCATGGGGGCACACTGGGAGAGTCACGGACCCGCAAGTGTCCATGACTTCCCTGGGTTTTTAAAGGGGAAGCAAAGCAAAAATCTTTTCCAGGGCTTTGGGGTTTTGTGCTTACCAGGGGCTTTCTCTGCTCACCAGTCCAGGCACTCTTAAAGAAGACATGATCCACACCACTGCTGTTGTCCAAAAATTAAAATCCCTTACTAAACCGGTGGCATGGTAAATAAAGTCCAAAACAATTATAATTCCATAGTGCACCACAGAAATCAAAATCCAAACTTATAAAATTCAAATTCAGTCTCTCTTCACCCAAAACAGGTCAACTTTTTGGAATGGATACCCTTTACATCCTGGTCCATCCCAGTACACGTATGGTGTCTGTAACCTCTTCCAGGGTTCTTTTTTCTTTCTCTCACTCTCTGGTGTCTCAGGCTGGTGGGTGGGCAATCAGACTGGTGAACTTTCCCAGGCATGGTGCCCCTTCCTCTGACACCTCCCAGTACATTTGTCTACCTACTCTCCAGGGAAATTCTCTACTCCTTAGGGCTCCCAACTTCACTCTGATAGACTTTTCCAGGCAAGCTGTCCTTCCTCTGACACCTTCTAGTACACTCATCTCCAGTTCCTAGGACCTTCTTCTTCAACTCCTTTAGATTTCCAGACACTTCTATAGCTGAAAGTTGTTTGGAAATGTGATCAAATTGATAAGTTTAGACTTAATCTGCACATTATCTCAATAATTTTATTGCTTTTGATATGTGTCAGCCTGTGGATGATTTTAAAACCATTCTCTCTCAAGTTGGGTCCTCTAAAATAGATCACTGTTTGGAAGAAAATAAATTCTTTATCTTGGCTCACTCGTAATTTGAAAAATGTTAGAAGGAGCTTCAGTAGACTAGAGCAGAAATGGCATCACTCATCTGTTATGTATAATTATGATATGTACCAATAGGCTTTATGCTCATATCGAACACAGGTCAATGAGGCCAAGTCTACATTTTACACCAAGACAATTCAAAGCGGTTTAAATAACCCTCAGGAATGATTATGGATTGTGAGGAAATGTATGGATTCTTCTAGGTCTAATCTCACCAAGAATTCTTTCCTTTGTTTCTCGAGCTGATTTGTTCCATGCTTTTGAGGACTTATTTTACAATAAAATAGAAAAATTAAGTAGTAGTATTCAGTTGGATTTACCTAAACTGAATTCTTATAATGAATCTGTGCTCTGAGATTGCTTTTTGTCCATAACTATGACTGAATTTCTTCAGGTTATCACTAAATTGAATGTATCGCCTTGTTTTTTAAATCTGTGTATAACTGTACTTTTTCAAGCCCTTAGGAAAGCTTTTGCCCCAACAATAACTTTACTTGCAAACTTTTCCTTTTTTTGAAGGGCAGCTTCCTAAGATGCTCAAAAGAGCTTCAGTTCATCCGCTACTAAAGAATCCTAATCTTGATCCCACTATTCTCAGTAATTACTGGCCTATTTCTACGTTACTGTTTCTTGTGAATTTGTGGTATTAAAAACAACTAAGTTACCCCATTGCTCAGGAAAATGTGTTATGGCGTTAACACACGTGATACCGCCTGCGTTAATGCCATAAGGCATGCGAAAAGTATGGTAATGCGTGGTTTTAATGCTGGAAATAACTACACCTTTTTTCCTGGTGTTAGGCTGTGCAATATACCTGAAATGGCCATAGCGCAATTGCGATAAATTTTGTCCATTTCTGGGGGGAGGGGGGAGAGAGAAAGAGAAAGAGAGAGCCTCTGGGGGCCTCACTGTGTGCACCTATTTATATCCCTGTAGGAGGACCATCTAATAGGGCAAGGTGAGGACTCTATAACAGGGTACCATCAAGCTAGGGTGAGATAACATAGTACAAAATTTCATCTTTGTGAGACTTTCTTCACTCCAAATGACGTCAAATCTCCACTGAGGTATACTGTGCTGTTCATAATGTCTCACTCTACATGAGAAAGAGGCCCCTAAACCCTAAAACTTGTAAACTGTTGTGATAGCGACCCCGAACAATGGTATATAAACTTGATAAATAAATAAATAAACACCACCGAAACTTCACCTCGACCTAGCAGATGGCCCTCCTATAGGGATATAAATAGGTGCACACAGTGAGGCCCCCCCCCCCCCCCCCCCGAGGCTCTCTCTCACTCCCCTCCCCCTCCCCTTAGAACAAGATGTGAAAATAGGGATTATTGCAGGGTACACTAAGTTTAGTGCACTATGCAATAATACCTATGCAAAACAGTTACTTAAACATTTCCATAAACACACCGCTTTTTTTCAATGTATTATTGACTTTTTTGATGAACCTAGTGGTAAATTCTTAGATACCCAGTCTATTTTAGATTTCAATAATTTGGCTTTAGAAAGAATGTCAGCACAGAGGCATTACTCTTGTCGAGTTTCGATATGGTACACCATGGTTTTGATACAGGAATGAGTTACATTCGAGTTCTACTTAGGGTTGTCAACTGGCTTCAGATTTTAAGGACAGGTTGATCCAGTCCTGCTTTTACTCAACTGCATGCAGGTACTTATCGCTTTGCTTTTCTTAGGAAAAGCAATAGAGAAATCAGAATAAATCCCAGCATGCCATGTGGTAAAACCAGGGCTAGATCAATCTGTCTAGAAAATCTGGAGCCAGTTGGCAATCTTAGTTGTACTAGATCTCATTTGACAGTGTTAATCATAGTATTTTGATTTCTAAGGCTGGCTGAAGCTGGAATAGGTGGTATAGTACTATCATGATTTATTTAATTTCTTAGTGACTGCTCATAACAGATCAGATTAGGAAACAATTTGTCAACTTGGTGACAAATGGAGACTTGTATACCATAGGGATCAGTGTTGTTGGCAGGGACTCTTTAATATCTACCTGACCCTGCTCTGTAAATGTTAACAACTCTAGATGTCTCATATAAGATGTATACAGTGATACCCAATGTTTTTTCTAATTACATCTCCTTGGCCCTCCACTTTTCAATTTTTAACACTCTGCTATCTTCCATTAAAAAATAGCTTTTCAATAATAGGCTGGTCTTAAACGTTGAAAAAACCAGATATCCCAAGGTTGATGTGCCATCTGAATTTATCTTTGATGGTCATTCATTAACAATTAAGACCCAGGTCAGAAATCTAGGAGTTATAGCCAATGCTTCTTTTTCAATGTGCCCTCATATTAAAAGCTCGACATCAACTGCATTTCATAAATTAAGGCTGTTGCACAGGTTGAAATCTCTATTAAGATTGAGGATTTCCTTTTCATGCTACAAATATTAATTTTTCCTTCCATCAATTATTACAATTCCCTCTTTTTAGGTTTACCTGCTAACGTTCTCCAAGTGCTTCAGCTCATACAAAATGCAGCTGCCTATATTCTCTCTGGAACATCTATATTTGAATACATTTCTCCTGTATTGGCTGTCCTTCATTGCCTCCCAATAACATGGAGAATCAAATTTAAAATTCTATCTCTAGTACATAAGTTAATCAACAATTCGGAGGTCACTTGGTGTAATGCAGTGTTGAGAATTTACAAACATACTACCCCCCTCTGCTCTGCTAACAAGGGTTTACTTGAAATACCCTCACCTAGGCTCGCTTATTGAACTGAGACAAATGATTGAGCCTTTTCTGTGGCAAGTCCAACCCTGTGGAATTTTCTTCCCAAACATCTTAGACTTCTCACCGATTTGAAATAGTTTAAAAAGGAACTGAAGATGCTTCTCTCCTGTGAAGCTTTCACTTAGTCCAGTTGTAGGAAACTGAGAGATGTTTTCCAGGCTGCAGCCACAAAGCCACATGGACGCCAGCATTTTCTAATGCAGATAAAACTTTATTCAAATTACAGTACTTCAACACAAAGAGAATGACTATCTACCTTAGCAGTACACTTCCCACTCCCTGAGCTTTGGGTCAACATAGATTTACAGAGGCTGCTTCTCTTGGAGACATAGGGGCCTCCTGAACCCAACTGGGCTTACACTCTAATGCTCCACAGATGGTCCCACCCTCAGGCCTCTCCCTGCCCCAGCAGGGTCCTGCCCATAGATCTTGCCCTCTGTGGGATTTAAGGTGGACCAGGCATCTAGCCTGTGTATGCATACACAGGCATCTATGCCTGTGTATGCAGGACCAGGCATCTAGCCTGTTCCAGCAACCACAACAAGGGGAAAAACAGGGTCACTCTGCTACACCAGTGTATCATGGCTATTGACTTTTGTTGTTTGGTTTATCTGCTTTTGTTTTAAATTTTGTTTTTATGTTTTGCATGATTGCTGTATTAATCAAATGTTGTCCGTTCCAGTTTTATGGACATTTTAATTTGTAACCTACCTTGATCCTTGGGAGAGAGTGGGAAATAAATGAGATGAAATAAATAAATAAATGCTGCCCCAGTCCTTAAGCCTTAGCCCATTATATAAAAAAAAAGTGACCTCCCCCGATCCTTCTCAGACTTATCATATAGCCCTAGGGTGTTTGAAGGGGACAGGAGTGACACCCCCTTGCTCCTGCTCTGTTGTCATCATCTTGCAAATGGTGTTGGCTGAACCCATTCACTCCTTTGCCTTGATGAGCAAAGAAGTGCAATAGGTCAACTGGCACCATTTTGAAAGATCGCACTAGTGAGGCAGGAGCAACTGCCCCCTAAAGCTATGGGGTAAGTATGGGAAGAGTGTGGGGGATGCGGAGGGTCACCTTTTTTGAATAAAGGGTGGGGCTTAAGGACTA
This sequence comes from Rhinatrema bivittatum, assembly GCF_901001135.1. Taxonomy (NCBI): domain Eukaryota; kingdom Metazoa; phylum Chordata; class Amphibia; order Gymnophiona; family Rhinatrematidae; genus Rhinatrema; species Rhinatrema bivittatum. The sequence goes on along the minus strand of NC_042619.1, from coordinate 126,586,857 downwards.
GAGGTAGAGTGAAACTGCACCTAAGCTTTTTACATCTATGGGTCAACTATGGGTTTTTGGGGAGGTCAGGTGGTTCACCACAGGTAGGACGGCTTTTACAGGATCTGGAAAGGAATATGACGAGTGAGGTAATAAAATTTGCAGATGATACAAAATTATTCAGAGTAGTTAAATCACAAGCAGATTGTGATAAATTGCAGGAGGACCTTGTGAGACTGGAAAATTGGGCATCCAAATGGCAGATAAAATTTAATGTGGACAAGTGCAAGTTGATGCATATAGGGAAAAATAGCAGTAGAAACAAAGTGAATCGGTAGTTGAAAACGCCCTTTATTAAATGATGCCCTAGGGCTACCGCTTTGTTTTTTGGGTCTATAGGGAAAAATAACCTAGTTTGTAGTTACACTATGTTAGGTTCCATATTAGGAACTATCACCCAGGAAAAATATCTAGGTATCATAGTGGATAATACTTTAAAATCATTGGCTTAGTGTGCTGTGACAGTCAAAAAAGCAAACAGAATGTTAGGCATTATTAGGAAGCGAATGGTGAATAAAACAGAAAATATCATAATGCCTCTGTATCGCTCCATAGTGAGACCACATCTTGAGTACTGTGTACAGTTTTAGTCGCGCATTTCAAAAAAGATATAGTTGAACTGGAGAAGGTACAGAGAAGGGAGATCAAAATGATAAAGGGGATGGAACAGCTCCCCTATGAGGAAAGATTAAAGAGGTTAGGGCTGTTCAGCTTGGAGAAGAGAAAGCTGAGGGGGGATAGGATAGAGGTCTTTAAGATCATGAGAGGTCTAGAAGAGGAAAATGTGGATTGGTTATTTACACTTTCAGGTAACAGAAGGACTAGGGGGCACTCCATGAAATTAGCAAGTAGCACATTTAAAACAAATTAGATAAAAAACATTTTCACTCAAAACTCAATCAAGCTCTGGAATTTGTTGCTAGAGGATATAGTTAGTGCATTAATGTATCTGGGTTTAAAAAATGTTTGGATAAGTTTTTGCAGGAGAAGTCCATTAACTGCTATTAATGAAGTTGATTTAGGGAACAGCTACTGCTATTACTGGCATTAGTGGCATGGTATCTACTTAGTGTTTGGGTACTTGCCAGGTACTTGTAACCTGGATAGGAAACAGGATGCTGGGCTTCATGGACCCTTGGTCTGACCCAGTATGGCAACTTCTTATGTTCTTATGTTCTTATTTAAAAGATGATAGCCCTGGGATGGAGACAGCCATCATCCATTTAAAATAATAAAGAATTGTATTTATTTAAAAGGTTTATATCCTGCACACTTCAAAAGTTCACAGGTAGGTGCTAACTCCACCCCAACTTTGCCCCTTGCAATGCCTTTCCTCAGTGAGCATAAAAAATATGTGCGAAATAGGGTTACACGTGTACTTTTACATGCGAGCTCAGGTTAATTTTAGAACAGCTATTTACATGCATAAAATTGGATTTTATGCATGTAATTGGCTTTGAAAATTATCCCTTATACTAGAATGCTTCCATTTCCTCTCTATGTGGTGTTTAATACAAATCTAGAAATGTTGTGCTATGCACTAGAGGAAGGCTGATCTAAATAGTCAAGCAATTGGCATATTTTGTATGGTGCAGAGATTTATATCGAAGTAGAATGAAATTAGGAGCCAAGGTACAGCAGACTTAAAGCAGAGAAAGTCATCAATCAGAGAGCATTTACAGAGAGGATCAATTGATATATGTCATTATTTATTTTCACAATTAAGTTGGACAGAAGAGGGACAGCTACTGTATGTGCAGAGTATATTAGTATTTTTCCTCTTCAGACAAAAACAGTTTTCAAACATCAGAAGTCTTCTACGGTACCTTATCACCACCAGAAAATAGGTTTTCTCACCTACAGATGGTGAGGAGAGGAGACAGTCGCCGTGAACATTAGGTTGAAATTGCTTGTCAAGTTTGATCAATTCAAGAGAAGACAAAGTCCCTCTTGAAAGAGCACATTTGATTTTTGTAGATTAACAAGGATGTCCTTCAGGATTTCACAGTTTGGAGAAATTATCCATACATAACAGTGAAGTAAAAAAATAAATTTGCATGAAAAGCGTTTAGGATGCCAATGTTGTCTTTCAGATTTGGACTATTCAATAAAGCATTTCTTTGTAGTTCTGCTCACCGAGGACCAGATATACTAAAGAGTTTTTCCCATTTTGTGCCTCTGAAAAAGATGCTTAGTAGATCTGGCCTTAAATATTTATTCTCCTGTGGGGACAGCACATGTTTTCTTTTTTTTTGTGCTTACTGCTAGGCATTGACGAAAAAAAAAAATCACAAAGCAACATTAGGGAATGGGGGCTGAAATTACAAACTCATGAAGCAGATTTAATTCAAATTACACTTTAAAGCCAAAGAGAAATAAAGAAAATGGAACTACTGCAAAAACAGAAAATGAATGCAATTCTGAATTTAGCTGCTGTGAATGACATATTTGGTGATAGAGCAGTATAATAATATATTAATTATCATCTGGCAATTACCATTTTGCTAAAGCAAAAACAGGATACAGGGCAGCGCCTATCCCCCATCATCTCTGCCGGATATTCTCAGTACACAATTGAGTGTGGGATTGACAGTCTCTGTTCAGCTTTATATTTTATGTTCTGTAGCTATAGACTACTGGGAGTCATTTAACTGGGTATATTTAAAGACTAGCATAGCCTTTTTAGTAGACAGCAATTTATAGCTTTAAACTTTTCAACTGCTATAAGCATGAATAGATTTGACCATGGAGGAAGGGGGACTTTAATTCAGATGTGTGCGGCACAGTATATGGGCAAATACTCCTTTATTTCTTCATTGTTTAATATAACACGAGTGAAGCTTGGCCTGATTCAAACAGGATTAAGTTGTAATGAGGCCGCTAATCCACATAATATATGAAACTTCAGGACAGACCCTGATTTGAGAAGTGAGCCGACACAATCAGGACATTCATGAATATTCACAAGATGCATCAGGGTCATCTCTGATAATTCAGGGCTGCTCAAGTCAAATTCTATCAGAATTCATGAGAACAGTAGACAGGTTCTGGGTATGAGAAAGTAAAGTGGGAGATTGAGGTTAAAATAAATTGACAGGCAATAGGATTAGAAGCCCTGGCCAGTCCTGGTTTTTGTGAATAACTAACAGAGATTTGAAATTAAAGAATTAAACCATGAAGATTTTCTTGACAACTGATCTGATAGCTTTGGAAATGTAGTTTAAAGGCATTCTCCTGTCACTCAGCAGTGGGGAGAAAAATGAAGGCAGGCTGTTGTCGTCCCCCCCCCCCCCCCCAAGCCCCTTCCTCTCTTCGTAATCAAAAAAGGGGGAGAAAGGTCAGGCTTTCAGAAATCTTTCCTTTTCTTCTATTTTCACACTGTTGAGAGCACATAAACACAGAGAATTGCAAGATTTTATTCTCCCCATGTGATGTTTTTTTGCTTATGCCAATTATAATTGTAAATCAGGGGAAAATAAGTCATTTTCACAGCCAGCGAGCATCTATAAATGCATAATTTTCAAGCCATTTTATCATTTTTACTCTCCCATGAGTCCTTGCCCAACAGTAATAATAATGCAATGTATTTGGAAAGGATCTTTCATTCAGGCTGCTGATAATCATAGCACTGCAGAAGCATACATGCAGCCACTACCGTGATGGAATGCATGATTATCAATTTTGGTTCCTGAACCGCACTGGAGATTCCAAAGAAACAATATATTATTATTAATAATAATAATAATAATAATAATTAGATGCTAAATTATTATCATATTCTCATTGAATCTGATTCAGACTTCAGTAATAGAGATTTAGAAAAGACTATTTCCCATCCTGTGTCTATGGAAAAAAAAGGACCTACCTCTTATTCTCTAGATTCAAAGATCTCCTGCATGTAGCATGCATCAGTAAAAGGCTCCAGATTCCCATTGGCAATCTTTGGATAACTGCAGGTATACACCACTGGGAGACCTAAGATCACAAATCAAAAGGTCTCCTGATGGTACCCTCCACTCAGAACACACATCTAACGCCAATAAGAGACCGAATGCTTGCTATAGCAGGCCCCAAGCTGTAGAACTCTCTTCCAGAGGTATTACGTCAGATAACAGAGAAAAAGAACTTCATGTGTGAACTGATAATATGGCTATTTAGAAAGGCTTACGATTTAACATAAACATCTATAATGCTGATAATTGCATTAACAATACAAGAGACAATGCTAGTTGAACAATCATTATATAATAAATGACATAAAGGGATTACCAGTATGAATAGAATCTATTTTCATTGCTATGAAGACCAAGAATGAATTAATGTGAACTAAATTAGATAGGAACTACTGTGATAGCCATGATGATGTGTAATTATGAAATAGAATATGTATTCTCTATGGCAGCGCTTCTCAACCGGTGTGTCGCCAAGCACCGGCAGGTGTGTCACATGTTCCTGGTCCCTCCCGCTGCTCTTCCTTCCCTGCTGCCATTGCCACCAAGCTAACAGCATGTTCAAGCCCAAAGGGAACAGCAGCAGTGTTAGAGGAAGCTGTGGCTCCTGCAGCTGGACTTTTCTTCTTCCTGCGCCTGCCCTGGAACAGGAAGTGATACACAGTGTAGTGCGCAGGAAAGAGAAAAAGCTGTGCCGCGTGGAAAAGTAGCAGCGGCGGCAGCAGCAGTATCGGCCCCCGAACAGTAGCATGGCCTGGAGCAATCGAAGCAGCCGGTAATCGGCAAAGGAGACAGCAGTATCCCGCAGCCGTTGGGATTCTTCTTTCATGGCCTGCCAGGGCTGGAGGAGGCTGCTGCAGCTACCATTTGTGCCTTGGCGGGGGGGGGGGGGGGGGGGGGGAAGGAAGTGGGTGAGAGAGAGAAGATAGACAGTCTGTGTGTGATTGAGAGCATGCATTTGATTGAGAGCATGTGTGTAATTGAGAGCATGTATTTGATTGAGAGCATGTGTGTAAGTGTGTGAGAGAGAGTATGTTTGTGATTGAGAGGAACTGGTCAGAGAGGTGATGTGTGTATATGTGAGAGACAATAAAAGTGACTGGTCAGGGAGGTGACTGGCGTGTGTGTGTGTGTGTGAGAGAGAAAAAGCATGGAAGTGAGAAATCTGGATATGTGAGAAAGCATGGGAGTAAGAAGCCTGGTGTTGTGGGGGTATGTGTGAAAGAAAGCATGGGAGTGAGAAGCCTGTGTATGTGAGAGAGAGCAGGGGAGTGGGAAACCTGTGTGTGTGTGTGTGTGCATGCATGAGGGAGAGACTGGTTGGTAAGGTGATGGTGTGTGAGAGAGAGACTGGTGTGTGTGTATGTGAGAGAAAGAAAATGATTAAGGGAATGAGAAGCATGTGGAGAGAGCGAGCATGGGAATGAGAGAGAGACTGGTGCATGTGTGTAAGAGAGAGAAAGTGATTATGGGAATGAGAAGCCTGTGCATGTGGAGAGACTGAGCATGGGAGTGAGAAACCTGGGTGTGTGGAGACACAGTATGGGAGTGAGAAGCCCATATATGTAAGATAGAACACGGGAGTGGGATGCCTGTGTGTGTGTATGGCATGAGAGAAACTGTTCAGGAAGGTGACTGGTGTGTGTGTCAAAGACTGGTTGGGAGATGATTGGTGTGTGAGAGACAGAAACTGGTCATGGGGTTGTGACTGGTATGGTGTGTGTGTGAGAGACAGAGAGACTGGTCATGGACCCTAAGGAAGAGGACCATGAATATAGAGCTTAGCCACTACTGCTGCTTCTGGTGTGCGCTACGGCCTGCACGGAAGAGGAGTAGGAGAGCTGCTGGAGGTGGATTTTTAAGTTTATTTTTCTTGATTGACTGCCATTTTAATTATTTAATATTATGTGATGTGTCTGCTTTTTTAAATATTTTATTGGTGTTTGGAGAATTTTTAATAGTTTTTATGAGTTTTTAATTGTTGGATGTTATTCTGTTCATAGCTGTTTTGAAACATTTATTCTGCTTATTAGTATATTTTTACAATTATTTCTGTGTGGGGATCTATAGCTGCTTGCTAGTTCTGTTTTCCTAATTGGAGGTGTATTGGTGTTTAGAGCCTGATTTAATAATTGTAGTGTTGCCTTTTCATAGATATGGTTGCTCCTGTTTGAGTGTATTCCATAATACAGGTGTAACTGAGTGCAGATTAGTTTATGTGCATAACTGCAGATCCTGGGAGTATGTTAGGTCGGTTCTGTGTATGTTACTGAGGTGAGATATTTTGCTAGCATGTAAGCTTTTGTATCAGTCTTATTTGTTGTGTTTTCTCAAGAGGACATGCATTGGTGGTAAACTGCTATCTTTTCATAAGTAGGGCTATTGAGCCTGGTAGTAGAAAGAGTTTGAGTTGCTGTTACTGAGATGACACCAGAACCAGAATATCCTTTTTGTAGGGTGAGTTGTATGGGGAATGTCGTAATTTTGCTTTACATCCATTATTGTGGGTCAGGGGGGTTCCCATGGATGCAAACTGTACTTTTACATCTAGCCCCGTGATGATCATGGGTCAGTGTGTCATGCATGTGAGAACCATCTGTCAGGTGTGTCCCGACAGAAAAAAGGTTGAGAACCACTGCTCTATGGTATTGAATTCGAAAAATGAACATTAACACAAAGCATATGATTGTTGATCTTGAATATGAACCCTAATAATGTAAACTGTTGTAATCTTTTGGAATGACGGTATATAAAATGCCCAAATAAGTAAATAAATAAATAAATAAATAAATTCCATTATTTTATAAGTGGTTGCTCATAGATTGCCATACCTATCCTTACAATTGTATAGACATTTGCATCTATTCAGCAATATGCCTGTGATGCTCTGTGGGAAACCTGGTTTCAGACCTAGACAAAAAAAATGTTTTGATCAAAAGTAATAGGGCAAGATAGAGTTTGAAGAATTTTTTTTCAAAAGGGTTAGTAAGCATCAGGGCCGGCGGAAGCACTAGACAAACTAGGCCTGGGCCTAGGGCGCCAACCATTAGGGGACGAGAGCAATAGTGTACTGGGGGGGGGAGGGCAATGCCCCTGGGCGCAGGGGGATGCTGATGGCCGACATGGAGGCTCAAGCGGCCACTGGTGGACCTCATCCCAATGGCTGCTGATCAGGGAACTACTGTTGTGCTGTGTGCTGAACACACACAGCAGGAAGACTGGCGGGGCTGTGGTAGAGCTCATCTCACCACAGCCCAAAGAAAAAGGTTGCGTCCAAACCTGCATGTGCTCCTCCTCCTTCCTGCCTGAGCAGCCCCGGAAGAAAAACGTTGCCAGAGCCACATGAGCAGCGTTTATGGTCCTCCGCAAATCCCACGTCATGGCGGGCTGAGAAGAGGAGGAGGCCCGGTGGCAGGGCCACCGCGGATTCCACATCGTGGGTGGCCTGAGAAGGATGACCTGGATCAGTTGAAAAACAAGACTGCAGTCAGTATACAGTATGGCCACACCCTCAGGAATTTAGGATTGACTTGGGCATAGGTGAAAAGGGTCACTCGAAATCAGGAAATTTTAACCAGGAACCAGAGGGCTAAAGAGGGCCTCTTGCTAACTGAATCTCTTGTGCTCCAATGTTGCTGCTAGTGAGGCTTTCGGTTTCCAATTTCTTGTTACTAGCTCGTTACAAGTTCCTGTGTCTAGCTTTATGTCCACAACTCGCAACAAGTTACTGCCATTGGGCTTCTGATCCTGAGGTCTGTACCCTGAGTTTTCACTATACCCAGCCCTTTGCTAACAGAACCCTGCTGCAAGACCCTCAGCCTCCACATTCCCTGCTATGGGCACCCACCTCCAAGTCCCTCACCCCAGAGGCTTCTACCCCTGACTGTAGAAACAGCCCTGATCTAACCACATATGTAGTGCCATCTCTGTGTTGTGTCAGTGGACCCTTGGACTAGGGAGAAGTTGACTCTAAGATGCATGGAGGGGTCCTGCAGGTCCTTACCACCAGCAGGCGGATCCAGGGTGGCAAAGACCAAAGTAAGGCTTTACCTCTGCCAGCCCTCATTCCCCTCGAGTTGGGCCTTTTGGTGCTAGGGTTGGCAGGACTTAGGCAAAGGTTTCTGGGAGTAGACAAGGTAGTGTACTCCAGGGTAAGTCTAGGGTCAAGGCAGGCAACAAACAGATGAGAAAGGCGGGGGAGGAATCCAGGCAGGACTTGGAGGCAAGTGGCTATCAGGCAAGATAAGAATCCAAGCAGAGGTCAGAGGCAGGCAGCTATCAGGTGAGACGAAGGTCCAAGCAAACATCAATACTTGGTATCCATCCGAGGAGCTAGAAACTGGGAGGCAGAGCAAGAAAGGGTTAAACAGGGCTGACGAGGCAGGATCAGGCTGGGCAGATGAGGCAGGATCAGGTTGAGCAGATGAGACAAGGTTAGACTGGCAACATGCACTACAATGTAGCTGGACCTGTTGCTGAGGTGTTGGAAGAGCATTGAGGAAGCCTTAAGAAGGGAAAGGTTGATGATATCATCAGAGGGCACTGCGGGCCCTTCAATCCCACAGTATTAGTGCACATGCACTAAGGAGGCTGGCAACATCCTGCCACATCAGGGTTGCTGGCGGCATCCTGCCGTGTAAAAGTTGCTGGTGATGTTTTGCCGTGAAGATGCTGGGGGAAGGTGAGTTGTGTGGCTTGTGGGGAACTGCCACGAGCTGTGGATGTAACAGATTGGAGCCTGACATGATAAAAGCATTAACGGAATTCAAGAAAGCCTTGGGTAAGCACAAAGGATCCCTAATTGAGAAGAACTGAAGGGAAAGCCAGAGATCAACTGTGGTCGATCACATTTCTTCAGGAATTAAATTGGGCAGATTAGATCCTTATCTGTCATCAGAGAGGATAACTTTCCATATATACACAAGAAAAACTCTTAAGGTGAGAAACCTGGCCAGTTTTAGCCACCCAGCAAAACTATTTTTAAAATCATCTGACAGCATTGCATCGATAATTTTAGAAAATGGATACAAGATCTTATTCAGATGATGTTTAACATCTCAAAAATTGAACAAAATATACTCATGGGTGTCGACTAACTGTCTGAGACAAATGCAGAATAAAGACACCATAAAGAATAAATAGAAATGTGCAGACAAAACCTGAACTGCAAATTACAACAAACCAGATGCTGTATGCAGTGCAACATTACCATTCCTCATAAAATCAAACAAAATCAGGAAATATAAATCATGAATCATAATAATAAAAGCCATATTATTAAAAATAATATTTCAAAAGTGAATGTAACATCCAATAATTTAAAAATTTTATAAATTTCACAAAACACCAATAAAATATTTAAAAATAGCAGCAACATCAAATAACATCCAATAATTAAAACTAAGGATTAAAAAAAATCTCCTTTTGATTTCTAGTCACCCTGAGATTGTGGTGGATTGAGGGAGGGAGGCTGCACAAATTTTATTCTGCCTCTCATATATGCATTTATACATGTTAATTCTCTCACACACTCCCTCTCTCATACACACCCCTATATTCTCACAAAAACTCCCTCTCTCTCAAATACACTGGTTCTCTATCTCTCTCTCATACAAACACACACAGTATGTTCTCCTTCTACTGTGGCCTGAAACAAGAGGGCCAGCAGATCCACAGTGGACCCCATCCTGCTGTGGCCTGAAGACAGAGGACTGGAAGGGCCATAGTGGACACCATCCCATCATAACCCAGAGAGGGGGATGCCTTGAGAGAAGGTGAATATTTGAATATTTGTGTGTGTGTATTTATATGTGAGAGAATGAGCCTGTATGCATATGTAAGAGCCTGTGTGTGTTTGTGTGAAGGACAGAGAGCCTATGTATGTGAGAGACAGGGAGTGTGTGAAAAAGTATGGGTGTCTATATAAGAGAAGGGAGTATGTGAGAGAATGAATATGTATGTGAGAGAGTGTGAGAACCTCTGTGCATGTGTATGTGTGAGGCTCTCATACATGTTCATTCTCTCGTATATTCTCTCTCTCATACAGACACCCATACTCTCACATACATAGGCTCTCCCTACACAGACAAACACAGGTTCTTACATATGCTTACAGGCTCTGTCTCTCTCTTTCGCTCACATACTCACATACACACTCACACACAAACACACTCTCTGAGGGCTTCCTCCTCTCTGTGTTGCGGTGGGATAGTGTCCACTTTGGCCCCACTAGCCTTCTGTCTTTGGACCACAGTAGGATGAGTCTACTATGGCCTTTTCTTTTCAGGTTGGGGTGGGAGGAAGACTGCCACAGCACCACAGGGCTTTCTCTCTGTGGGCCACGATGGGAGGGGATCCACCGTGGCTTCACTGGGCTTCTTGTTAGGCTGCAACACCTTCTCAGTCTTGACACTCTGAATGGTTGCATGGGTCGCACTCTCTAAAAGCTGGCTATGAGCCAGTGTGATTTGATTAATTGTGTGTGCCTTGGGGTGCACAGCTACCCAGGAATTCCCCAAGGAATATTCCCGGCATAGTAGTGGTGCTGCTTGGAGGTTTTACCTTCCTACTTCCTTCCAGGTTTATAATCTTGCACTCTTACACTCTTTTCCCCCTTCAGTCACCGAGGTAAGGGTGTCTTTTTCTTCTAACGTGTTAATCCCTCTCTTGGCATCTGTAATCTAACCACTTCAGAGGAGAATAACATTACATAGATGTACTTTTCAACAAAGATCCCTGGAAGGTCATAGAATTCTGTGCATAATCCTTTCTGGAAAGGGAATTGGTTTGGTAAAACAGCTGCCATTTCATGAAACATTACCAACTGCCGCTTTCTTACTCTCCAGCTATTACTCACTGTCTAACTCACATCCTCTGTAGGAGCATGCCCAGTTTCTTTATTCTGGATCAAATATGTCTTGCACCTGGGGTTGATTGGATTCAGGGCCGGGGCTAGCGTTTTTACTGCCCTGTGTAAACAATTACTCTGCTGCCCTCCCCCCCACCCCCCATTCATTCAGTCTCTGTCCCTGTCCCAGGCCTGTCAAATAAAGCCCAGCTCCTTCCTGCAATCTATATTTTTAAAGACTGATACATCCGCACCCACCCCAGAAATCCATAGATAGGGAAGAGTATTAAGGCAAACCTTATGATCTTGCACTCATGTCACCCCCCCCCCCCCCCCGCCCCCACACACACACACCCTTTACAGACACACGCAATTAAATTATGCCTTTATAACCGATTTTACATGACAAAGAACATTGAAAAGTACAGTCTTCTGAAACAAAAATATTACTTACAACATTCATATATTTACATGCACTTCTGTAGTGCGAACCAGAAAACTCTGCAAAAAAGACACTTGGAACTCCTGTGGAATTAGATTTTTTAAATGCGTGTTGGTGTGAGCTTGGCCCTCAGAAAGCCATGAACAAACAGAATTACCATTACAATATAGTAAACCTCCCATACCAAAACAACCCTAACAACCTTATATATGAAAAGGTAACACTGCACATATTTCACCAAGCCCTAGAACACTAATAAAAGCTCTTATTAGGAAACCAGGCTGCTATAGATCCCTACTCAGAAATTACATGCCAGCAAAATACCTCACCTCGGTTTCATATGCAGAAACACAGAGAGACCCTGACCAAACACAGAATAAAGAGACCAAAGATTATAAACATAACGTGCTGAGAAGACCTGAACTGAAAGTCACAAGTTAGCCTCTGTATGCAGAGCAACAATGGAAAAACAGAAACATTACTATTCTTCATAAAACATTAAATAATAACATCAAGAAATATAAAACACAGATCATAATAGTAAAATCATATTAATAAAAAGAATATTTCAAACCAATTAATGAATAAAATATTGAGAATTTTCCAAACACCAATAAAACTTTTCAAAACATCTGATGAATAAAAATTCCAATAATTAAAAAATGTACTATTCCCCTAAAAAACTAAGTAGTTCAAAAGAGTAGAAACATCAAGTTATACCCAATAATTAAAACTATTAAGGATTAAAAAATCTCCTGCTCTCCATACCTGGGATCTTTTGATTTCCAGTCACCCTGAGATCATTGTGGATTGGGGAAGGTAAGACCGCAAAAATTTTATCGTCTCTCTCACACATGCACAATAACACAGACATTCTCTCACACACTCCCTCTCTTTCACATTTACAGGCTCCCTCTCCCTCACAGATACATTATGTGTGTGTTTGTGCATGCCTGTGAGAGTCTATATGTGACATACATGAACACACACACAAGCACACAGACTCATTCACAGGAACACATACTCTCACCCAAACACATACACACATACAGGCTCTCACAGATACGTACAGGCTGTCATTCGCTCACTCATGGACTCCTGTTGTCTTCGGACTGTGGTGGGATGAACTCCACCATGACCCACCAGCCTTCCTGCTTGGGGGTGGGGGTGGGAGGGAATGGAAACTGTGTGTGCCTGTGGGTAAAGTTGTACACGGGGCGCATGCATGTACACCTGGGAACTTTTGATTTTCAGTCATTCTGAGATTGTCAAGGAATAATGGAAAGGAGGTGAGGCAGCAGGGGAGGAGGAAACACACAGACTTTATCCTCTCTCTGTTATACACACACACACACACACACACACACACACACACACAACCCTCCACTGAGCAGCTAAATTTAGCTCCCTAGCTTCACTAAGAAGCTGTGTTCATCTACTCAAATTGTGGGCATTCCAAGGGTGGGGTTTGTCTGGGGGATCAACCGGACCATCTAGTGCAAAATTCTCAGTACTAGCTGGCTGAGATAACTGGCCATCTCTGAGTGCTGTCATTGCTCGCTATCTTAGCTGCTCAGTACCGTAGCACTTACTTAACCGGCCCTAGTGCCTTACTTGACTGCATTTTGTTCTCTTCCTTTGCCACATTTTTTTTTAAAGTTTTACAGGAAAGTAAAAATGAACTTTCTCAACTTATCATACTCTCTGATATGACTACACTTACCTGATCAGTAAGAATTCAAAGCTGCTTATAGCAGAAAGAATGACTTGATACAACAATGATCAGCAATACACATCAAGCTTTTAGAAAAACAGGTGTTTGTAAAGTTGGTTTAGTGGTCGGAGGCACCATGCATCTTAGTATAGTTCTGGATGAATATTTGTGTGAAAAGGAACAGAAAAAAATACAGACCCTTGCAACTTCTTGTGGCTCGTTCTGTACTAGCATTGGGTTTGTTGCCATTGCAGAGTCTCCTTTTCTGGCACAGAATGATGGCATTGTTTCAGCTAACTCCGTGGCATTGATGGCATTTTGTGATGTGATGCGATATGATGGCTCACAGAGAAGGAATTGATGGTTTCCAAATCATTTCAGTTTGAATATAGCTTGAAAGTTTATGTACAGTAATGCCATATTAATTCAGCCTAGACAGTCCTTTGGTTCATTGGCAGGGCATTTGTTGTGAAACTGAAGGGCTTAGTTTGTAGTAGTGTGACTCAATGTTTATTTTGGGCAGACACCTAATAGATCTAGTTATTTGCATTATGCTGAAAGGTTACACTCAATTTTATTATTTTTTTTTGTTCCTGTCACTGTCCCTCCACTTCATCCTTTTCCTTGATACTTCTGTTCCTTGATATTATAACCTGGTAGTCTGATTCCTTTGAAACTTTTATCTCATGTCCCCTTCCTATTTCCTTCTCATTTATTGGCCAGGCATTTTGGCTACTCCCTTATGGCTGAGGAAACAGGGCCGAGCCCACGCCAAGCCACGCTGCCTTTCCCCGTTCCCTATGCCCTCACCCCACCTTCCATTCCCTTCCCCTACCTCCCCCACCCTTTCTTCCTACCTGTTTTCTTTTCTTTTTTTCTATTTCAAAACTTACTTCAGCTGAAGTAAGTTGAGTACGCCGGTCAACTGCCGGCGTGCGATGCCAAGCACAGCAGCAAATGGCCGCTGTGCCTGGAGCCTCTGGCGCCGCCCCCACCCCACCACCTCTCCGCCACTTTTTGCAAACCCCTGGACTTACACGTGTCCCGGGGCTTTACGCGCATCGCCGGGTCTTTTTAAAATAGGCCCAACGCGCGCAAGCCCGGATTTACGCGCATAACCTTTTTAAAATCCGGCCCTTAATGTTTTTTATGATTGACAAGTTGATCCCTCTCACATAGAGGGGGTGATTTTGATATACAACTTTTACAGAGAAAGCAAAAGTGGATTTTCAGTTTATAATCGCTATTTCTTAAAGGCCTAAATATAGAAATTCAGTGGTCTCATTCTTTGTGATCTTACTCCCTCCCTCTTGTTTCCTCTCGCTCCCCCCTGATTCCCCAATGTGGCTCAGTATATCCTTCTACACAGTATGACATTTTGACAGCCCTGCCATCCTTTCACAGCTTGTTCTTTGGTTGGATGCATCTAATCACATGACTTTTCTTTGATTGGCTGACTGGTCTCCTCCTGCGCGAAAAACCAGCTATGACCAACTTAAAAGTTTCTGTATTGTCTGTAAGAGCTCCTACACCCGATTGACTGGTATATTTATGGTTTGTATTGACTGCAATTATCTGGTTCTTTGTATTTTTGAGTTTTTTGAATCTTTGAATTTTTGAATTATTGATAGGCTTCCATGTTACAATTGTATTTTCTTCTTTATTTTTATATTTTCTGCTATCTGTTCTATCCTATGAACGTGTCATCCTTGATTGATTTGTATTATTCTGTTTTTGTTTCCAGTCTTTTGAATCACAGTATGCTCCATCCCTCTCGAAGCAGTTGGGAGACACTGACACTTTCAAAGCTAACAGGGTCATTTATCAAAATGCATTAGGGTGTTATCGCACGCATTAGGGCCCTAATGCATGCAATAACGTGTACAATAAATACCACATCGTAAATGCATATTTAAAATTAGTATTTGAGTGGGAGGAGTTTGGGCAGATTAAATGGAAACGAGGGCTGGTTAACATAGGGTGTGATAAAGTAATGCAGGAAATAACATACCTTTTTTCTGTGCATTATGGCTGAAACAGGATTTATCACAAATCCCATTTTGTGGAGAGAGAGAGAGAACCTCTGTGGAAGGTTACTTATTATTGAACTTTTTATATCACTGTAAGAAGAGGCATTATAAACTTGGGGTGATGTTTGTGGGGTGTGTTACCATCATGAAGAATTAATGTGATTTGGAATGATGAAAGGTAAAAGAAAAGTAGATTTGTACCATGTTCTCTCTACCTAGCCTGATGTTCTCTCTCTACTTAGCTGCGATCAAGGTAGGTGGAGAGTAAAGTGTTAAAATCTGTTCTTCTTTTACCTTTCATCCCTCAAAATCACATTAAATCTTTGCTGATGGTAATTGTGCTGTTCATACGGTTGACTGTGCATGTAAAACTGCCCCCCAAACCCCACCCCACCTCTCAAACGTCACCCTGAGTTACTTGTGCCCCCCTTTTATAGTGGTATAAATAGTTAATTTTTTTACGAGTCTCTACAAAGGTTCTTGTTTATTCTTTTTCTTTCTCTCTCTCTCCCTCCCTCTCCCCAGACTACCTAACCATGCCCCCCTTTTTTTTTTTATCATGGGTGCTATTTTTGCTATATCTATAGCAAAATGATGAATCTAAGTCTTAGTTTGACAATAGGAGTCTCTCATAATAAATACATAATTGTTTCTTGGAGATGTGTTTCTTCTTGGTGAGGACTACAATGCTAGCACCATACTGAACATGCCAGCTGGGTTCACTCAGAGAGCTATGCCTCAGTAGAAGAGTAGAGCTTGAGCTAAGAGCTGAAACCATGCCTTCCTCTTGGTAGAAGGCCTAGTTTCTAGAAGATAATTGGACCTTCAGGCTTCACTGTTTTATGCCATCAGTCAAAATATAGTTAGCATATTATTTAATTCATATTCCACTGAAAATATTGGGCACATAAAAACTGAATTTAGGAATGTGAACCCTTTATTGAGACTGATACACCAGGCCCAGCAGAGGCATCATGGGTAGACATTAGGGGGCATTACTCCAACCCCTCTATCCCCCACCCTACTCCCCCTATGCCCTTCTTCCCCCCTCCCCCCTACCACCAGTTTCTGCTGGCAGAATAAATTTACCAAATCCTTTCACAAACAGGAGGGTGTTGGGATAGTTAGTTACTCACAGCAACCAAAAGGTTACAAGCAAAAGGTAAGCAGTCTATGAGGACCCCCAGCTATAATTGTTCTTTATTCTTTTTTTCAAGGGTAATTGAAAGTCACTCCTTAGGTCCTGGGAGCAGTCCCAGTTACCAGCTCAGGGTCTCATTGGAGTCAAAGACAAAACATGAATCAAGAGGTATTTATTTATATACATAAGAAATAACATAAGAAATGCCATACTGGGTCAGACCAAGGGTCCATCAAGCCCAGTATCCTGTTTCCAACAGTGGCTAATCCAAGTCACAAGTACCTGGCAAGTACCCCTATTGCTTATTAATTACCGTAATAGCAGTTTATGTATTTAACCTTTAGAAACTTATCTAACCGTTTTTAAACCCAGTAGCATTAACTGCTGAAACCACATCCCCTGGCAGTGACTTCCAGAGTTTGACTATGTGCTGAGTGAAAAAGAATTTTCTTCGATTTGTTTTAAATGAGCTACTTGCTAACTTCATGGAGTGCCCCCTGGTTCTTCTATTATCTGAGAGAGTAAATAAATAACCAATTTACATTAACTTGTTCAAGTCCTTTCATGATTTTGTAGACTTCTATCATATCCCCCCTCAGTTGTCTCTTCTCCAAACTGAACAGCCCTAACTTCTTTAGCCTTTCCTCATAAGGCAGCTATTCCATGCCCCTTATCATTTTGGTCACCATTCTCTACAATTTCTCTGGTGCAGCTAGATCCTTTCTGAGTTGCATGAGCAGAATTGCACACAGTATTCAAGGTGGGGTCTCACCATGGGGCGATACAGAAGCATTTAGACATCCTCTGTTTTATTTTCCATTCCCTTCCTAATAATTCCTAACATTCTGTTTGTTTTTTTTATTGTCACAGCACATTGGGCCGACGAGTTCAATGTATTATCTACTATGACGCCTAGATCTCTTTCCTGGGTGGTTACTCCTAATGTGGAACCTAACATTGTGCAACTACAGCAAGGGTTATTTTTCCCTATAATGCATCATTTTGCACTTGTCCACGTTGAATTTCATCTGCCATTTGGAAGCCCAATTTTCCAGTCTCACAATGTCCTCCTGCAATTAATCACAATCCGCTTGAGATTTAACTACTCTGCATAATTTTGTGTTGTCCGCAAATTTGATTACCTCACTCGTTGTAGCCCTTTCCAGATCATTTATAAATATACTGGAGATAGAAATACACTGGAGATAGAAATTACCCTCAAGAAAATCAAACCATCATCCCACCCATCGGATCCATTACCAACAAACCTGCTCATCTCCATACCGAACACAATCTCAAAACCAATTTCTGATATAATTAACACATCACTTTCTCAAGGCCAAGTCCCCAACCAGTTAAAATTGGCCATTCTCAAACCACTACTAAAAAAACCAAACGCCTCTCCATCAGACCCAGCGAACTTTCGACCAATCGCAAACCTACCTCTCATAGCCAAATTAATGGAGAAAACTGTTAACAAGCAACTATCAGATTATCTGGAAGATCATAACATTCTGTCCCCGGCACAATACGGATTCCGAAAACTCTTAAACACCGAATCTCTCTTACTATCACTTACGGACACAATCCTCGTCAACCTAGAGAAAAAACAATCCTACCTCCTTATTCTTCTAGATCTATCCGCTGCCTTTGATACGGTAAAACACACCATACTTATAGACCAACTAGCCAACATAGGTATCAAAGGCTCAGCTCTCAGCTGGTTTCAGTCCTTCCTAAGCAACAGATTCTATAAAGTCAGGATAAACAACAAGGAATCGCTTCCAGTTCTTTCAGATCAAGGAGTCCCTCAAGGATCTTCACTCTCACCCACCCTCTTCAATATCTATCTCCTCCCTCTTTGCCACCTGCTCTCAAACCTCAAGCTTATCCATTACCTCTACGCAGATGACATCCAAATCCTTATCCCGATTTCAGAATCCCTTCAAAAAACGATCAGCTACTGGAACGACTGTCTACAGCCAATTAAAGACTTACTCTCAAGCCTCAATTTAGTATTGAATGCCAACAAAACCGAAATGCTCATTATCTCCCAAGATCCCCTCACCATCTCTTCAAGCTCCTCTCAACCAAACTCAATTAGCAAGTTCTCACCAGACGTCAGGGATCTTGGAGCCTGGCTAGACAACAATCTAAACCTAAAAAAGTTTGTAAACAATACCGCAAAGGACTGCTTTTACAAACTGCAAGTCCTCAGAAAGCTAAAACCCCTCCTTCACTTCTCTGACTTCCGGCTAGTACTTCAATCCATCATACTATCTAAGCTCGATTATTGCAACTCCCTCCTTCTCGGTCTACCCTCAAATACCATCAAACCCTTACAAATGGTTCAAAACGCCGCTGCCAGAATACTTACAAACTCTAATAAAAGAGATCACATCACTCCAATCCTTCGTAGCCTACATTGGCTTCCTATTAACCACAGGATCCTCTATAAAGTGCTCACAATTATTCACAAAGCAACATACAATCTTGCTCCGATCATGTTAAGCACCCAACTCCAACCTAATACTTCATCCAGACCAATTAGAAGCGCATACAAAGGCACATTGCAAGCCCCACAGGTAAAATCATCACTGAGCAAAAGAGCACTATCTTCAGGAGGCCCCCACCAATGGAATGCGCTCCCCCCAGATCTAAGACTAGAACCAAGTCATCAGGAGTTCAAAAAAAAGCTAAAAACATGGCTTTTCCGTCAAGCCTTCCCAGACATCTAATGCTACCTAATCAAGTCTTTTAACCCAAATCATGGGTTATCTCACTGTTTTTCCTATTACGATTTTTTTCAACTGTACCTTAATTTTTGAGCTCTTTCATCTTTTGTATTTATACTGTACTCACACTCCATTTACTCTATCTCTTTTATATTTATTTTCTATATAATATTTATTACTATATTACTATGTTTAATTGGTTATCTACTCTATCTGTTCCATCATTATTGTTATTGTTCTATTGTTACCTGTTTTATTGTTCAACTGTTCTATGTAAAGCCCACTACTCTTTTTGGGCATTTAAAAGTTGTATGTAAACCGGATTGATTTGTAGTTCCTACAAGAACTTCGGTCTATAAAAATTAAAAATAAATAAATAAATAAATAAATATTAAAAAGCACAGGTCCCAGTACAGATGCAAAGTGCTTTAAAGGCAGGTCTTTGTGGGTTTTTCTGTTTGTATCTGTCAGAGTTGTAGGGCTGCTAAGGGAGGAAAAAGAGAGCAAGAAGAAGCGATGGCTAGGACAGTGAAGTTAAAGGGGGAGCGCGACAGAACAAGGAAAGAGAAGAAAGACAGGCAAAGAGCAGGGAATAAATGAAGAATTCATGGAAGGAAAGAGACAAAAAATAAAAAAACATGAAATGTAAAATGAAAAAGAAGGAGAACAAGGACACGAAAAGAAAGAGACAAAAGAAAAAAACAGGTACCGAGAAGTGCAACAGAGGATGAGAAAAATGGAAGAAGTAGAGCAGAAAATACAACCAGGAATACCAAAGTTTGGGAAACTATCTAATTTTCTGAAAGAGAATGTCAATTCACTAATTAATATAAAGAATCGTGGGACCCAATTCAGAGCATGATAGTTTGTGTCTATGACCAAAACAGAGGATTTATGTTGTGGAAAAGGCTGAATTTGATAGAAAGCTTTGGCTTTTTCTGGTGCCTATTTCCATTGACATCATAACATATCCCTGATGACTTAAACTGGTTAGAAAACTTAGGGATCAGAACAATGCATATTGAGAC
This sequence comes from Rhinatrema bivittatum, assembly GCF_901001135.1. NCBI lineage: Eukaryota > Metazoa > Chordata > Amphibia > Gymnophiona > Rhinatrematidae > Rhinatrema > Rhinatrema bivittatum. Next base: position 126,566,931 of record NC_042619.1, on the reverse strand, counting down.
TAGGTTGGTGAAACTATTTCCATGGGAGATTTCCCCAGATCTCTTATAAACATCTCTATCGCTGTTCTCACTATTAATGCCACGGGAACAAGTGTCCCAGGTCCAACTGTCAAAACCCTCTAAACCTTGCAGCAGAAGGAGTGCCGGTGCAGTGCAGAAGGACAGGCTTGCACATGGTGGCCTATTGAAGAGAGATGAGGAACACTGATTCTGCAGTGGTCCCCCTCCTTCTCCTTCTGCAGCACCAGCATAGACCACTTCCTGTGTGCCCAGAAGCATGTTTCAGCAAGGAGAGGTCTCGGAGATGGGCTGCTGCTCTTTCACTGTTCCTGGGGTTGTGTACCATGTGCTCTGAAGGCTGCCTGCTAACACTGCTAATAAGGTAGGCTAACACTGCTAATAAGCCTGCGGCCTCTGGGAAAATCAGACTCAGCCGGCTCAATGAGATGAGTGTCGAAAGCAGAAGGGGAGAGGGAGACAGGACTGGGGATTGAGCTGGAGAGAGGGAGGCAGAGAAGGAAAGACGACCAAGGGATCAAGCTGGAAAGAGGGAAGATCGATCCAAGGATTCAGCTAGTAGGAAAGAAAGAATAAAAAGAGGGAGGGAGAGAGAACTGGGGATTGAACTAGGAGAGGAGGTAAGACTGGTATTGCACTCAGTCCCTTCCTTTAATAAGTAGATGTTCCCATAGTGTTCAGGCCGCAGCCAGTCCTGCAGCACCCTCAGATTGGAGGTTAGGAATCATTTTTAGCCACATCTGTATTGTACAGTGTCTACAAATATTCAGAACAAGAAATATGAATTCCTGTTTGATTCCTAGTGCTACCTGCTGGAATGAGCATGCACTGAATTACTATTGTCTTGAATGTATCATTTCTTTTGTATTTGTCTTGGAGAGAAAGAAATGTAGATGCATGATTTTGTGAATGATTTTTTACTAATTAGTAGCATACTTTATGCATAGCCTGCAAAGTCTTCTTTATCATCAGAGTCATAGTATGTACACATTTTAAATTTTGTGAAACATGAACACTTTAGAACTTAGAGAAGATAGAGAAGATACAATAAAAACAATGTATGGCTATTCAAGTCTCAGGATAGTATTTCATCCTTGAAGGTCATTCAGTCCATAAAGGCATATGTAAAAATAAATGTTGCTCTGCAAACAAGTGATAGTACAGCACATCATGAAGCATCCCCAGCTGTTAATAATTCACTCTCCCAACTCCTTCCCTGAGGTACATAATAGGATAAAGATTTTGGAGATCCTGATGAGATGGGATAAAGTATGGTATAAGAACAACGTATTACAGCAGTCATTAACAGACAGCGAGGCATATTGGTGCATGGGAGTCAAACTTTGGAGTTTCCTTAGAGTGGCCCTTAAATAATTCCTCTGCTATTGTCATTAACTTACAGGCTGGGGTTATCGAATGTTATCCAAAGCTGCTTCACTAAACTGCTATATAATTCTAATATCGAAGACAGAGGAGAACCAGGAAACAATGAACCTTGAATAACTCATCTTTGAATAGCCTACTTTTAGACTCCACCCAGGTAATTAATGGTATGGCCCTCTAGATCGAAAGAGAGAAGTTACTTCTGGGTTAAGTATTATTTTAGATTGTAAACAGAAGCTCCCAGGGTATGGATATCTCAGTACCCATTTTCTTTCTAGATTATCACTCTCACCCATTCCACACTGTTTTACCACCACGAAAGGAGAAAAAGTAAATCAATTTTCATTCTTAAGCACCTCGCTGTTGTGTGTATTAGGTCAAATTTGCTTTGCTATGTGGGACATGATTTCTTAAATTCCCACTGGATGGATGGAAGATTTCCTGTTTTATCATGAGTTCAACTTGAAGGTCAGAATACAGAGTTATAGAATGTCCAGTGACTGTGGTAACCATTATTGATTGCAACTCATTTCTAAATGGGTCATTTTACCTTTTCCGATGGAAAAGAAGCTGTAAAAACAAGACATCCTGATATGAAACACCAAGGGGTAAACTCAGGAGCAATGTCAGGAAGTTTTTCTTCATGGAAAGGCTGGTGGATGCATGGAACGCCCTCCTGGAAGAGGTGGTGAAGACCAAGAATGATAGTGGGGTTCAAAAGGGCATGAGATAAACATGAAAATCCCAAGTGGCTGGAGGATGGACATAGAGAAACAAAGTAACCTGTGAAAACTTTAAGGGTAATGTTTCTGCATGGAGCAACCTCCATGCAGGAACAGTTACAACCCTAAACATTTACTGGCAGACTAGATGGATCATTTGGATCTTGATCTACCATCATTTACTATGTTACTATGAATACCTATCCGTTTGCCTTGAAGAAAATGCCATGGTGTTTCAATGGGATCATAAAACAATTACTTATTAACAGCAATTACAAGAAAACCAAGGATAGATTAGCCAAGGTAATAATAAGAAAAAAACTGAGAATTTAGGCAAAGTAATATTTTTTGCAGGAGGATCAGGGCTGGGGCTTCTATTAGGCAAACCAGTCGGTTGCATAGAGTGGCAAATTTTGGGAATGGCAAAATAAAACCAGCATGAGGCCCAGGGGGTGCAGTACCAGAGTCAAATCCACCAAAGAAGGGAATACCGTGTTGCTGCTACTGCTGCCAGTAGAAGGGAGTGCTGTGCTGGAGGTAAATTGGAGGAGGGGTGCATGACTGAAGCTTCACCTGGGGCACTAAATACGTTTGCACCAGACATGGGTAAGATAATACATAACTTCTTGTAAATCAAGTTTTTAAAGCTCGTTTTTGCAGAAGCCTCGCGTTTCATCCACATGAAACCTTCTAATTTTCTGAGTCACTACTATGGATAATCAAATGCTAAAACACTTACATGTAAACATCCACTCCGTAAACAGCTTTAAAAACTTTAACACCTCATAAAAAATGAAGATGCAAACAGAAGTCCAGCAGCGAGAGAGAGGGGCTACCCAATCTTTTGCACCAAGTGCCATATAAATAATGAATTACCTGTTGGTGACAGGTTGTATGTGTGCACCCAGTCCAAATAGCTCCTGGCTCTCAGAGGTGAGTCTGATCACTGGAGGCCAGGGTGACAAACCTGGAGGAACTGAGGCAGACAGAGAATTCTATAGATGAGAACTTCAAGGCTATAGTACAGGGGGTCCAACTTCAGTCTAACAGCCCTTGTGCTGCTTTGGAGAGGCAAAGTCATCTGGAGGAATTCTGGCAGCCATTTGAGGTATTCAAGCTAGCTGCTCACTTCATACCAAATTCTCCCTTCTCCTGCACTTGTATATAAAGGGGACTGGCCCATTGTGATGTGTTTAGATGCGTCTCTGCTCCCTCTCTCCCTTTGTTTTAAAAATTGGAAGAGAGACTGGTGGGGCTTTTAGTGTTTCCCTATCTCTTCTTTTGCCCATATGAGTCCCCCCATTTCCGCATTGCTGCATTACGGAGGTCGGTGTGCCATGCAACACTTTTGTTAATGTAGGTGTGCCTTGGGCTTGAAAAAGTTGGCAAATAAATAAATAAATAAAATAAAATAAATAAATAAACACTGGTCTGTTAGATTACCGCATTCCAACTCTAGAATGGGGACCAGAGTTCTAAAAGTTAAAGGAAAATCAGCAATACTTCCTGCACATTCATTTAATTATTGTTCAAATAATGTAAATAGAGTTTCCTGTAAAGAAAATAGGATGCCTCAGAGATGGAACCTAAGTTCATTTCCGTTCAATATGGGCCGGAGTTTAAAAGGGTTACACGCTCCGGGCAGGGCGGGGTTTGGGGGCAGGGCCAGAGGCCTCGGCCATTGCCGCTGTGTCGGAGGATTGCATGCCAGCCGGCTGCCGGTGTACGCAAAAGGTAAAATAAAGGGCAGGGGGGGGGGGGTTAGATTAGGGCTAGGGGGTGGAAAGGTTAGGGGAAGGGGTGGGAAGGTCAGGCTGGGGCGGAGGGAATGGGGGAAGGCAGCGCGGCTCGGCGCACGCAAGGTGCACAATTGTGCACCCCCTTGCGTGCGCCAACCCCGGATTTTATAACAATGTGCGCCCGCCAGGTAGTGCGCGCAAGCTTTTGAAATCTACCCCTATTTGTATAAGGGATATTGCAGAGTGGCTGGTAGAAGTACAGGTGATACAATTCCAGACCGCACGCCAGACGGAGTAGACAAAAATGGTCAAGAATGTTTTTTTATTATGATTTAGTGCAAAAAAGTGTAGATTTATGCATTTAAGGGTACAGAAATCCAGAGCAGGAGAGTCAGGTACCGAGAAGCACCAAACAAGAGAGAGATTGCACCATGATCACTTGATGATCTAATCTTAGGAAAGCAGTCTGACATGGCAGTGATGAAAGCTAGAGAAATAGAAAGGAACATAGAAAGTGGTATTACCAGTAGAAAATAGTGGGAATTATGCCTCTGTGCAAGCCATTGGTGAAACCTCATCTGCAGTATGATGCCAGTTCCGGAGGCCCTCTCTCCAAAAGTATATACATGAACACAGTTCAGAGAGAGGCTACCAAAATAATGCAGATTATGCACCGGAAGCCCTGTGCAGTAAATCTTAAAGACTGATATTTATGCATATCCTAGAAGAAAGGAGAAAGTGGGGGGGAAGGGGGGGTCATCATACAGACATTCAAGTAACTCAAAAGTAAAAATAATGCACAAGAAAGCATTTTCCAATAGGAAGGTAGTTCTAGAAGAAGAGGTCATGGTATGAGGCTAAAAAGGGGAATAACATGTGAACGTACTTTCTCACAGAAAGGGATTATGGACACATTACGCTCCTAGTGATGGTGGAGGCCAAAATAGCAGCAGAATTTAAGAAGGGATGGATTAAGCATAGAGAATTCTTGAATGCAAGGAAGTAAAAGTAAAGTCTGAGATTGAATAAGCTTTGCGTCATCAGGGATGGGCTGAGTAGACGGTGTGAACAATCTTTTTTTTTTTTGCCAGCATTTGCACTGCTTCTACTTAGTCACTAGGGATGTGAATCGTTTTAGGACGATTAAAATTATCGTCCGATAATTTTAATATCGTCTTAAACCGTTATGGAACACAATACAATACAGATTCTAACGATTTATCGTTATAAATCGTTAGAATCGTGAGCCGGCACACTAAAACCCCCTAAAACCCACCCCCGACCCTTTAAATTAAATCCCCCACCCTCCCGAACCCCCCCCAAATAACTTAAATAACCTGCGGGTCCAGCGGCGGTCCGGAACGGCAGCGGTCCGGAACGGGCTCCTGCTCCTGCATCTTGTCGTCTTCGGCCGGCGCCATTTTCCAAAATGGCGCCGAAAAATGGCGGCGGCCATAGACGAAAAAGATTGGACGGCAGGAGGTCCTTCCGGACCCCCGCTGGACTTTTGGCAAGTCTCGTGGGGGTCAGGAGGCCCCCCACAAGCTGGCCAAAAGTTCCTGGAGGTCCAGCGGGGGTCAGGGAGCGATTTCCCGCCGCAAATCGTTTTCCGTACGGAAAATGGCGCCGGCAGGAGATCGACTGCAGGAGGTCGTTCAGCGAGGGTTCCGGCGCCTCGCTGAACGACCTCCTGCAGTCGATCTCCTGCCGGCGCCATTTTCCGTACGGAAAATGGCGCCGGCAGGAGATCGACTGCAGGAGGTCGTTCAGCGAGGGTTCCGGCGCCTCGCTGAACGACCTCCTGCAGTCGATCTCCTGCCGGCGCCATTTTCCGTACGAAAACGATTCGCGGCGGGAAATCGCTCCCTGACCCCCGCTGGACCTCCAGGAACTTTTGGCCAGCTTGTGGGGGGCCTCCTGACCCCCACGAGACTTGCCAAAAGTCCAGCGGGGGTCCGGAAGGACCTCCTGCCGTCCAATCTTTTTCGTCTATGGCCGCCGCCATTTTTCGGCGCCATTTTGGAAAATGGCGCCGGCCGAAGACGACAAGATGCAGGAGCAGGAGCCCGTTCCGGACCGCTGCCGTTCCGGACTGCCGCTGGACCCGCAGGTTATTTAAGTTATTTGGGGGTGGGGGATTTAATTTAAAGGGTTGGGGGTGGGTTTTAGGGGGTTTTAATGTGCCGGTTTTTCGATTTTTCGATTTTTCGATTTTTTAACGATTTTTCACGATTTTTCACGATATTTTACCCCCCCAAACGGCAACAATACGATTCCCTCCCCCTCCCAGCCGAAATCGATCGTTAAGACGATCGAGGACACGATTCACATCCCTATTAGTCACTATCTTGGTTGTACATGCCTGCTAGGTTTTATTGTTAATTAAAAAATGTGATCAAGAGTTCACCAGTCAGCTGAAAGTTTAATTAGATTCTAACTCACACTGAAACCTGCTGAAATATTTAAGTCTTCTGTCATCAAAAGAAGTGACACGGTCTAATCAGACCCTTGCTTGACCATAAATAAGTTCCCTCCAGTTCTCATGTCTTGCTGGCCAGATTCTCAGCCACACTTTTCTGTTACTTATAGCGGCGAGGCAACCCAAGCTGAATCAAGCTGAATCATTTCTCCTTTATGTACCACTGGCAATCAAAAATATTAAAAACACTGTGGAAGAGGAACCTTGTTTTGCTTTGTGGGCTGAACTATGAAGATAAAACAGTATAATGTTTTTTTAGGTATGGACCGGATGACCTAAGCACACAAAACAGACACGAAAAGGGGAAGACCCTTTAGTTCAGAGTTTCTTAAGCTGATCCTGGAGTATGCCCTAGCCAGTTTGGTTTTCAGAATATCAACAATGAATATGCATTGACATAGATTTGCGTGCACTGCCTCCATTGCATGCAAATCTATCCCATGTAGATTAAGAACATAAGAACAACCATTCTGGGTCAGACCAATGGTCTATCAAGCCTAGCGTCCTGTCTCCAATAGTGACCAGTCTGGGTCCCCTGGAAATACCTGGCAAAATCCCAATATGAAAGACTGTTTCATGTTGTTCTCCACAAGATTTAAGAGGTAGAGGAACAAAAGTCTATTTGGCTGATAAGTGTTTATGGACTTGTCCAAATCTTTTTTAAAACTCAATTATGTTACTAGTCTTAAACATATTTTCTAGCAACAAGTTCTATAGCTTAATTGTGCAGTGACTGAAAAAATACTTTCCTTAAACTTGTTTTAAATCTGCTACCTGTTAATTTCAGAGAGTATCCCCCAGTCGCAGTCATATTTGATAGTATAAACAGCTGTTTCCTATTAACTTTTTCCATAACCATAATTTTATAAACCTCTATAATATCCCCTCTACTTCATCTCTTCTCCAAGCTGCAGATCTGTAATTTGTTTTGCCTTTCTTCCCCATAATCATTATTTGTTGCTCTTCTTGGTGCTTTTTTCTAGTACTACTTATATCTCTTTTGAGGTGTGGTGACCAGAAAGGTACACGATGCTCCAGGTGTGGCCCAGTTTTGTGTTCCATTCCTTTCTGAATAATTTAAGGCTGCTGCCACACACTGAACTGAAAGGCTTGACGTGTTATCCACCAGGACCTCCAAGATCCTTTTCCCGGATGGTAACACCTAATGTGGAAACAGGATGCTGGGCTTGATGGACCCTAGGTCTAACCCAGCATGGCATTTTCTTATGTTCTTATTATGTATTCAGTGGGCTGAATTTTAAACAGGATTTATGTGCATAAATGGGCTTTTGAAAATTGCTCAGTTATTGTTAGTGCTGAATCCACAGCGATATGTAATCAATGTGAACATCAGTTTGGACACTAATAAAGACTATTCATGTCAGTCCTGAGAGACAGTAATACTTCAGAGACAAAGACAACCTCCTAGTATACATGTTCATAGTGGTGCACTAACAGTATGGATGAATGCTAAGCAAAGATAAATAAACTAGGAAAGTCAATTGAAATAAACCTTATCAGAGTAGTTTTATGAGTCAAACACAAATGCATAAAAGTACAGAAATTCAGTTATAGGAAACCATAAGTTAGAACACTTTGCATTGTCATATTAATCACAAAGGATTTTTACATCATCTCACAACAATGTAAATACAAAAGGCTAAGTTTTCTTTTTAAATACCTTGGATATGAAATGCTATTGGACTGCATTTATAGAGAGACATAGAAAAATAGATTATGATGTCAGATAAGGAATGAAAGGCCATCTAGAGGGCCTATGCAATAAAGGTTAGTATTCATGTTAAGGCCATTTTGCATGTGCTATAAATAGCATTCCATGCAATAAGTCTTTATCATGTACGGTAAGTTACAACATGTTAGCAGCAATGGCTAAAATTAGCATGTACTGTTTTTAATTGTTATGCACTAATTTGGGCGGTCTCTTCTGACTTGGAAAATGGTATAAAAAGTTTCTAAACAAATAAATAAATCAATAAGGGAGAATCTTATGGAAATGAGGCTTTAGTCAGTTTATGGTAACTAGAGTGCTATGTTACCCTCCATTTGCAATTTACCATTGACCACTAATGCCAAAAAATAACCACTTACCCTCTGACCAGGCATTAAATTTTGCACTTGCATGCTACCTTATGATTTTTTTTTTGTATGCGTGATTAAGTTTAATTTTAATGTCTTATGTGTATTGCTGTGGAATTATTGTTGTAAACCACTTTTGAGTTTGTTTGTTTTTTTAAGAGAAGGTGACATATAAATAAATAAATCATCCATGCTGACCTGCCTGAAATCAAAAGGCCTGTTAGCAATAGCAAGGGGTATTTCATACTGCTAAGCACCCGATAAATTGGAAATACCCATCTCCTTCCCCCCTCCCCCCAACCCCTGCTTACCGCACCTTCAGAATACCCCATGGCATATTAGCAACCTCCCCCAGCCCTTCCCTGAACAGCCAGACATTCCATCTCACAAACACACACCACACTTTTGAAATCCTTGTCATTCCAGAGGTCCCCAGTGCCGATCGTCCTCGGCAGAAGGACTATGAAAGATCTCCTGCCAGTACTTCCACTGAATTCTGAATGATGCCCACTAAGAGGTGCTTCCTCATAGTGGTGAACCACCACCTAATGGCATCATTCAGAATTCAGCAGTGGCGCCAACAATAGGGGCTCTCATGGCCCTTTTGCTAGAGAAGATCAACATGGGGGACCTTTTAGAATGACAGGAAGGCATTCTGGAGGTGGGCTGGAGAGGATATAACCACTGGGAGGATTACCTTAAGTGGGGGTTCAGGAGCTTGATGTGCCAGTGGGTCTTGCCAATGCTGGGGGGAGTGTGTTGTTCATGTACCAGGGGGAGAGATACGTTTCTAATGGAGTGGAGGGGGGGTTCTGATTTTTATAGGAGGTTGGAGAGGATGAAATCTTTCTTCTAACCAGCCGTTTCAGCTTGGGCCAGGTTAGCATGGGAGATTTTGCAGCAGCTAGCATAGATCCTTTACGTTTTGCGTTGGCATTCATACTAATACTGTGTGTACAATATTGAGGGTGACATTTAGCATGCACTTGGTAAAATTTATTGCATAGCATGTTAAAGCCCACTTTAGCATGCACATAAACGTTTTTACTGACATCAATGCTAAACATTTGTGCATGAGTTTTATTGCATAATATAAGCCCAGTTGTCAGTGCTGGTTTAAGGCTATAGCAATCAATGTGACTGCATTGGGACCCCACCATTTGGGGGGGGGGGGGAATGACTGGGAGAGGGGATGCGATATAGCTCCTAACGCTTCTGCGCCACTTCTGCAGGGCTTAAAAAGAAGCTGCTTGTTTTGCTTTCCTGTAGTAGTAATGAAACAGCTGGGTGCTGAAATGTTCCTCGCTCTGCTCTATGAGAAGAGCTGATGTGCATTACAAGGAACGGGGGAAAAAAGGGGTGAGGGTACAAAAAAAAGGGGGATGAGTGGGATGGCTGAGTGTGCCAGATGAGGGATGAAATTTCCATTTACATTTGCCACAAAATGTGGGGTAGTGTGGGGGATGGGAAGGCTGAGAGACAGGAGCAGACAGGAGAGGGATAGCTTTTTTTTTTTTGTAGCCAGGTGTGAGATGTAATTATAGATTTCATTATGTTTACAAATAGTGGAAGCAAGACATTTAAATACAGATTATTTTATTCCAATGGGTATCAGGAGCACAGAGTGGTTTTAATAAAGGGCTCCTTCTATGTTATAATCATATAACCTTGGCATTTAAGTAAAGATAGCAGGCTTGCATATAGTGAATTTTATATTGTATACTCCTGTTAAATAGTTACGGCGGTGATTCAACCAGGCCATGAACAGTGATTTTTTTTTTCTCTTTCAGCTCTTTCAGTACAGATAGCAGGCTTACATGAATTACTTAAAACGAACAACGAGCAACATGACCCCAGAAGTGAGCAGAGAAGTGCCAACATGGTGACACTGTCAGCTTTCATTATTAGGAGGTATTATGTCTTTCACCTCTTTGAGAATTTAGACATGGGGAGGGTATTGTTATAACAGGCCATGTAGGGCTAAATGGTGCGGGCACCATGCACCCACAGACGTTTGACCTAATTCTCAAAGTGAACTTATAAGTCCACTTGGAAAATTTGCAGATGGGTCCTGGAGAGCTGCATATACATTTACATGCTAAGTTTTAAGAATTGAAATTATGGATGTAAATTCTTTCCCCACCCGCAACTCCGTCCCCAGAGCGCCTCTTCCTAGTGTGGGTAAAATTACCTGCAAAATGTGAGTTTCACGCACACTTTCCCACACACAATCCCACTGATCAATTTTCAGAGCTCCGCAGAATTTGAGTAGAGTAATTTTCAAACAGCTTGCATTTGTGGGTATTTTATACCCTCAGGCTTTGGACAGAATTTTCATAAATCTGCTTTGAAAATTTGCAGGCATGCGCGGAAACCCTGTGCAGCACGGGACATACAAAGTGGGTGTGATTTGACATAGACACTTTTGAAAACTGAAAGTATATGTGCAATTCCCAATCCTGCCCCAACTCTACCCTCCAGAACACCTATTTTGTATGGGCGTACATGCAAAATCCTGTTCCTTGCGTACTTTTATGCACATACCCGCTGTGGCTATTTTCAAGAAGCATAAAAGTGGGTGTTATACATGTAAGTGCCTTTGAAAATGACCCCCTGTATGCGTAAGTCATTCTGAAAATCAAGCCCATAAGACTGAATTTTTTAAAATTTGCACAAGTTTGGAAAGGTGCACAGTTTGGAATTTTTTTAAATTTGCACAAGTTTGGAAAGGTGTACAGTTGGCATGTTTAGGATTACATTGCTTTAAATCAGTTAAAAAGTAAACAAAAAGGCTAGGGATATGTGATTATAGCATAGAAGAAGTGCTTTATTAATAGCTCCCTTGTTCCTGATGTGTAAAGCCCATTGGGATAAAATAATCTGGATTTAAATGTCTAGTTTCCCCTATTTTGTCTTCTTTATACTGTCATTATAAATTTTGTTGCCACAAAATATGTGCGTGGGGAGGGATAAGGTACAAGGGGACAGGCTTCCAAATCTGATGTTGCATTGAGCCCAAAAATTCCTTATACTGATGCTTTCCTTAGTCTACCCAATTAGCTTCTCTTGGCAATACCTACACCACAGTTCATCTCTGAACCTCATATCATGACCTCGTTTTTTTAGAATTTCCTTTCCTCTGAAAAGGTTTACTACTTATGCATTATTTGCACTTTTGAAGTTTGAATGTCTTTATCATATCCTTCCTCTCTCTCTCTCTCTCATTTTCTGGGGTAAATAGGAAGTCCTCACGAGTCACAACTGGTTCATGAAATCAGTCTCTTATGTCAAAATGACTTAAGTTAATACTGCTTTTCCCATGGTAAATGATGTTATATATTGGGGATTGGTTCCAGTTACTGTAATCAACCCTGAATTGATTACAGTAACCAATTTTGTCTTAAGTCCGAGGGTTTCATGTATATCTGGAACAGTTCTGTTGTGAGTGTGGGTATTCTCACACCTTAATCCAGATGTCCTCTGTACTCTGCTGCAAATATATTGCCCTGTTCAACTTTTCCCCATTTCCGAGCATGCTGTGAATCTATTTCCAGCAGGGCAACTGAGCCCTATGATGACTTCTTTCACAGCTTCTCAGTGTCTCAAGAGGGACGGTGGTGGAGCAGACTGCAGCTCAAAGGTGCTTGTAGGCCTGGGGCTCCTGATGCAGAGTTGCGCCTTCCTCCCCTTCCAGGTTTTATCAGCACCCAGCTCCACCTGCATGCTGAGCAGCAGGGGCCAGGATTAGTTATGCTGTCAGCACCTGACTCCTCCTACACGCTGAGCGACTGGGAACAGGTTTAGTTGTGCTGATGTCGGCACCCGGCTGCTGGCAGCTTCATTAATTGAATCATGCAAGTTGGGCAAGGTAAGATCGAGGACTTCCTGTACATATGTAAATCCTTAAGTCTCATCTCATAGAACAGGTGTCTCCAAACTCAGTCAGGTTTTCAGAATTTCTACAATGGAAACGCATGAGAGCTATTTGCATACAATGGAGGCAGTACATGCAAATAGATCTCATGCATGTGCATGGTGGCGATCCTGAAAACCTGACTAGGTTGCAGCCTTCAAGAACCATTTTTGAGGACACCTGTCATAAGATCCACACCATTTTAGTAGCCCTTCTCTGCCTCTAATTTGTCTATATTCTGTTGGGGGTATGGCCTTCAGAATGGGACACAATACTCCAGATGAGATCTCACTAATGCAGGGATTCTCAACCCAGTGCTCAGGACACACCTAGCCAGTCAGATTTCCAGGATATCCACAATGAATATGCATAAGATACATAAGAACATAAGTCTTGCCATATTGGGTCAGACCAAAGGTCCATCCAGTCCAGCAGCCTGTTTCCAACAGTGGCCAATCAAGGTCACAAATACCTGGCACGATTCCAAGGGGTAGATAGATTCCATGCTGCTTATACCAAGAATAAGCAGTGGATTTCTGCAATTCTACCTTAATAATGGTTACTGGATTTTTCCTTCAAGAACTTGTCCAAACCGTTTTTAAACGCAGCTTCACTAATAGCTTTCACTATATCCTCTAGCAACGAATTCCAGAGCTCAATTATGTGTTGAGTAAAATAATATTTTCTCTTATTAATTTTAAATATATTATCTAGTAACTTCATTGTGTGTCCACTGATCTTTGTACTTTTTGAAAGAGTAAGCAACTGATTAAAGTTTACTCATTCCATTCTATTCATTATTTTAAAAACTTCTATCATATCTCCCTTCAGCCATCTCATCTCCAAGCCGAAGAATTCTAACTTCTTTAGCCTTTCTTCATAGGGGAATTTTTCCATCCTCTTTATCATCTTGGTTGCCCTTCTCTGTACCTTTTCTAATTCTGCTAAATCTTTTTTGAGATGTGGTGACCAGAACTGCACTCAGTACTCAAGATGAGGTCGCACCTTGGAGCAATACAGAGGCATTATGATATTCTCTGTTTCATTCTCCATTCCTTTCCTACTAATTCCTAGCATTCTATTTGCTTTCTTGGCTGCTGCTGCTGCACACTGAGCAGAAGATTTCAACATATTTTCAACAATGGCACCTAGATCCTTTTCCTGAGTGGTGATGCCTAATGTGGAACCTTGCATTGTGTAGCCATAATTTGGGTTACTCTTCCCTAAATGTATCACTTTGCACTTGCCCACATTAAATTTCATTTGCCATTTGTATGCCCAGTTTCCCAGTTTTGCAATGTCCTCTTGCAATTTCTCACAATCCTTTTGTGATTTAACAACTTTGAATAATTTTGTGCGATCGGTAAATTTGATCACCTCACTTGTTCCCATTTCCAGGTCATATATAAATATATTAAAAAGTAGTGGTCTCAGAACAGATCCCTGGGGCTGTCTACTATTCACCTTTCTCCATTGGGATGATTTCCCATTTAGCCCAACTCTCTGTTTTCTTTTAACCATTTGGTAATCCATAATAGGACACTGCCCTCTAACCCATGACTTTTTAATTTCCTAAGAAGTCTCTCATGAGAGACTTTGTCAAATGCTTTCTGGAAATCCAAATACACTATATCAGCTGTCTCTCCTTTATCCACATGTATATTTATGTCTTCAAAAAAATGTAGCAAATTTGTGAGGCAAGACTTCCTTGGGCTAAATCCATGTTGGCTTTGTCCCATTAAACTATGCTTATCTATATGTTCAGCAGTTTTGTTCTTTATGATAGTTTCTACCATTTTGCCTGGCAAAGACATCAGACTCACTGGTCAGTAGTTTTCTGGATCACTCCTTGAGCCCCCTTTAAAGTTTGGCATTACATTGGCAACCTTCCAGTTTTCAGGTACCATAGACGATATTACTGACAGTTTACAAATTTCCAGTAGCAGGTCTGCAATTTCATTTCTCAGTTCTTTCAGCACTCTGGGATGCATACCATCTGGTCCAGGTGATTTGCTACTCTTTAGTTTGTCATTTGTTTTGTAACCCACCCCAAACATTGGAGGACGTGGGAAATAAATACTTTAAAATAAATAAATAAATAAATAAATAAAATTTGCCCTAGTACATCTTCCAGGTTTACTAAGATTTGTTTCAGCTCCTCTGAATCATCACCTTTGAATATCATTTCTGGCATGGGTATATCTCTTATATCTTCCTCAGTGAATACTGAAGCAAAGATTTAATTGAATTAGTTTAGTCTCTATACTATGGCTTTGTTATCTTTAAGTGCCCCTTTTACCCCTTGATCATCTAATGATCCACCTGATTCCCTCATAGGCTTTTTAGCTCTAATATACTTGAAAAAATGTTTATTATGAGTTTTTGCTTCTATAGCAAAGCTTTTTTTCCAAATTTTCTCTTTGCCTTCCTTATCAGTGTTTTGCATCTGACTTGCCAGTGCTTATGCTGTTTCCTGTTTTCTTCATTTAGATCCATTTTCCATTTCTTGAAATATGTTCTTTTACATATTGTAGCCTCTTTCATCTCACCTTCTATCCATGCCGGTAGTCATTGAACCTTCCTTCCACTTTTTCTAATGCGTGGAATACATCTGGTCTGGGCTTCCAAGATGGTATTTTTAAATAGCGTCCATGCCTGAGCTAAACTATTAACCTTTGCAGTTGCTCCTTTCAGGTTTTTCCTAATCATTTTCCTCATTATATCATAGTAACTTTTTTGAAAGTTAAATTCTATCGCAGATAATTTCTTTAGTATGCTCCCTCCAGTTATTAAGTCAAATTTGATAATGTTGTGATCACTATTTCCATGTGACTCCAACATTGTTACCTCTTCTACAAAATCCTGTGACCCACTAAGGACTAGATCTAAAATAGTTTCCCCTCTTGTTGGTTCTTTTACCAACTGCTCCATCAAGCAGTCATTTATTTTATCAAGGAGCTTTACCTTTATAGAATGCCCTGATGTAAAATTCACCCAGTCAGTACTGGGCTAATTGAAATCACCCATTATTACTGTGCTGTTGATTTTTTTTAGCTTCCCTAATTTCTTTTAGCATTTCATTGTTAGTTTATTCTGGCTAGGTGGACAGTAAAACACCCCCACTACTATTTTATTCTGCTTTTCACCTGGAATTTCTATCCATAAAGATTCAGAATTGCATTTTGTTTCCTGCAGAACTTTTATCCTTTTTGACTCAATGCTCTCTTTAACATATAGTGCCACCCCTCTACCAATTTGATCCATACTATCATTTCAATATACTTTGTACCCTGGTATCACAGTGTCCCATTGGTTATCCTCCTTCCACCAGGTCTCTGAGATGCCATTTACACTACCTCTTCATCCAGTGCTATACTCTCTTAACTCTCCCATCCTATTTTTTAGTCTTCTAACATTTGTATTCAGATATTTCAAAGTATGTTTTTTGTTTGTATTAACCTGCTCATCAGTTGGCAGGAGTAATTTGGAATCTTTCTGCACTTTACTTAAAGACAGCTAGTCCATTTTGGCATTTATTGCAACTTCTCTGCTGGGATGCCCTATTTTCCCAGTTTTTTTAGGCCTGGATTTTCTAAGGTCGCAGACCTTAGAGAATCTGGCGGTAACAGGGGCGGGGGGCGAAGCGGGGCCGACTCCGCCCCGACTCTGCCCCGATCTAGGTATCGCACACGAAAAGTCCCTTTTCACGTGCGATACGCTATGAAAATGAATCCCTAAGTATCCTTCAAAGATACATCATTCTGAACCATGCGCTTCTGAGTGATTGTCAACTTTCCCCCATTATCTAGTTTAAAAACTGTGCTATTTGCATACAATGGAGGCAGTGACTACAAATCAATCTTAAGCATATTCATTGTGGGTATATTGAACACCTGACTGGCTTGGTGTGTCTTGAGGACTGGGTTGAAAACCACTGGACTTTTTTTATACTGGCTATGCCTCTCTCTATGCACTTGATCTATAATGTGTGTATGAAGAAGTACGTGGAGATCATATGAAATGTGCGCACATGGAAATCACATGAAAAAGTGAGTTTAAGAATAATGCAAGTTTTCATATTAACAATCTTTGATAGGGGTGACCATCTACAAGTTCTCAGGAGCCACAAACAGGTCTGGTTTTCAGGATATTCATAATGAATATGCATGAGATAGATCTGCATGCATTGGAGGCAGAGTATGTAAATCTATCTCATGTACTATATTTTTACTGTGGACATTCTAAAAATCAGGCCTGTTTGTAGCTCTTGGTACCAGAGTTTCCCACCCCCAATATATGATCTAATAACAGGGATATTATATACTTCACAATATATTTTTCTCATCACTGATGATGTCATTGAAATCAACTTCTGATGCAATTTCAGATGCAATCACAGTGCTAAAAACTGTCCTCTCCTGATTGATGGGGAAAAGAATTCTAACCTACAGTTCACATTGTGTATGATGTCATAGAAAACTGTATGACATAATCTGAGAGAGAATAAAAATGCAGATGGGTTAGTTACTTAAGCTCACATTACTGTAAATGTCCTGATGTTTCTGTGTTAACTTTAGAACCTCAATTTTAGCATGGCAATGTATTGTTCATACATACAATTTGATCTTTCTATTTACCTTCTAGAATTTATCCTGTAGGAGACTACAATAGATAAATAAATCTTAAGGGCAAAAATATCCACATTGGTAAAGTGAGAAAATTAATTCAGGTAAACCAAATATTGCTTCACCCTTGCCAGTTACAAGGAATTTAATAGTCATAAAAGTTCTGCTCACACCTAAAGGGTGAGAGGAAAACAAAATAGAAGAATTTGAAGGAGTGGTCCTTTTCCCTGGCAGGTATTTATTCCTGTGCCGAGCCGCTGAGGAGGAGATGGATGTGTCCTACCAGAAAAATAGTCTATAATGCTGCATAGCTGAAAACTGAAATTCCCTCATCTAGGAAGGTGTTTTCTTACTGGTTGATAGGGCCTAAATTTCAACCAGTAAGAAAGCACATTTTTGGCAAGTTCCTGTGACTTCAGAGGGCAGCACTTTCATTCTGAGACCTGTGTAACCCAACTACTGATGATCTGAACTAGCAGGAGATAGTAAGACCACAATTAACGCTCACTACTGCATGTGTCCCTTGTTCTGCAGCAGCTGCTACCAGATGCAAACAGCACTGCCAATGACATTTCTCTGTGCATCCTCTTTTTTTGAACTCCTGCCAAAGATCTCTCCTTGTCCTTCTAGGAAGAGAGAGTCCAGCGGTGGGACAGACAGTGATAAGAGACAATGGATGTGCTAAAAGTTCAGTTTTCAGTTTGCAGATAGTCTCGTAAATAAATATTATACATATTTGTAAAAGTGGGATCACTGATGCAAGGAATGGGTAAATTTCACCATCTTTCATGTGATTATGGAAAAAAATGTTTCAATTATATTCTATGGCCAAAAAAAAATGTTCACCAAAGCAGACATTTCCACAAATTGTTCTGCGAAGGTAAAAACCCTAATTCCCCCTGTTTTTACATCCGCTGTGAATATTTTCTGACATCTCTCCAATAGACAGAGCTAAAACTGATTCCTGCTGGTCAGCAGTAACTGGGTCAGCCACGTATGAAATGTTTTTTTAGTTATTTTGCTTTCGTTCAGCACTTTTCTGACCTTTCAGCTGGGCACTAATGCAGTTGTCTCAGCTGCAGAGCCACCACTGCTTTTTCCTTCAGTTTGCATATCTTTGCTGCACCATAGTTATATAGACAAATGTCAGACATGAAAAGATTTTCCATTTTACCAATCCCAACAGCATTTAACTACTAACACTACATCTGACCAGTATATACATAACACAATCAGCCACAGCAGCTCCGAATAATCAAATATAATTGATTTTCTCTACACTTAAGTTAATTTTATTGGAATTACTTAATTGAAAGCATGAAAAAAATGGATTTTGTTGCTCCCTAGTTATGTAGTAAGGTAATAAATTTAAAAAACTGTTCATACTAAAAAGCAAGGTCTCTGTCTGTGGTCTTTTTCCTCGGCTCCTATGAAGTACAGTATTGAGAGAGGTATCCTTTTAAATATAAACAATTTTGGTATTTATGTTCTTTAAAGATTCTCATAAAATTATGTTTGCAAAGACTGAATATTTCAAGTGGAAATCCTGTTCACAGGTGCCTAAGTGGTGTCCTCTGTGAGCACTGCACTAAATAATGTAGAGACCTGAGACCAAAAATAAGTTCCAAGGCCTATCAGCTCTGGTTGTTGTGATAAGCCTGTAAGAACTTTACATATCTGGTTCCTGAGCCTGGACTTCACTAGCTGTTATTGCAATTCCAATAGCCAGACTTCCATTATCAGAAAAGAGCTGAGCCAGTGAGGCATTAAGGACAAGGCAGTCACCAGCTGTAATTACAGAATCAACACAGTCTAACACTGATCTGGGAGTAGCTTCCCAAGTTAGGCGCCTTTGATTCCTGTTAAGCTCCAGCTTGTAGGTAAAACTGTCGGCTTGGGTGGCTGTACCAATCAGCATCATGGTGGCAAAGAACTGTGGATGCCCTTCATATTTTTCCTGCTTTCTGAGCACCAGTAGAAAATGATGCCCAAGGCAGGAATGCATTATTAGCCAATCCACTGGTGCTGGCAGATGCATGTCAGTGGCTAGAAAGACAATTTCTGCTCCTTGAAGGATGCTGATCCTGTGCGTCTGTCTCAGATGTGATACAACCACCTCCAACTGACCCTCCCATTTGCAAGAAAACAAAGGGCAGGGGCAAGAAGTCAGCTGCGGGTCATAGACCACCTCATGGCATTGGCGATGATTGCTTTGATCAGCGGAGGTCTGAGTGATTGCACAGCCATCTGATGCATACTGCAAGAAGGGGAGAAAATAAGAAAGAATTATGGAAAGTGGAAAACAGTTCTGAATCATAAATTGCAGCAAGCACAACAAGATTAAGTCTTATATCAAAAAGGTGCTAGCAGTGGCCCCATCCTGCAGAAAGAAAAATAAATTAAGAGCCCTGCAATTAATCTCATTTTACAGGAAAATGCTGTATGCATTTAATGAAACAACTTCATTAGTTCAGCATATATTTATTTGAATAGGGATACAATGATCTTTAGATTACACTGCAATTTTTTTCTCAGTCGTTCCTCCTTTCTCCTTTTTCTTCCAGTTCAAGTCAGAACCAGTGCTGCATTACTGGCTCCGTGAGCCTTCATTCATGACCATCTGGAGATTTTTCCCCTATTTCTTTAGATCCACCCTCCCACTGTTCCTAGTCTGGTCATTGCAGCAATGATCCTGAGGCTGGGAGCCATGCAACAGGGCTCCCATCGGAACTATGCATCATAAGATCTACTTCTGGCCACTAGATGTAACTTTTAAAGATGAACATGACTCTCTTCTAGAGATGTGAATCGTGTCCTCGATCGTCTTAACGATCGATTTCGGCTGGGAGGGGGAGGGAATCGTATTGTTGCCGTTTGTGTGTGTAAAGTATCGTCATAATCGTTAAAATCGTGAGCCTGCACACTAAAACCCCCTAAAACCCACCCCCGACCCTTTAAATTAAATCCCCTCCCCTCCCGAACCCCCCCCAAATGCCTTAAATTACCTGGTGGTCCAGCGGCACACTAAAACCCCCTAAAACCCACCCCCGACCCTTTAAATTAAATCCCCCACCCAAATGCATTAAATTACCTGGGAGTCCTCCGTAGCGGCGGTCCGTGGCTAAATCGGGGGAAGGGGGAGAGCACGAAAACCGGCACACTAGATCGTGAGGTCTTCAGCCGGCGCCATTTTTCAAAATGGCCGCCGCAAAATGGCGGCGGCCATAGACGAAAACGATTCGACGCAAGAGGTCGTTCCGGACCCCCGCTGGACTTTTGGCAAGTCTTGTGGGGGTCAGGAGGCCCCCCCAAGCTGGCCAAAAGTTCCTGGGGGTCCAGCGGGGGTCAAGGAGCGATTTCCTGCTGCGAATCGTTTTCCGTACGGAAAATGGCGCCGGCCATACGCGTAAGGCCGGCGCCATTGTCCGTACGGAAAATGGCGCCGGCAGGAGATCGACTGCAGGAGGTCGTTCAGTGAGGTCCGGAAATCTCGCGAGGGTTCCGGACCTCGCTGAACGACCTCCTGCAGTCGATCTCCTGCCGGCGCCATTTTCCGTACGGAAAACGATTCGCGGCAGGAAATCGCTCCTTGACCCCCGCTGGACCCCCAGGAACTTTTGGCCAGCTTGGGGGGGGCCTCCTGACCCCCACAAGACTTGCCAAAAGTCCAGCGGGGGTCCGGAACGACCTCTTGCGTCGAATCGTTTTCGTCTATGGCCGCCGCCATTTTGCGGCAGCCATTTTGAAAAATGGCGCCGGCTGAAGACCTCACGATCTAGTGTGCCGGTTTTCGTGCTCTCCCCCTTCCCCCGATTTAGCCACGGACCGCCGCTACGGAGGACTCCCAGGTAATTTAATGCATTTGGGGGGGGGGGGTTCGGGAGGGTGGGGGATTTAATTTAAAGGGTCGGGCCGTGGGTTTTAGGGGGTTTTAGTGTGCCGGTTTTCCTGCCCTCCCCCTTCCCCTTCCCCCTTCCCCCGATTTACGATTTTTTGACGATAAATCGGGGGAATTGGTATTGTATCGTGGCCCTAACGATTTTTGACGATTTAAAATATATCGGACGATATTTTAAATCGTCAAAAAACGATTCACATCCCTACTCTCTTCTCCCCTCTTCCCCAAGAGCTGTGAAAGCTACCTCTATAGAATCCATAACCCTGGCTAATACAGGGTGCAGAGGAGGCGATTTTGGAATTAAACCGGAATGAACTGAAATTTTAAGAGCTCTGTACAGTTAAATTGAATACTGTAGCTTTAGTTACTCATAATGAAACAAGTATAAAAAGACTGGCATTATATTCTTCCCCAAAGCAGTTGCATATTTTATTTATTTATTTAAAGCTTTTCTATGCCGACGTTCATGAAACATATCACATCGGTTTACATAGAACTCGGGTAACTTAACACAGAAGCAGAAAGCAAAGTTACAATAAAACGGGGGGGGGGGGGGGGGAATAACTAGGGGGATGGAAGGAGACAGAGATAGGTAGAGATAAGAGGGGTACCAGAGAGGGGAAGGGAGTGAAGGGTCTGATGGTTTCATTATACAGAGGAATTTATACAGTGATTGCATAACAAAAGGCTTCTATACAAGGTTGATATACAAGGCTAAAATGCCGAGGATTATATACAAGGAATATATATATATATATATATATATATATATATATATATATACAGTGGTTATGTAGCAGAGGGTGCTAAACAGTGTCATCTGCAATTCGGAGGGGAGGAGGAAAAGGGGGGAAGGGAGAAGGGGATTAAATACGAGAAATGGGGGGAGTACTAGAGGAAGGCAGGGCAGGGAGAGCGGGTAACTAAAAAAAAAAAAAAAGGGGGGTGAGGAGGGGAGACAGGGGGGGGGGGAATCCTGGGGGGAGAGGAGGAAGATGCTTCCTCCTAAGGGCTATGGCTAAGAAAAGGCTAAGTGAAGGCTTGTTTAAACAGCCAGGTTTTTAGTTTTTTTTTTAAAGGTTTGAGTACAGTGTTCTAGGCGCAGATCTGGGGGCATGGAGTTCCATAACTTGGTGCCTGCTAAGGAAAAGGCCCATTCCTTGGTAGAAGTGAGGCGGAATAGCTTGGGGGATGGTGTGTGGATGGATCCTTTGTAGGCGGACCTGGTGGGTCTGTTAGATGTACTAAAGTGTAAAGAGCCATTTAGCCAGTGAGTGTGTTGATTGTGCAGGAACTTGTGGATGATGGTGAGGCTCTTGTGGATTGTTCTGAAGTGGATAGGGAGCCAGTGTAGATCTTTGAGGATAGGAGTAATGTGCTCCTTCTTGCGGGTATTAGTGTGGATTCTGGCTGCTGTGTTTTGGATCATTTGGAGGGTTTTAATGGTGTTCTTTGGGAGACCAAGAAGGAGGGAGTTGCAGTAATCGATTTTTGAGAACAGAGTCGTTTGGAGGACGGTCCGAAAGTCATTGAAGTGGAGGAGGGGGTTTTAATTTCTTTAGAACCTGAAGTGTAAAGAAGCCGTCTTTTATAGTGGTGTTAATGAATTCTTTAGGTTCCACTGATCGTCCAGAGTGACACCTAGGTCCCTTACTTGTTGGGCGGTCAATGTGTTCAGTGTGGCCGGGGTGGGGGTGGAGGCATGGCTTTTGTCCATGGAGTTGATGAGAAGTTCCGTTTTTGCTGAGTTGAGAGCAAGTTTGAGGTTGGTGAGGAGCAGGTTAATTGAGTTGAGGCAAGAGTAGGAGGGAGAGATGTTATAGTTAACCAAGATAAACACTTCATACCAACAGCTTAAGAAAAATCTTTTATTAGATAAAGTATGGAATATTTGAGGACAGTGTGAGAAGAAGTCTCAGAGAGCATTGTTTACATAATAGATTAATCTAATTTATACACCAATTACCTAGTTTGTTTGTTATTCACAAAATAATGCAAAAAGTGTTTCTGTTTTTATATATAATTAATACACCAGTCCAAAGATGGCATTGAAAAATAAGTGATAAAATGCTGCACAAGAAAAACATTTTGTTGAATATTCCCTGATGCAAATGAGAGTCTCGAAACACAGCATGTATTGGGAGAACTAAGACAACTTTAATACAAGAGCAGAAACATAAGATAAGTTGGATAGCAATTTTATATGCAAAAGAATAAAAAAGAAAAAAATGTGGTAATAACAGGACTGATGATTATAAGTAAAGCAATGAAGGTCATTTGACTGGTAGTGCTTAGTATGATGGTCCAATAGAGACTGGAATTTTAATTATATATAAAAATAGGAATGATTTTTGTATTGTTTTGTCATACACGGCATAAAAAGTGACCTGGGCATATAAGGACTAATTTGTTTTCATATTTTCCTAATTGGTTGTCATCAACACATCTTCTTAATAGAGTAATATTATAATTTTATTTCATATATATTGAGTTGGGATTCT
This sequence comes from Rhinatrema bivittatum, assembly GCF_901001135.1. NCBI lineage: Eukaryota > Metazoa > Chordata > Amphibia > Gymnophiona > Rhinatrematidae > Rhinatrema > Rhinatrema bivittatum. The sequence continues at coordinate 126,543,556 of NC_042619.1, read as the reverse complement.
TGTAAGTCATGTGATTTCTTGTAACTTAAGTCAGAAGGCAGGAATGAAACTTTATTCTAAACTTGGCATACTTTTTGACTTTTGGCCTACATTTTAGCATTTCAGCATATTTTGTCATGATAGCAACCCTGAATTTGTTTTTATAAGTTTATTTATTTATTTATTTATTTTCCACTTCAAAATGGATTGCATTCAGTACTATAGGTATTTCCCTATCCCCAGAATGCTTACAATCTAACAGGGTCATTCATCAATTTGTGATAGGCTGTTATTGCACACAGTATGGCGTTATCACATGCGATAACGCCATACCACATGCGATAAACAACAGCACATCGCAAATTGTATGTTATGGTCTGGGGCCATGCACCTGTCCCTCCACCAACCTTGGGGCCGGCCTGGGCCGCTGAAATGCCTCTCCGTCTGGCAAGGCCCATTCTGGCCTCTGCCACGGCGCTCCCTCATCGAGGGAGACGCCGTCGATCTGCCACATCTGGCCCCCCCCCCAGATGCACGCGTGCGCGCGCAGAGGTTCGAGATTTAAAGGGGCCAGCATGGGAAGATGCAGGACAGCCTCCACATGAGCCTCCACATGAGGCTGCAGGGGTATTTAAACCCTGCAGCTAGGCACATACCTTGCCTTGCAACGAGGTTCACTCTTCCAAGAGTTACTAGTTGCTGCTTCTGACTTTGGCTTGTCCACTGGCTTCTGACTTCGGCTCGTCCACTGGCTTCTGACCTCGGCTCGTCTACTGGCTTCTGACTTCGGCTCGTCTTCTGGCTTCTGTCTTCAGGCTCGCCCCAGGTATCTGGCTCCGCTGCTTTAGGAGGCCCTGCCTAAGTCCAAGTGGCTCAAGTCCTCATGGGCTCCTCCCGGGGGGGACCATGGGCTTCCAGTAGTGAAGCTCCTGTAGGCCTCCTGATCTCAGTGCCTCCTCTCTTCATGACTCTGGAACTCCTCTTCAGCTTCTCACCTGCAGGAGATCGCACGTAAGTCCAAGCGGCTCAGGTCTTCACGGGCCCCTACTGGGGGGACCTCGGGCTTCCAGTGGTGAAGATTCTTCTGGTCTCCTGCGTTGTGCCACCTCCCGGTTCCAACCTCCATGTTGGGCCTTCCCACAGTGGGCCAACATCTGTCGCAGCTGGCTCAAGGGTCCACGAATCCCAACATTGCATATGCAAATTTTAATTTTCTAGTTAAGTGGAAGGAGTTTGGGCAGGGTTAAGGAAAATTAGGAGCTGTTAGCACTGCGTGTGATAAAGTATCGCATGTTAGCACGGGAAAGTTTGCTGGAAATACCTACACCTTTCTTCTGGACGCTACTGGGGGAAAAGGTATTAGCACAGCCAAAATTGTGGCCCGCAATGCTGCAACGCTGCGTGACTTAATTTTCTAATGCAATGTGGCAGGCTGCAAATTTTCCTAGGTACACCCCTTTTTGTAACGTAGCAGCTTTTTTTTGCTATAAACATAGCATTTTAATGAATCTAGCTCTAAGTTTTGTACCTGAGGCAATGATTTCCAAAGCACTCTAACAGGGGAAAAATAAAAATAGCATATATATTAGTTTGCCAATGCACCTTAGCAACTTTTGTCCATGGATTATATTTTCTTTAACTTCTTTAAGAGAAAATATTCCAAAGAACAAATCATGTAAGCAAAAACATATATACAAGCACTGAAACATTGTCCCCAATGCTTAAATTGGGCTATTATGATATTGACAGCAACTTACTAAAATACTTTATCTTATCTTTTCTGCCAGCTTTATTCAATGGCTAACAGTCCTTAAAATTTCTTAGCTGTACCACCCTTCTGTAGAGGAATCTCACACCATGCTCTGTAAGTGTTTTTCTCCACTGACTTACTGGTCTTCCTCAGGATTGCAGTTGCTGGGCAACTCATCTGCTGATCCAAGAGCCAAGTCTGCCCTCCAATCTACAGCTGGTGCTCATGGGATGATATCTAGACTCAGAAAAGGTACTGTTGAGAGTTCTCCTGCCCTCTACCTTGAGTAGTTTTTTGTAGTGCTATATATGAGATATGCAGTAAATGTAAATAAGGCTGGGTGAAAGTCATCTACAGTTGAATGATGTGTCCTGAATGTTCATATTTCTTTTGGTAATCAGTGACTAGCAGTTCTAGTATATCAAAAATGTATATTTTCAGATATGTTGATAGACATTCTAGTGAGGCCAGGATGATCTTTCTGGTCTGGCCTGGAAGAATGGCCAAGACTCCCTGCCTCCTAGATTTTATCTAGAGCTCCATCTGGAGGACAGGGTGCCTCAATAGCTGCAGGAGTGCCCAGATACGTTACACCAGGGGAACATCTGCAATGTATTCAATTACTGGGTGGTGAATAAAATTTGGTCTGCATCTTCATTTGTTAACATGGCTGTGTAGTATTTATGCCTGACTTTAAGCATGATTTCATTTGCTATTGCTACTACTACTACTTCTATTACTATTTATCATGTATAAAGATTGTTGTTTGTAGCTCATGTCAGTATGACAATATGGTTGCTTTGTTTGTTTCATGTACGTAAGTTTGTCTGAGTTTTCACATTTCCCACTACTGATTGGTAAGTGCTGGGCCAATATTGCATGTTTTCCTCTATGTTATAGGGGACAGTGGGGGCTTTTCAGGTGTTCAATATTTTGCTCACGTTTTGATCTTTAAATTGTTATAAGCTTTTCTTTCTTTCATGATCAGATATTGTTGATTACAGAGTTATCTCTCTTTCATTATGTTCTTGTCAGAAGTCAGTGAGGGAGAATGTGTGTGGCAGAATTCACACATTCTTGGAACTCTGACAGAAGCAGCAACGTGAATGCTTCTGTTAATGGCCTCTTCTTGAACTGGGTTGAGGCAACCATCCAATTTCACATAGGCCACCTTTGCTGGGATTTGATCTGGTTACCTAGAGGAGGAAGGCTCTGAAATGTGACCATTCCCCCGAGGCATCCAGCTCCCATGTTTATAGCATTGACCCTTTTTTTTGCTTTCCAACAAATAGAATGTTAGAAAGAATCGTGCAAAAGGGATGAAGAACTGTCTGTTCATCTGTCTGTAGCCAAAAGAAGGACAAAAATTAACCAAATTAGGCATGCAAGGAGAAAATGTAAATATCTTAGATGAGACTGAAAACCAGAAAATTGAATCTTCAAAAAAAAAAAAATCCCCATTGATTTCTATGGGAAACTGTTAGAGCTGTAGAATATTGAGCACCACTCCATTCCAAAGTGACCCCTCTCTTCAGCCCCTTCCAGCATCACAGACAAGAGAGAGCCGGGGAAAAATAACAGAAGCAGCTGGCAAAGCATGGCACAAAAAAAATGGCACCTTTCCCCACATTTCCAAAGTCACACACACGTAGACATCTCACACCCCAACACTAGCCCCTTCATTTCCCCCCTACACCCCACATTTACATCCCCACATCCCCACACTATACTCCCACACTGCCTCTCTTACACACACAGAAACACCCACACACATATACCCACCACAATCATTACACCTCCATCCCCACCCTTGCACCCCCCCACATATACTCACATCCACACACAGCCCATACTGTCTCCTCACACACATACTCTGCCCCACATCCCATATAATCACCCCTCACATACCCACGCCCACACCGGCATCCCCCACATTCCTATACTTCCCACACCCAAGGCGACATACACACCAACTCTCCATACAACCCCCTCAACACATACACAAATCCACATACTCCTACATGCACATCAGACACCTGCAAAACCATAATCCTACACACCCACATATTTCTACATTTCAACACCCAGCATGTATGTACACACACAGCCACACAAACCAACAACCCAAATGCTCCTATACCCACATGCTCACCACATACACTTCCCCCACACATATGCCGGCACACCCTCCACCAACCTATGTATATACATATACCCACCCATTCACACCCATGCCATACAAATACACTTATATATACTTCCACTCCCTGTCTCCCTATTCCCCATATTCATATCTACCCAAGCTCTCATACATCCACTGCCCCAAATGTTCCTACCTCCCACACAAATCCACAACCCATACACTCCTACTCGCACACACCCATAAACTCAGCACACACATAAATCTCCTCATACACCCCATATACTTTTATATCTCTACCACCCATGCTCTCACATAAACCTAAAACCACACATTCCTAGACAAACCCCCATCCTGTACATCCTCAAACACACAACCCACACATTCTTACACTCACACACACCCCAAACTCATGTGTGCGCATACACACTCCCTCTCTTGAAGTCACAAATCCACCCCCCCCCACGCACAACTTATATCCCCCATAAATGGAACAGCCTCCCAGTGGACGCGATGGAGGCAAAAATGGTATCCGAATTCAAGAAAACATGGGACAAATTCAGGGGATCTCTGAGGGAGTGATGGGAATTGTAAGGGCTAAATAAATTGGATGGATGGGCAGATTAGATGGGCAATATGGTCTTTTTCTGCCATCATGATTCTATGTTATTATGTAGACATCCATAACCCCATCACTCCCCAAATACAGGTTTACTACAAACCCCTTCCCCCCCCCCCCCCCCCCCCCCCACACACCTACAAATCTGTGTTTGGAAAACATCCCCAAAATAATACCTCTGTACTTGTTCTGTAATGTTTCCTATTTTACTATCCCTTTTACTCTTTTCTTTGTTAATATTTCTGGCCTGGGACATTGCCTTTGTCTATCTGCTTTTCTCTTTTTCTCTGTAGGCATGACACTAAAGATGGGTGTTATAAGTGATTGTTTTGGTCTTAAGGTAGGTTTTCAGTCCATGTTCTTATATCTGTTGCTTCTCTTCTTTTGCAGTCACATGATCATGCAGAGAAGGGCAACCAAAAGGATAAAGGGCATGGAAAGGCTTCCCCTATAAGGAAAAGCTAAGGGAGTTAGGGCTGTCCAATTTGGAGAAGAGAGGACTGAGGAGGGATATGATAGCAGTCTACAAAAACATGAAAGGACTTGAACAGGTTAATGTAAATCGGTTATTTATTCTCTCAGATAACAGAAGGACTAGAGAGCACATCATGAAGTTAGCAAGTAGCTCATTTAAAACAAATTGAAGAAAATTCTTTTTCACTCAGCGCATAGCCAGAGGCTGTGGTTACAGCAGTTAGTGTAACTGGGTTTAAAAAAAGGATTGGATAAGTTCCTGGAGGAAAAATCCATAGAAAGCTATTAATTAATAAGCAATAGTAGCTTGAGATTTATTTAATGTTTGGGTAGTTGCCAGGTACTTGGATTGGCCACTGTTGGAAACAGGATCCTGGGCTTGATGGACCCTTGGTCTGACCCAATATGGCATATCTAATGTTATAATGTTGTGTCTGCAACTGCAGGTGCAATATCAAAAAGAGGAGCCAGAAAGAAAAACTGCCCATATTTTGCATGAAAAACTTGAAGCAATGTTTAAAAATAATGAGAAATAGTTAATTTATCTAGGAGTCTTATATGATGATGCTTTATTACAGCTAACTTACCTATTTTTCCAGAGAACATAAAAAGTTTAAATATGGCACAACCAGATCCATAAAAACTAGTAGGAGCAGTACAGTTGTGGCCATGCTTTCGTCCAGAATTACTTGCGCCCAGAGTTATTCTTACATCAAGCTACAGTAAATATATTCTGGTCTGAGTGCTACTGTAGGTGACTAAAAGGTACCTACTGTATATACTGGGGTTAACAGAATAGAAGGTGTTAAAGCACCATTTACGATGGCCCTTCTTCCTGAGTGTTCCAAATATTTTTTTCTCATTCATAAAGACATCTTTTTTTGTTGTTGCTGACAATCTCCTGAATATCTACTTTTTCAGCAGTTGCTATTCAGGTGCTTTATTCTATTCAACCTCTAAAGGCCAAATAGAATTTGGGTGGATCACACCAGATAAGGCTTGATTTAAGTATATGCTGTTCGTTTATGTCTCACCCTTCTCAAAACTCACTGGTAACTACATTGCTCAGAAAAGAGATGGCATGCACTGAGTCATGGCACCTGATCTCGTGAGAAATAAACTTTATTTATAATTCAATTATGGCAGTACAGAGAGCAGAGAAACTCATGGAATAGTAAAGTAAGGTGACAAGACTTTTTCAGACAGATGCAGCAGCACAGGGTGGCCACAGGGAGTCATGGCCCAACCAGCTTTTTGTTCCATACAGCATTAGCAACTAGGGAACTTGGGAGGTCAGTGGCTTGGGTTAGTTAGTTTGCCTCTTCCATCTAAAAACATATACTCTACTGCTCCTGTTTCAGGTGTATTGGTGAAAGAAAGAAGGGAAGATGTGGGACTGTAAAATTAGAGGAGAAAGAGAAGGAATATATGAAGGGTCGTGAGGAAAAAGCAAAAAAATGGGAAGGGAAATAATAAAAGCCATTTTTCATGTATAAAATACTGTTTTCCCTTTTTAAATGTTTATTATTATTATTATTATTATTATTATTATTATTACCCCCTCTACTTGGGTAAACGTACCCTGGAATGGGGTTTGGTTGGCGGAGCACTTACACAGGTCATTTTTTAAAACTATCTATAATATTTTATACAAAAACTTCAAGAAAATAAACAAAACAAAATTCAAAAGTTACATAAAAACAAAATTTAGGAAAAAATATTTACAAAAAAACTGCACCAAAATATATGCCAATGTATACTATCAAGCCCACAATTAGGAAGAGAGCAATATCATAATTCCAAAAATATACTAAACTAAAAAAAAAAAGAAAAGAAAAAGCAAACCTAGATCAACACTAAATATTCTTTAGAGAGAGTAAATGGTACAGCTTAAACCATGAAGGAAATATACAACTAGGAGCCAGGATAACCCCAGACTGCACAAAAACATGGTTAACTGGCTAAGCTCAAAGAAGATATATGATGCAAGGAAACCTGAGTTCAAACATTGATCCTGTTTGCAGAACTCTTGGCCTCAACAACAAAAAGGACTTGTGTCTTTTCTGTGTAGCTGTGGAAATTTTGAAAAGATGAGGTTTCTGTAGCGGTGGAGTGGTATTGACCTGCTAGCAGGGTATACCAGAGTGGTTCCTTCTGGGATTAAGCAGTAGTGGCCTGAAGTACGGGATACACCATAGAGGATCCCACAACGAGGTTAGGAAGTAGAAGTCTATAGAATAGGTACTCACAGCAGGTAGTTCCAGGAGAGGTCCCAGGGAGCAGGACAGAAAGCAGTCCAAGGCAGAAGGTCCTCCGAAGAGCAGATGACCAGAGACGAAGGAGGGCCCACGAGGAGTGGGTACCCAGAATGTCTCACGCCAACGTAGAAACTGGAACCGGAAGTCCAAGGAGCAGAATTCAGCAAGAGGGAAATCCTTGATAACTCATCTAAGCGAAGGGTCAGCCAGCTTAAGTACGATAGATGGGTGACATCATTTGGAAGGGACGCTCCCGAGGTTCCCACCATGACGTGTACAAAGGTGGCTCATGCGCGTGTGCGTGCCTAAGTAATTCCTGGATCAAGATGGTGGTCGGCAGCACCCACGCCATTCCGGGAATGCCAGGCTGGTTGGCGGAGGCCGCCATTCTTCCCAAGGATGATAATGCAGCAAAAAATGAGGAAATCATTAGTGTTTGCAGCCTTCTGTGACTGGCGGGAGTAACAGTACGTCAGGACATCTGGACTTCCACCCCCAAGACACTCAGTCAAGAGCATCCAGGAGGTGTCGAGCAAACTGAAGAACAAGACATCTGAGACATCTGGACATCTGGACTTTGGACCCCCAGGTCACCCAGCCAAGGGCATTGAAGAGGCTTCGAGAGGCAGAACAACAGGATGATGGACTTCAGGAAGGACATGACATCGGAAGGCAAGGACTTTAGGAAGATCTGAAGGTGAAGACATCAGGAGGGTCGGATGACGAAGACATCTGAAGACAAGACTTAGGATCCGGCGAGAGACCAAACATGGAATGAAGATGAGATGAAGGATCAGGAACCACAAAGGAAGACAAAGGAATTCCCACGAAGAACAGAGTGCCTTGAAGATGCAGAGGAGGACATCGTCGGAGACCCCTGGACTGAAGAGCTGAAACAGAGGATCCAGGAGCAGTGCAACTCCAGAACTGACTCCTTGCGAAGGCGAAGAGGAACTGAAGCCTGAGCCCTTTCATAGGGCTGAAGAGGAACACCCAGGATAACATCATGAGGAGGAGCCAGGAACTTCACCTATCTCCGGCCCTTTAAATCCAGAGTGGAGGCGCGGCCTCGTGCCTAAGGAGGTAGGAGGCAGGACCAGGGACAGCAGCCATGATGAGAAGATAGAGCTGAAGGAAGCAGGCCTAGCTGAAAAGGTGGCTTCCTGCCGCGAAGGAAGAGAAGTTCCAGGGCAGCCTCCAGGCCGCGGAAAAGAGCAATGATGGCGGCATTCCCTGCCACGGGAAGGTCCCACAATGGTGGCTCTGTCCGCCACAGAAGGTAACTTCAACAATGGCCTCCTGGCCATGAAAGAAGGTAAGCGGCAGCTTCAAGCCATAGGAGCACGGCAGCAAGGCCTCCTGCTGCAGATGGCAGCAGTGATGGTAGCAGCCTGCAGTCCGTGAGGGAAAGATGGTGGCCCAAGCCGCAGGACAATGGTGTCAGGAAGCAGGGAAATGGCTGGAAAGGTGAGAGGCTGCTTGCGGCTAGGCCCGCAAGCAGAATTGTAACACAGTGAAGCATCTTTCTAAGCTAGCCTATAGCGGCTATCTTGATCAAGTGTCACTGATGTCCTCCCACTGGAAAATCTGAGCATGTTCAAGAAGCAGTTTGTATTTCCTCTCTAGCTCTTGACAGAGAAAGATATGCTAGTACATTGGTGGTCAACTTTGGTCCTCAAGAGCTACAGATAGGCCTGGTTTTCATGATATCCACAATGAATGTGCATGAAATAGATTTGCATGTACTCCCTCTATTGTATGCATATTTATCTCATGCATATTCATTGTGGATATCCTGAAAACCTGGCCTATTTGTGTGTCTCAAGGACCAGAGTTAGCCACTTCTGTACTAGTAAAAGGTCACACAGAGTTTTTAAAAAGCTTAGAAACTTTCGGATTTGGCACTGGTAAAGGGCTGTTTCTGATCTTCTCATATACAGGTTCTCTCTCTCTCTCTATCACTCACTCACTCACACACACACACATAGTCTCTCTCTCTCTCAAATGTTCTTATTTACTCACACACACTTCCTTTTTTTAACTCTCACATACACATGTACACAGGGTCTTTAACTCATGCTTAGGCTCTGCCTTATTCAGGTTCACATATATTGGCCTTTCCTTTTCTTTGGCCACCGGAAGGATGGTCTTCACTGATGACTCCACTGGGCTTCTCTCTCTCCCTTTTCAGCTGCCAGCAGGTTGGGCTCTGTAAGCAGCCCTGTCATGCTTCTCCTTTTCAGCCACAGCTGTACTGGATCTCTTTCTCTTCAGCTGTGGCCCTACTGGGCTCCTTTCTCCCTTCAGTTTCTTGTGGAATGAGCCTACTGGTATCATCACTGTGTCTGTCCCTCTTCAGCCATGGCCCCACCAGGCCTCTCTCTCTGTCTTCAGCTGCCGGTGGATTGGCTTCCACCAGTGATCCCACTGGGCCTCTCTCTCTTAGTCTTTGGATACCAGTAGGATGGGCTCTACTGGCAGCCAGGGAGTCACACTGGATATTTTGCTGTTCCCCAAACTTTGCCACTATAGCCAACCACTGCGCTAACTTAATGGAAGAACCAGCCCTGATTTGGATTGGTATTGTCTCCTGACCCAGGCCATCACTGACATGCTGATATATCTATTGATGCCCCATTGCATCTATGAATATGTAGCCTGTCTTTCTTAGGGAAACTGGAACAAATTTATAGGTACAATGATGCAAACCCAGAAGTGGATCAGTCTGTCAGGGTTGACTTGGGTCAAGGAACACACCTAATTTGAATGAATGCTTTGAGTTTGTTCCTACCCCTACCACCTTCACAGAAAAAGAATAAATGCAGTTTTTAGGTGGAATCTATCAAGGAGGAAAATTTCTGTTCAGAGCGAGCTATGTCCCTTTCTCTGCATGCATTTTACGTGTGAAACATATGCTTAATTCAGGGGATGGCTGTGTAAACAAACATTCAGCCAAAGTGGATTACAAGAGACATTTTCATTGCCAAAATTGTAATTCCATGAGATAAATGCTATTCCTAGCATTTAGTACACTTGCTGTGAGTAACTACTTTCACTAGTCAGATTCTTAATGCAACATTAGCGATTATAGTAATTAAAACTAATGAACTCTCTCTTGACTACTGATAGACCTCTCAGCCATCCAACATATTTCAGTATTATGTAGCTATAAACCTTATTCCTTGGAGAACTGCATCTTAAAATAACCTTTAAAGTCATGTTCAAAAATTAGGTTAAGAAATGTTGAGCACTGCAAGGTTTTTATCCTTCTAAAGATTAGTAGAATCAAAAGCATTTTAAATTACGTTATAATTGGATTTTAAAACTACTTTACCCTAACTCAATAAGGTGGTCTGATGTGGAATGTAATGGTAATTCATGCAGTTGAATCCCAGGCTGACGAAAGGATGAATTTATCTCTCTAAATATCATTCTGCAGTGACTTATTAATGACTTTCCGGCTTTAAAGAAAGAGAAGGAAGAAAGGAGAAACAGAATGAAAGAATACAATTTTATTTTGTATTTTCATTCTAATTAGAAATAAATGGGAAACCCTGTCTGGTCCGGCTTTACAAAATGAATATTTCAGAACCTGGCACATTGCAGGAAGCCTGCATATTTGATGTTTATGTATACAGGTTAAGGTCTAGATTTAAGTTTCAGGAAAAGGTAGGGCATTAAAAACTATAAAACTCCTGCAGGTCAGTTTGCCTGCATAATTTCAAAGTGGTGTATCTTTTGCATCAGGATTTAATTTCCTGCAACTTGAAGAAAAAAAATCTGCAGGAAAAACTATGCAAATTAAATCACCTACAAAATGAAACTTTTGCCCAAAAGTGCTAAAATGAAGAATGAGGCAAACATTTCAGAAGAGTTTGCACAAGATTTTACTTCCACAATTATTTTTTGACAAGCTGTTTTCATTCCCGACATTGCAGAAATTAAATTGTTTTAGTACAAGATCTGGGTTTTGTTTTTTTTCAAAATGTGTGCATCAAGTTGATTCTTGGGCTTTTTCTGTTGTTTTGCCCAAAATTTAAACCTGGTCCTGAAATTGGAATGCAGCTAAGGACCAAGTCATTTTTTTTTTTTTCATGTTCACAAGCACGCAAGGTCAGGATTCAGTTCAACATGTGTTCACTTAACAAAAAAGTGTATTCAAGTGTTTGGCTGTAATTTTTATGCTAGAGTTGGTTATCAGGTCTGGCTTCAGTTTTACATTCAGTCCGTGATGTGCAAAGGAACAGCAAGAATGAGATGAAAAAAATGTTACTGATCACAGCTGTGGAGCTCGGATAAAATCCCTATTCCTTTTTGTGGTACTCAGCTTAGGAGTCAGTTTACCAAAGTCATTAGTGCTAATGCAAGTGTTAATGCACATTAAATGTCTGTGTTGGATAACATAGGTTCCTAACATGTGTTAAATCAACCTTTACGCAATTGCATCAGTTGTAATCCTATTATTTATGATAATGAGATGCAAAACTATGCTAGTTATCTCATTTTCTGTTACCACAGGAAACAAGATGTGCGTTAAATAGTGCATAATTTAATATAATGCATTAACACAAAACTTCTACTATACCTCCAGAGTTGTAGCTTTTTGTGTTAACACTGGTATTAACATGCACATTAATTTGCACCATCAACACAGCTTGCATATCACTATTTTATAAATACTCCATGAACACAGCCATCAACATACACATTAAAATCAGGCATTAATGTGCCAGTTTTAATGCAGTTTAGTAAAGAGACTCTTTAGTCTTCTCACAAGTAAGTCATTCTGGTACAGTTGTAGATGACCTCTGGCTGCACTACTACTGCTAAGGGTTCACATTGAAGCTTTTGATTCAGCTGCTCTTAATATTCGACACAAATGCTTGCATGAATTCAAAATGGAAGAAAAATCTTACTGTGTAGAACCTACAGGCAATTTCAATACATTTTGAAAAGTACACATTTTGGGGCAGATTTTAAAACCTGTGCGCGGGCGCAGATTTGTTCACGCAACCCGGCGTGAATAAATCTACGCCCGATTTTATAACATGCACATGCAGGTGCGCGCATGTTATAAAATCCAGGGTCGGCGTGCACAAGGGGGTGCAAATTCTGCAACTTGCACGCGCCGAGCCGTGCAGCCTGCCTCCATTCCCTCCGAGGCCGCTCCAATTTCAGAGCGGCCTCAGAGGGAACTTTCCTGCCGCCCCCACACCATCCCCCACACCTTCCCCTACCTAACCCATCCCCCAGCCCTACCTAGAACCGTCCCTTACCTTTGTTGAAGAAGTTACATGCGCCGGCCGACGACAGCCTGCGATCCCAGGCACAGCGGCCTGGAGGCTCAGGCCATGCCCTGCCCTGCCCCTGGACCACCCACGCCCCGCCCCTTTTTTCTTCCAGCTCAGTTGGAACTAGTACTAGGATTCTGGTGCCATTAAACTTTATTCATGACTAACTGGTGATTCTTCTCCCCCACCCCAGTTTAATAGACCCACCCTTCCACTGTTCTTATTCCAATCCTTGAAGCAATGGTTCTGATGTCAAGAGCCATGTATTCTTCTGGAACCCTGATGGACTCTAAATCTAGCCACCAGTTGTCACTCTTAACAATGACCATGACTCCCCCATTATGAATTGTGAATGCTACTTCCATGGTATCTCCCACCTCAACTGACCTGGGGTATGGAAGACTGAACTTAGTGATCAAACCAGTAACCCTTCACTTGATAGTGCGCAGTACTTACACTGAACCACCAGGCGAACCCAACAGAAAAGATATTTTATTGAAAATTCATTTCATGTCACTGTGCTGGTCTGTAATGAATAAGCTAATACTCAATTGATTTGAGTTACTAGCTGTTCCGTACCATTGTATGTGTACTTGTTTCCTGTTTCTATGTGAGTTGACTTTCTCGTTGCACACAACTGGTTGCACACAGCTCCATTTTACCTTGTTAATAAAACCTATGCTGTTTTACTGCTTTGGCAAAGAGGAAGCCTCCCTGACTTCTCTTATCTAAACTAACTCCATTGTGGCACACAGCTCTAACAAAATAATGTCAGTGCAAAAATAGAGAAAGAAAAAGCCAGAGCAGATAAAGATAACCCACAGCTGGAGTAGAGTGAAATAAGCTCCCAAAGAAGAAAAAAACAAAACAATAAATAATAAAGGCAGGTAAGCAAGCTATAGACAGAAACCCATACAAAGGTTTTTTGGGTAAATTGCAGAGATAATTTGTTAAACAGCAGCCTGCATAGAAAAGATTTTTTTGTGAACAAATTGAAAGTGAAAAGTAACTAAACAAATGTCTGAAAATGCTACAAATCATACTAAAACAATGAATTCCAGCAACTATCTAGTCTGTAGGTTTAAGATGATGGTTCTTCTGAAAATTAAGGGACTTTGGACAACCATAGAATGTGATGCATCTAAGAACAGGAGTAGCCTAGTGGCTAGAGCAGCAGACTGTGGCCAAAGGAAAACAGCGTGATATTCCCACTGCTGCTCCTTGTGACCAGAGACAAATCACTTCACTCTCCATTGTCTCAGAAACAAACTTACAGGTTAATTTTCAAAGGAGTGACATGTGTAAAATTAGCATATAATGTACATGCATAAGTAGCTTGTTCTTGCAAACATGCTATTGATAAACATCAAAAGTACATGCACATTTTCAATTTCACATATACATTTACCCGCTCAATAAGGGGACAGTCTAGGGGCATTAATTTAACATTATATTTATTGAATTTTAAATTTTACAATGCAATATTCCTTACATACAAAAAATAGGGAAATTAAGTCAACATCCAAGGAAAAAAGAATAATATTCATAATATGCAAATTCTTAGCAATAATTAAGCCAAAAGTGAAATATTCTCCATCTCCAGAAGTAAACATTCAACAAGGAGAGAGATGAAAAATAGGAGAATAGAAGAAAAGCAATATTGTTAAAGAAAACAGGCTTAACATAAAATATGGTGGTTTCCTAAATACAGATCAAATACCAGACCGAATGGGTTCCCGAAGAAGAAATTAAGGCACTTCGAGCATTTAAAAAAAGTCTTGAGCTGCTCTGAAAGAAAAAAAATGAAACAATCATTTTGATTTCTAATAACACATTTGTAGGGTTATTTCAATACAAAGGAGCACCCTATAGAATCAGCCTTAGACCTAAGAACTAGACATTCTTTTCTTCTCTCTTGCACAGAATGAACAAAATCAGGAAATATACATACCAACTGACCAAGAAATAAAGAAGATATATTCCTAAAATATCTTTGCATCACCTCACTTAGCTCTTGCTCAGAGAGAAATAAGATTAGTAATGTTGAATGCTCAATAATCTCCATACTGGAATTTTCTAGGAAATCTGTCAAATTTTCAGCAACATTTCGATAATTCGCAGGATGAGATTGCTGGGAGTGCAATCTGTTTGATACAGGAAAAAGTAAACTCTATTTATTGAAGCAACATTCTCGGTGTCAAATTGCAAAAGCTCAAGAAAAGATATTCACAAAGTAAAATAAGGTGTCTCCCCCATTACTTTTGGAAATTTTAAAAATCGGAGATTCAAATGTCTCATATGGTTTCCTAGAAATTCAATTCTCCAAGAGAGAATATTGTGATCATTAACTACTGAAAGATTGAAAGACTGTCTGTCCTTAATAGCTATTTCCATATCTGCCATTTCAGTTTTAATATCAGCAATCTTAAAGTCATAATTTGTCCCCAGAGATTCTTCTTTGTTGGATAAAAGATCTATTTTCGAATTGCAAGCTTCTAGAAAGTTACCAAAATTCGTTAACAGGTCCCATATGGAGCCTAATGTGACTGCCGTCAGTTTGGCTAGTAAAACAAAGATCTCACCAGGAAATTCTTGCTAGCCTGATCATAGGATGACAACAGATACTGGCCCCAGCTCCTTTGCTGGCTCACCTTGAACCTCTACTGGTGAAGAGGCCACACAAGCAGCATAATGAAACATATGCATATTTTAAAATCCGTGTGGACCAAATACACTGGGGTTATAAAATACAATAGTAGATCACTACATGACCACCTACCATGTATGTGAGGCCTATGGAGTTGCTTTAAAGTTATCCTCATAAATTGTAAGCCCTCTGGGGACAGGGAAATACCTATAGTACCTAAATATAATCCACTTTGAAGTGGCTGACCAGTCACAAAAGGCGGAATATAAATTAAAAATTAATTTAGATTAAATTAAGAAACTGCTACACATGATGCAAAAAAATGCCTGGAAGAAACATAATCAAGATGCCATGTATATAATTATCCAGACCTAAAGCACTTCACAAGCAAATTATGTTATTAATCAGACTATGGCAAAGGCATCTGGCATTGTATGGAAAAGGCATAGAGGACATATCCTGAAGAAAACTGAACCTAAGTGTGAAATAAATACTGTTAAGTAAAGAAAGAAGGGTTTGCTACTACAGACATATAACATGTGGAATCATTAGGTGATCCAATTGAGGAGGCAGAAGTTGCATCACTAGCAATTCAAGGACAACCTTCAGCATACTAGGGCAGATTTTAAAAGCTTACGCATGTAAATCCAGGTGGATTTACACACATAGGGGGGGTTACGCACTCTAGGCCTATTTTCAAAAGGCCCAGTGGCGCATGTAAAGCCCTGGGATGCTCGTAAGTCCTGGGGCTTGAAAAAATGGGCAGTCCAGGGTGGGGTGGGGGCAGGGTGGGGCAGACCAGGGGCATGGTGGGGGTGTGGCCAGAGACCTCTCTTTGGCTGCTGGGCCTGGGAATGGCGCACTGGCACTCAGCTGGCACGTGAAAGTTACGCCTGCCTCTGGCAGGCACAACTTCTGGGATAAAGGTATGGAGTATTTTTTTCCGGCTGGGGGGTGGTACAGGTAGGGGAAGGGAGGGGAAGGTGGGGGGGCTGAAGGAAAGTTCCCTCCGAGGCCGCTCTAATTTCAGAGCGGATTCGGAGGGAACGGGGAAAGCCATCGGGGCTCCCCCTAGGGCTTGGCGCGTGCAAGGTCCACTAGTGTGCATCCCCTTGCACGCGCCGACCCTGGATTTTATAACATGCGTGCAGCTGCACATGCATGTTATAAAATCGGGTGTACATTTGTGCGTGCTGGGTAGCACGCACAAATGTAGGCTGTGCGCCTAGGTTTTAAAATCTGCCCCACTATGGAGTGCCAATTAGTTTTGATGTGTACAATATGTTTAAGCTAACTTCAGAAAAAGTTCATCATATATGTCTACAAGAACAATCAAATAACAGTCAAAAAGCAAGGTGATAAATTTCAAAATATAAACAAATATCAATTTCAAAAAATGAAAAATTCCTTTAAGTCTCGTTGATTCATCTGAAATAGAGGTGTTTAATCTGTATGAACATAGTAGATGTTTGAGGACAGAGCGTCTTCAAACATATGCGAAGTTTATACATATTAAAGAGTAAAGATCTCTATTTCAGATGAATCAACGAGACATGGTAATATTTCACTCTTCAAAATTGATATTTGCTTATATTTTGAAAATGTATTTCCCCTATTGCTATGGTTTTTTCAATGATTGTACTATTCTGTGATGCATAATAGTTTAATTTGAAACACATTAAATATAACAGACATATTTTGTCTGATCACTCATGTTTGAACAAAGCTGAACTAATGACTGGAAAGGGGACAATATGTAAATCTACAGCTGGAAAGGGGACAATATGTAAATCTACATTTTCAAAAATGAAACTTTGATAAAATGAAAATAGAAAAAAAATTGAAAGGTGCACCTACAAACGCTAAAAGTATACAACAGGCGTGGACATTGTTTAAAAATACAATATTAGAAGCACAGTCCAGATGTATTCCATGCATTAAGAAAGGTGAAAGAAAGACAAAACAATTACCAGAATGGTTAAAAGGTGAGGTGAAAGAAGCTATTTTAGCCAAAACAATCCTTCAAAAATTGGAAGCAGGATCAATCTGAAGAAAATAGTAAAACGCATAAGCATTGTCAAGTTAAGTGTAAACATTGATGAGGTAGGCTAAGAATTTGAAATGAAGTTGGCTGTGGAGGCAAAAACTTTTTAAAATATATCTGAAGCAAGAAACCTGTGAGGGAGTTGGTGGGGTTAAAGGAGCTCTTAAAGAAGGTAAGCCCATTGCAAAAAGACAAAATTAATTCTTTGCTTCTGTGTTTACTAATGAAGATGTTGTGGAGATACCGGTTCCAGAGAGTTTTCAAGGGTGAGGAGTCAGATGAACTGAATGAAATCACTGTGAACCTGGAAGATGTAGTAGGCCCGATTGACAAACTAAAGAGTAGCAAATCATCTGGACTAGATGGTGTTGTGAAGGAACTAAAAAATGAAATTTCAGATCTATTAGTTAAAATTTGTAATCTATCATTAAAATCATCCTTTGCACCTGAAAGCTGGAAGGTGGCCAATGTAATCCCAATATTTAAAATGGGCTCCAGGGGCAATCCAGGAAACTATAGACCAGTGAGCATATAGAAAGACATGGTTTAATGGAACACAGCATGGATTTACTCAAGAGATGTCTTGCCTCACAAATCTGCTTCGTTTTTTTGAAGGGGTAATAAACACGTGGATAAAGGTGAACCAGTAGATGTAGTTCATTTGGATTTTCTGAAGGCGTTTGACAAAATCCCTCATGAGAGGCTTCTAAGAAGGGGTAGGAGGTGATGTCCTTTTGTTACAAACTGGTTAAAGACAGGAAACCGAGAGTAGAATTAAATGGTCAATTTTCTCAATGGAAAAGGGTAAACAGTGAAGTGCTTTAGGGATCTGTATTTTGACCGGAGCTTTTCAATATATTCATAAATGATCTGGAAAGGAATACGATGAGTGAGGTAATCAAATTTGCAGATGATTCAAAATTATTCAGAGTAGCTAAATTACAAGCAGAAAATTGCAGGAAGACCTTGCGAGACTGGAAAATTGTGGGCATCCAAATGGCAGATGAAACTTAATGTGGACAAGTGCAAGGTGATGCATATAGTGAAAAACAACCCATGCTGTGGTTACACGGTTAGCTCCTAATATGGAATCTATCACCCAGGAAAGAGATCTAGGAGTCATAATGGATAATACATTGAAATTGTTGGCTTAGTGTGCTGCGGTAGTCACAAAGGCAAACAGAATGTTAGGAATTATTAAGAAGGGAATGGTGAATAAAACGGAGAATGTCTTAATGCCTCTGTATTGTTTCATGGTGAGACCACACCTTGAGTACTGAGTACAATTCTGGTCACTGTATTTCAAAAAAGATATAGCTGCAATTGAGAAGGTACAGAGAAGGATGACCAAAATGATAAAGGGGATTGAACAGCTCCCCTATGAGGAAAGGCTAAAGAGGTTAGGGCTGTTCAGCTTGGAGAAGAGAAGGCTGATGGGGGACATGACAGAGGTCTTTAAAATCATGAGAGGTCTAGAATGGGTAAATATGAAACAATTATTTACTCTTTCGAATAATAGAATGATTAGGGGGCACTCCATGAAGTTAGCAAGTAGCACATTTGAAACTAATCAGACTAAATTATTTTTCACTCAACTCACAGTAAAGCTCTGGAATTTGTTGCCAGAAAATGCTTTTAGTGTAGTTAGTGTAGCTGGGTTTAAAAAAGGTTTGGATAAGTTCTTGGAGGAGAAGTCCATTCTCTGCTAATAATCAAGTTGACTTAGGGAATAGCCACTGCTATTACTGGCATCAGTTGCATCGGATCTACTTAGTGTTTGGGTACTTGCCAGGTACTTGTGTCCTGCATTGGCCACTGTTGGAAACAGGATGCTGGGTTTGATGGACCCTTGGTCTGACCCAGTACAGTAATTTCTTATGTTCTTAAAATGCCACTCATCTTACAAATTCTGCCAGAGGTATGTAAATTCTGTTAACTAGATAACATAAATTTGTTGAAAACTGCAGTACAGGACAGATCTGTAGCAATGGCACTCAAGTAAGCAGATGGATTAGGAATTATTCAGTTTAAGCCATGTGGACTGGAGATAGTGAGTATGAAAGTCTGGCAGCTGAAGATGTACTACTGAATTAGCTGACAATCTAATATCACTTTCTGCTTTAACAGATGCTGAGCTGAAAGTGATTTTTTTTGGGTTGCCCTTTAAGTGATCAGCTTTATCCGCATCTCTGTGCACTTCATTGACTTGCCATAGAGTATAAATACATTTTTAATACATTTAATAAAAAATAAGTTTTTAATGGCAAGGTCCTGAGTTACTTGATTTACCTGATATACACATATGTATCATCATATCCATTATGTTCTGCCTCTCAATGTATATTGGCTTTACTCTTTCAAATTCAAATAATAAATAAATAAATAGAGTTGGCTTCAAGAGACCCAAGATGGTGCAGTTATGGTGCGACAAGCATAGCAACTCTTGAGACCAATGTTTTTACTTCAAGTGGAAACAGAAGGCGTGGAAGTTCCCCTCTGAACCTGCTTACCTGTAGTGAAAAGTCTCATAGATAAATATCTGCTTCCTGTGGTGCGGGCTTCAACTTTAGCTCCAGGTGGAATGTCCTTGGTGATACCTGCAAGAGGAGAGAAGTCTCGGACGCTATTGAACTTTGAATTATCCTTTACCTCAGAGAGCCACATTGCACTGGCTTGCTTTAAGGCCACTGAGGCAGTAATGTCTGCTGATGATGTAAGCTTCATTTCCCCGAGGGGAGGCAGGGTCAAGGAGAGAGGAGGTCAGATCGGGAGATATACAAGTTGGCTCAATGCACTTGCAATTTTGTTCCAGTGAAGAACGAGGGAAGCAGAATCAGGAGGGGTTCAGAAATGAAATCTCTCTTAAACGTAAGTCCCATATTGCCTTCAAGGTATGCTGCAGCTACACCAAGGTAAAAACTTTGATGAACAGTTTGAACTAGTTGTAGTTAAGCACTCTTTTTTCATGCTGGAAGTGATATGGAGAAATTTCATTGGGGCAGATTCATAAGTTACTGGTGCAGTAGCAAGGGATGAGCATGAAATATGCAGATGGTATCCAGTTTTATGACTTTATGCAGATGATATCCATTTTTTTTATTGAGATTCAATACATGTGGTCTGATTATGTTAAGCTTGTTTGTCAACCATAAAAAGATGACTTTTTCACAATAAACTTGCTCTCAATGTTATGAAGTCTGAGATTATCATGATCCAATGCCTTAGTGCTGGACTGGGTCTATTGTCAATTGACATTGAGAATGTTACAGTACCAAATACTTCTTATGTGAGGAATTTTGGGGTAGATTTATTTTAAAAAAACGGGCGGGCATCCATGTGCGCGCGGTTCCTGGCACGCAAACATGGACATTACGATTTTATAACATGCGTGTGCCGATGCACACATGTTATAAAATCCGATGCCCACACGCACATGCGTGCCCAATTTTGTATTCGCACGCACGGGGGGGAGAGGAGGGGAATTTTTTTAAATACATGCAGCAATGCGATCTGACTTTTTCCCAGTTCCCTCCCAGTCCGCTCCAATTAAGAAGTCAGCGCGCTTCTCCAGGACATGGCCTAATGGCCGCTGTCCCGGCCGACCACCACCTCGCCCCTCAGCCCGACCCTTTGAGACAGGCCAGCACTTCTGTGTGTACCGGGGGATACGCGTGTGGCCGGGACATTTTAAAAATGTTCTTGGCGTGTGCACGGCCCAGCCAAGGGCGTATTCTCCAGTTTTAGTGTGCACAGTGCTTTGAAAATGTGGGCATTTCGGTATTGTAAGATTCAAACTTAAAGGTGAATTTTCTAACTGCTGTGCGCTTAAAAATTAGCAGATGTTCACATAATTAGCACATATTCGCGTACATTTTATTTTAGAAACCTTGAACATACACGTGAAAGTAATGGTGCGCTTAAGATGTTATTTCATAACCTGCCAAAGCACTGTGCATACATATGTTTATTTATTTATTATTTATTTTACAAATTTGTAGCCCGCTAATCAACAGATCTTAGCAGGTAACAAGAATTACATGAATAATAAAAACACAGTAAGTTACAAAAGGTACAAAAACTAACGCAATGCCTAAACTAAACAAACAAAAATTAAACAGATTAAAATCATAAGCACAACAGCAAAATGTGGCTGGTTATGTTACCTGCATATATTTACATCTGCTAATTATCTGGTATGAGAATAAAAATCTTTATAGCCAAATACTGACTGGGTGAGGGGTCAGGGTAAACTGGGGGGGGGGAGTTCAGGCTGAAGAACCAGGGGGGTCTTGATGACCTAGAGACAGACTGGGCAAACTGGTGGACTAATTGATAAAATTGGTAAGTTCCTTCACACTCGCATGTTACAAAATTTGATGACTTATATGCATAAAAGCCGACAAGTGCTAAGGAAAAGAAGTGAGTTAAATCACCACATGGAAATAATTAAAATTAGCAGCACAAATACTCACATATAGGAGAGTTGTGCCTGTTATACAGATACATTGTGTCTTCTCCGGTTGAGTGACGTCTTTGCTGCCACTTATAGGATAGGTCTCAAAAACTACTACTTTATCTGGCTAAGCAATATAGCCAGATATGCGTTAAAGTCCTATTTATCTGCTATGTTTAAAATTCATAATGTGTCTCTTTTAGATGGGTAGATGTAAGCATATTTTATATATTATGTGCATATGTCAGAAAGACAAGTCATAAGTTGAAGACTCGGATAATTGAACATCGTAGAAATATAAATAATGCCCATCTTGAAGCCACTTTGGTCCAACATTGACTAGATATAGTGTTTCAGATTTGGGCTTTTTTGCAATGCAGCAGGTCCATAGCTATCCTCGTAGGACAAACGTATCCTTACACTTCTTAGGACTGAACAGAAGTGATTATATCGGGTTGATTCTGTGACACCAAATAGCTTAAATCAGAGAGTAGAATAAGAGTTTTCTTGTGAGTTTTTTAACAAATTAGTTTTTCCTTTGGAAGGTGGGGTATCAGTGTAACTTTTATTTTTTTGGATCTGCCATAGAGATTGGGCTGTTTCCATAGATTTTGTTTGTCTCGCTTATTTATATGTGTTTCCTTTAAAGTCTATGGAGAGTTAAGTCAGATTTGTGTACATGGATAGATGGTTTAACATTGGTTGGAATTATGTCATGTGAATAAGGTGGAATCGGTATGAAGGGGTGAGTTTTGATTGGCCAGTTTGTTGACTACATAGGTTTTGATTGGTGGAATAAAGAGATGTGAAGCTGTTTAAATTGATATGGAGAGGAACTCGTTTTATGCAGTTTTAAAGTTGGGTGCAATGGAGATGGCATTCCTTTGAATATTGGTATTTAATTAAGATAAGCAGTGTAATGTTGGGTTGGGAGAATGTTTAAAGGTAGATAAAAGAGACTACGGTTGAAGGTGGATGAGAATTAGTCAGCCTGTAACAGAAGGGAAAGTATTGGAGGTGGGTGAAAATTTGGGACTTCACAACACAAAGAATTGAACTTGGGTGAGTTGTGCTGAGGAGCTTGCTTAGGTATCAAGATTGAAATTTAGGATTCAAACCTGTTCCCGTCTTGGATTTGATGATTTCCTAAGAGTGGGTGTGGTTGTGATGTGGTTTGAATGTGTGTACATTTGATGTTTGGATTTTAACTTAGATACTAAATATGAGGTATGATTGTGGTATGGGAGTCTTTGTTATTTATATTAGATTTATGTAAATATATTTTGTAGAAAAAATGTTTAATGCAGATCTGTATAATGCATTGAAACAAAAATTTTGTTATAAATGTTTAAAAATATATTTTGTAAGAAATTGCCTTCATGTCTTAATGCTATATAATCACAATTGTATTTTGAGGACTGTAAAAGTATTTAGTTCAATAATACTTGCATATTTTTTGCACTAGAGCATCTATCCTAGGCCACTAGATGTAGCTTCTGGCCAGAATAACATGACTAGAATAATCTGTTGAACTTTCCTTAGAATTAGAACATGATTTCTCCAAATGAGACAGCACTTATGGGCTGATAATTTATGCTGTCTGCTTGAAAATGGTCTGAACTCCTCAGGCAGTTTACCGCTTGATCATCACCTTCACACCCAGTTCAGGAAATGGGCCAGGGCAGGATCTTTGCATTCAGCCTATTTGGGCAGTCTGGAGGATACCTCAGGAAGTATTTTTAACATTAAATCATCAGCCAGATGTGGACAACAGATCTGGTACTCATAGCTGCAGGCAGCTCAAGACTTCAGTATTTACTATTGCTTTGCCAGCCTTATACACCAATGTATAGTCATAGGTCCTCAGCATGATGCTCCATCACTGTGGCAACAAGACAAGGGGTGTGGAGAATATGCCCAATAGAGTTTTTTGATCAGTATGGATTTCAAAAGCCTGGTTGTAAGTGCTTTTCTATCAATTTGAGCATAATTTTGTTTAGATGATAAGGGTCAAGAACAGTAGGAAACAATATCATCCATGCCATCCAGCAAAGCATGGCTCAGCACAGCTCTAACACCACATGATGAGGCATCACAGATTACTATGAGAGGCCTCTGTTCATCATAGTGAATGAGCACAGAGTCTAATGTCAGGAGTTTTGATAATATTACAGAAAGCACTTGCTTGTTGATGGGTCTACTTCCATGATACCCCTTTATGGAGAAGGATATGTAGTGGTTCAGTGAGTGTTGCCTTGTCTGGAAAAAACATATGATAGACGCTTAGCATTCCTGAAAAAAACCTCAGCTCATTTTTTGAAGCTGGTTCAGGGGCATGTGTCAGTGGTTATCGATGCCATTGGCCGTCCTCTGTGACATGGTAGGAGCAATGGACAGCCGGCGCCATCTTAAAAAATGGCACAGGCCATCCATTGCTCCTACCATGTGACAGGGGCTGACCAATGGCACCGGTAGCCTCTGTCACATTGTAAGGGCAAAGAGCCACCGGCACCATTTTGATTAGTGGCAGCCAATGGCCCAAGAGGGGGAGATCGCTCCCTGGACCCCCGCTGAACCACCAGGTATTTTCGGCAAGTTTTGGGGGAGTTTGGGAGGGTGGGGGGATTGTAGGTAATTGAATTTGAAGGGTTGGGGTGGGTTTGTTGTTTTTTGTTCGGGGCAGCCGAAAAAAATCGGCCCGAACTGCAGGAAAACAAAATTTCCCGCAGCGGGCCGATATTGAAGGCCGAACCAAAAGGTTCGGCCGAAGCACATTTCTATTGATATGAAGTATTAGCACTTCTGAATTATATGACTTCATGTCTGAATGTGATGTAGCTTCCCAATCTCATCACTCATTGCTGGGATGAGCATTTGTTTATGAATCCTTAATTTTTCCCCTATGCCTCTCATTACTGAGTTTTGATCTACAAAATCATTCAGTGTTGCTTTCAGTTTTTGCAGAATTGACGCTTTTACCCTTTAAATCTGTATATAGAGTGTCAATATTGTCCTCTGCAGCTGAAACATGAATTTGGAAGCATAGCCCCTTGGGTTAGCTGATGAGTGACTTTCTTATTATGGCTGACATTGTCCACATTGTTAGCTGTAACTCGAATGATACTGGAGCACCATTCCAGCTGCCAAAGACTCTT
The DNA here is from genome assembly GCF_901001135.1 of Rhinatrema bivittatum. Taxonomy (NCBI): domain Eukaryota; kingdom Metazoa; phylum Chordata; class Amphibia; order Gymnophiona; family Rhinatrematidae; genus Rhinatrema; species Rhinatrema bivittatum. Next base: position 126,518,746 of record NC_042619.1, on the reverse strand, counting down.
CCTGTTGCACAGGTTAGGAATACAATTGCCAACTGGCTCCAGATTTTCAGAACAAGCTTATCCAGTCCTGGTTTTATCCCACTGCATTCAGGGACTTGTAGGCTTGCTTTTCATAAGGAGCACAATAGGGAAATCAGAACTATGTCCCTGAATGCAACCAGGTAAAACCTGGACTGGATGAACCTGAAAATCTGTAGCCAGTTGACAATCCTAGTCAGATTTGGCTCAGCAAAGAGATGGCACCAAAGAGCTTCATTCTGGACCTCGCATATTAAATAATCACAAAACAAGTCACTTAAGAGTTCACCAATTTCTCAATGCTCCATTCTTCTGTACAGCTTAGCCATATAGGTAGCAATGCTCTCATTGCATGATTCTGTCTATACAGCTGAAACCTTTCTACTGTGACAGATGGCGTAGATGAGAAATGGGCTTTTAGCAAAGTTATGATCTCCTCATATGTCTTATTGTTTGTCAAAGCTGGCGAGACCATGAATGTATCATGGGAGCATGCTTTTAGCCCACACATAGTCAAGAGAACAGCTCATTTCTGTTCGGGGATTCATTTGCTTCCAAATAGAATGGCACTCTCTCTGTATAAGAGTCCCAAGCATTGGGGCTCTGCCGTATCAATTCCTGAATGTGTGGCTTTGATTTCTAAGCATGGCCCTGCTCTCTAACTGCTAGTTAATCTTGCTGGACACACCAATAAGAACTGCACACTTCTACTGCCCATGCATATCAACAGCAGTAGGATTCCACCCTCATCGCCAGAAAACAGGTGTAGAATATCAGATAGAATCAGCAGATATTAACCGATTTTATTATGCACATCAGTATCCACCTAGGTGGGAGTTGTACAAAGAGAAAAGATAAAGGACAAGAACAAGAGCCAAGAGAATGTCAAGCACAGAATCGAAGATTCCACACCACTAAAGCGCCCCCTGCTGCATACATCATAGCTTTACAAACAGCGATTTTTCACTTGTAGTTTAAAGCTGTAGAAATTTTATTTAAATTCATTGATAATTAGTGACTGCAATACAAAATTATGCAAAGCAACTCATTAGCTATGAATATATAGCTAAACTATTTACAAAGGTGTTATCATACTTAGAATTTCACAAAAAATGAACCCAATGAGGTATATTTAAATTTTTTGTGAAATTTGCCATAGCAACACTATGTACAATATTTTGCTACTGACCTTATTTGCATATAAATCCCAGTAGGAAAATAGTAAGCTAAAATGGAAATAATACACTATATTCCATCCACTTAGTGTTGCGACCCCTCCCGCGGCCTCTCACCTTGCTCCGAGGACTGGCCCGATTCCCCCGACGCCGCTGCTCCTCATCCCGAGCAGTCAGGAAACCGCCCACTGTGCCTCCTGCATGGCGGGCCTTGCCACCGTGATCTCCCATGGCAGGACGCCGCCGACCAGGCCATCTTTGCAGCTCAGAAGCTGCTGCCGCCGCCATCTTGCTTCATGGCCCGGAGGCCGCACTCCTCGGACTTTCTTGCAGCAGGAAGCCGCCTCCAGTCCCTCTCGCCTCGCATGTCGGGGCCTGCTCTGTGGCCCAGCCCTGCTCCATCTCCTCTTCTCCTCTCAGCAGCAGCATGGCCGCTGTCCAAGGTTCTGCCCCATCTGCTTAGGGGGCGCGGCCACGTCTTCTTTCCGGATTTAAAGGGCCAGTAGGGAGTGGTCCCTCTGGTCCCACCTGAACTCTTCCCAGGGCATAGTTTCATCGTCAGTCCTATTTAAGGGCCTTGAAACCATTCCAGCTGGCCTTCGCAGGAGTCAATTCCTAGCTGGACAGCTCCTGGATCATCTGTTCCAGCTACTGGTCCAGGAGTCTTCAATGATGTCCTTTCTCGCTTCTGCAAGGCACTCTGTTCCATGTAATCCTTGTCCTGATGTCTGTGCTCCAGTCCTGATGTCCGTGCTCCACTCCTGATGTCCGTGCTCCAGTCCTGATGTCCTTGCTCCACTCCTGATGTCCGTGAGTCCAAGTCCTGAGATGTTCCATGTGTTCCCTGAGATTTTCCCAGTCCTAATGTTTTCCAATCCTGATGCTCCAGGTCCTGAATAACCTGTGCCTCCGGAGGTTCCTTGCTTTTAATCTGAGTTCCAAGTTCCAAATTTTATCTTCGCCTGTTTCCGACTCTGGAGGATCTGAGAGGTTACTTCACTCCTGTGCTATGAGACATCCTGGGCATGTCCCGCTCTCCTCGAGGTCCGTGACCAGCTGCCCGGCTGAGCAGGGCACGTAGGGGACAGTGTGATCTGCGACCAGCTTCTAGGCTGTGTAGGGCACCTGAGGGCCTTGCTTGCCCCCCTCTGTGTCCACGTTCCTCGTCTGAGTCTCCAGTGTGGTCCATGACCAGCCCACAGGCTGTGTAAGGTGCCTGAGGGACTTTGCTTGTCTCCATCTCCTCGTCTACATTCCAAGTCTCCATGTCTCCTCGTCTACATTCCATGTCTCCACATCTCCTGGTCTACGTTCCAAGTCTCCAAGTCTTCTCATCTACATTCCAAGTTTCCAAGTCTCCTTTTCTACATTCCAAGTTTCCAAGTCTCCTTGTCTACGTTCCACATCTGAGTCTTCGTTCCAAGTTCCACGTCTGAGTCTTCAATCCCAGAGTCTCCGTCCGCCCTTGTCTCCTGTCCGGCCTGCTGCCTTTGCTGTTCCCTGCGGCAGGTCTGAAAAGGCTTGGAGTGGTCAGAGGACATTGCCTCACCTGGCTTGGCGCTTCCTTGGAGCTCCTTTCCTGGTTCGCTGGGGCTCAAGGGCTCACTTCTCCCGGGGATCAGGAGTGCTCCCTAGTGTTCGCACCTATGGATCCCCAACACTTAGAGGTCAATCCTTTATTTCTATTGGGACCAAATCCCTGAAAATAAACTAATTCTAAGGACTTTATTTACAGATAAACCAATAAATAGAGGCTTGTCTTAATCTTAGAGGATGCTGAACACTATTTAATGTTTTTTGGAGTTGAATTATTTATTGCAGGAAACCTGTAGCAATTTGTATTGCAAAATATTACGTTATCCCCTTGAATACTTTTAGGTTTACTCTTTTAATGTGGCAATGCACTCTAAATGATAAAGCAGCAGTACTAGAAAAGCATTTTTAATCTCAGATGGCAGTTAAAACAAACAACACTAAGATTACCTGTCCCTCCTTTTCCATTCTTATTCTTATTTAATTTCTGAGGCAATTTTAATATATGAAGATTTGAAAAGCTCCTCTTATTAATCATCCCACTTTTCTACATGTAAGAAAAATGGGGGCACTTCTTATCAAAAACCCCTTGCAGACATCATAACCATCCATGAATGAATCAGGAGCAGCTGAAGAATGGGCTTTTTGAAGGAGTTCTCAAAAACCTAAGGCATGACCATAATAAAAGGGCATACCCTATAAAAAATATATCAGGAATAAGATATATTAGGATAAAAAAAATATCTAAGAATAAAGAAAACCAAAAGAGAAAGCAGTTTTTCTCTCTATGAAAGGCAGTTCTCTGCTGGTTTGTGGTTTGTGATGGTCGCATTGCCGTTAGTGTGTTTCACTCCACGGCTGCTCTGTGCATGTGCTCCAGGCAAATTGTGTGCACTGACGGTGTTTTTCCAAGGAACTTCTGCAGGTAAGGTAGTTGTTTACCCACAGAAATGGCCCTTTAGAAAACTGAGCGACCGAGATGCATGTAAAAAAATGTGCGGGGACACTGTGGGGTAGATTTTAAAAGAAGCGTGCAGGCGTCCATCTGCACACGCTACCCAGCGCGCGCACATGGAAGCCCGATTTTACAACATGAGCGCTCGGGTGCATATATGTTATAAAATCGGGGGTCGGTACGCGCAAGGGGATGCACACCGATTCCCGTGGCCTTCCCCCATTCCCTTCCCCCTACTCTATCCTTCCTACACCTTCCCCTAACCTTCCCACCCCCTAGCCCTATTCTAACCACCCATGACCCCTGACACGAGATCCTCTGACACAGCGGCAAATGGCCGCTGTGCCAGAGGCCTCTGGCTCTGCCCCACCCCCTTGACTGCCCCACCCCCTCCCCGCCCCTTTATAAAATAGGCCCGGTGCATGTAGGGCTTTGAAAATCTGGCCCACTATGTGCCTGGAGCCCAGCAGCCAGAGGAGTCTTGTGGGCTGCAGATGGGAAGGATAAGGAGTGGGCTGGAAGAAGACAAATGGCGAGGATTTCAAGAGTTTGGGTGGGAAGAAGGGCTGCACTGAAACTCGCATTGAGGAAAGAAGAGGCGGAGGGAGCCACCAGGAAATATTTAGAGCTAGGAGTGGAGGAGAGCTCAGAGGATCACTATGTCAGTGCAGCCATGGGATGCTTTGTTGGGCCCCATGACTTGGAAACTTCACTGCTTTAGGCCATCATTTTTGGTGGACCTTTTATATTAATAGCCAATAAACAATAGAAGATATTTTAATTAATCTAGGTAATACTGATCATTTAACTATCTATTCCATTTTCAACTGCAGGTCTGCTTTTCTGTGCAGCCTTTCTACATATTCTATAGCAATTCTAAAGAAATGAACTAATATTAACCAACATAATGATGAATTCTAATTATTGTGTTAAATCCTGGCAGTGTAATTGGATTTCAACTATACAGGTACTATTATCAGCCTGTGTGGGTGGCCTGTTTTCTACATTACAAGTCCTCTTTCTCCTATACACTCAAAATGGGAGAAAACGTTTAGTCCATAGGCTCCATAGATGGTAGTTAAAATCCTGTCTGTTGTCCTTATGCATTGCATTAAAAACCTGACATCATTAAAGAAATGAACCAAATCCTCTGTGCATGCTCATAATTCATTTTTACTTCTTTGGGTAGATAAGAACTTAAAGCTTCTGAGAATCATTTTTCAGAGAGTAAATTATCTCCTACTGTACAGCTACATATCCAATCCATTAATCTGCAACAAACTGTGAAATTTGCTAAGTTATGCAATTCCCAGTCTGTGAAATCTATCATCATTCCCCCTGATTTACATGGGATTATCATGCAGCTCTGGGAACACTTTCCAAGTAATTCTAGCATGCTACATTTATATTTTACTTGAAAACATTTTGTTCACTAGTATCCACTAACCATTAGGTAATAGGTAAAGATTTGTAAATGTTAAGCAACCTGTCAATTTAACACATGGAGAATAGCATTCTTATTCATTTTAGTTAATTTCCCATTTGGCAGAGTTTTGTTTTGGTATGATAATGAGAATTGATAAATATCTTGGATCAGAAAAACATTTTTGACATATGCCAAACTTTCGTAACTGAAATTAAGATCTAAAAACAGTTGCCCTGCGAGAGAGACTCAGCTGAGATTTTAGTCACAGTAAATCATAATTAATTATGCCAAATGTGTTAGTAAAAATGACATCAGTGCTACATTTTTGTAGGAGGGCTGTAAGATTATTTGCACATTCAGTTAGGGTTTTGGAACTAATTTTGTTGATCTCAGCTGTAATATAACCACAAATGAGAGCATGTAACTAGAAAATGTTAATATCTGCCTCACTTCTAATGGTGCAACATGGTACAAGGCAAAACTGCTTGCTTGGAAACATTAGAGCGTGACGGTATTTCCTTGGGCTATGTGCTGCTATGAAATGTTTGTTAAGAATCCGTCTCATTAATGTATCTGACTGAAAATGCATTTAGTTTCATTGTATAAGTAAATTAAGAATATAAATCCTCCCCCAAGTTGTCTTTTTGATGGAGGAGGAAACTGGGGCCGTGGTAGACTGGGACTAACCTAGTGAGAATCAGCAGTAAAAAAAACCCCAAGCGGTCCATCCTGACCGCCCAGGAGTTGTTTTTTTTTGTTTTTGTTTGCTTTTCTCATGGGTAATAACTGCTGCTCCCTACAGTTTACCCCCGTGTTTTTCATTAAGGTCAGTAACTGATGTTCCATGCATGTTACTCCCATGCCTTCTGTTAAGGGTGGTAACTGCCTTAGGTTAAGGGTTATAATTGCCACTCTGTGCAGGTTACCCCAGTTAACACAGGTTAGCCATTTTCTTCATTTCCAACCTTTAGCCAGTAGGGATCCTCTGTGTTTATCCCATGCCCTTTCAAATTCCATTGCCATTCTGGTGTTCACCAGGAGGACATTCCATGCATCCTCTACCCTTTCCGTGAACCAATATTTCCTGATGTTGTTCTTGTGCCTATACTGGGGAGCTAGGGGCTGCCAATTTCTCCCCTGAGTTCTTTAGAGTGTGATGTTTTAGAGCCTGACAGGGCTACTTTTATGAGCATCCTGTCAAACCTTGGGAAATGAGGAATCTATATCAGTATGTGTCCTGTAAGGGATTAATTTAATGTAAACATATGAGACATTAAAGGCAGCAATGTACTTATTTGATCTCATTGGGTCATAGGTTCAGGAAAGAAAGTAAGCAACAGTTTGTTGTAATGAACTGATGAGTAATTCTGGGCTTTTCAATGCCTGCTACAGAGTTTTCAATGTCGAGAAGCTTATAGGACACAATGAACTAGGAGTTGATAATTCAGAACTGACTTACCTATTCCTTATGACCTGGAGCCAGGGGGCTAGTCTAACGAGAACACAAAGGCAAGTAAATTAAACCAAGGAAAATGAATTAAAGTCACAACAAAGTGACATGGTCTATCGTGCCCCTCCTGTTTCTAATTTCCTAACAATTATCATTATGCAAGCAATAATCAAAGGTGTTTTCATGAGTAAAACAGCACTTTGGAGGCAAAATTATATGAGGCCTACAAAGGGGTTAATTTTACCTGCAAAGAGGCATTCCCATAGCAAAGAAGAGGGCAGGGGATGAAACAATGTGCATAGTTATGTATTGTGTGGATGCAGAATAAAGATTATTTAAAAAAAAAAAAACTATGTAGTATTTCTGACAGAAAAATTACCCACCGAGAAAGCAGCACAATTCTTTCTGGGTAATTTTTTAGGGGGCAATAAAGAAAGCAAAAGTATGAATATTGTTATTGCAGCAAACCCTTCTGGTTAAAATGTTGTGAGGGGTTTGCAGATAATTTGATTATTTAACCATATATGTGTAGAAACCAAAAGGATTATACCATTGGCATAGAGGAAATAGTGTGGGTTTGTAGCTCCCCCATCGCCCATGTGGAGGATTGAGAATGGTATGTTCCCATGATATATAAACCCTCGCCACCATTTTCCCGTGTGAAATTTTCAGTCAGTCTTTCCAAGGACTGACTGTTCCTGGATTTTTGTTTTTTTATTAAGGAGGAAGGCTTCTAGGGTCTCTTGGGTTGAGAGCTGGGTTCTGGAAAGAGACAGAGAGCTTTCAACTTTTGAAGGACTGTGTCCAAAACCTTGTGGACCAAGTCTGGAAACTTGGTTAATTTTTGTTTTTCTTGAGATAGGCGTTCTTTTCCTCTTTCCTCATCTCATATTTTTGGTTTCCCTTTTTGAAATATTTATTTTTCTAACATGCTTGAGTATTAACCAGAGTGTGAAAGAAGGCAAAGTCATTCCTTCCTCTAAAGAAATGGGCCAGAGACAAGATTTTGGGGTGAATCAGAAGCAGGAGTGACTCATAGATTCCATAGCCTCGTAAAAGTTATGTGGAAATTCCCACTGGCTATAGGACTGTTATGGATGAGGTGATATGTGAAGAATTGGGGTAGTGGTAGTATTTGATGCAAAATTTATTGGAAAAAGACTCTAGATGACTTTGCATGTGAAGTTTAAGAAGCTGTCTCAGAATGCCTCTTGAATGTTATATTTGATTAGGTGATGAAGTTATTCTCACTCTTGATCTCATGAATTCTGATGTTTTCAACATTTAAGCTTTTACCTGCTTCACAGCCAATATAAAATAGTTTGCTGGCCTATTTATTTATTTATTTATTTATTTATTTATTTATATTCTTTTTTATACCGAAGTATAGCTGAGTGCCTTCACCCTGGTTTACAGTGTAACAACTTCATACAATGAACAAGTTATAAATTATAACACAATACAAAAATATAGAAATAACATCTCGGCAAAAGCAGAGTATAACATGTCAGTATGAGACAATTTAAGGCTTAATTTAGAAGAAACTTATTAAGAACATAAGAAAATGCCATACTGGGTCAGACCAAGGGTCCATCAAGCCCAGCATCCTGTTTCCAACAGTGGCCAATCCAGGCCATAAGAACCTGGCAAGTACCCAAAAGAAGTATTAAAGAAGTATTAGGGTTCAAGATGAAGGTTGATATTGATATTGATATTGATCATATCAGTCTGTGAATGATTGTCTAAACAACCATGTTTTTAGTTCTTTTTTGAAGGTTTTGGAATCTTTGATGGAACTTAGATATCCTGGGATGGAGTTCCATTCTATCGGTCCAGCTATAGAGAAGGCTCTATTTCTAGTAGAGGATAGTTTTGCAGATGATAGAGGAGGCCAATGTATCCAGAAATAAAGTTAATTGTTTTGGAAAACCAAATGCCTTATGTGCTTTATTTAGCAGGAAGCAGGGACCAGAGTTCATGGAGGGGAGTTGACGGGAATCCTCCCTGTCTAGTCTAAGGGAAATAGAGGGTTATGTACCCATGCTGTTTCTATTCAGGCCCACTTCACCACCTGTATGACGAATCCAAGAACCCATCAAACAAATTTGGAAAGGAGGATCCTTACTCAATAAAGAAGACCTTTCCATCATTTTATGTGCTCCAAGCAAGGGTTACATATATGTTATGTTTGTTCTGGATCTACAGGGAGGGGTGGAATATAAATTTGAACAAATAAATAATAAATATACACTGGAGGAGAAAAGAAAAAGGGAGAATATGATAGAGAGATATTCAAATGCCTTAAAAGTAGTAATAAAATAAAAGTAAAATGTTATAGTAGAAAGGAAGCTCCAGAAGGGATCATCCTGATATGAGCCTGGAATGGGGTAGATTTAAGAGTAATGAAACGAAGTACGTCTTCACAGACAGGGTTGTAGATGTATGGGACAACTTCCCAGGGAGAGGGGTGTACATGGGAAAATCTTTCTTTTTGCTTTTTATGTACTGTTCTTTCATTTCCTTTCCTTACTGTGTTTTAGCGTGCATTAAATCCCTTTAGTATACTACAATGATTTAACATGATCTAAAACACATAAGCAAAATGAAACAACATTTTGTTGGTTATTTGTGCCATTTTAGAAGGGAAACAATACAAAATAAAATAACAAATGTTGTCATGATTTCACTAACTTTTAAAAACAATAGCAGATCCCTACCCACGGGAGGGGGCAGAGACAAAACCAGTAGTAGTATGAGATCTGGAAAATATGGAACTTGCTCCTCCCAAAAGTTATTTTAATTTGAACCAAGTGGAGTATACTGCATTGTGGCATTGCCGAGCAACTTTCTTAGGCTGGAGGCAGAAACCACGCTGACTCCAGCCTTCTCCTTAACAGATTAAGGGGTCAATTTTAAAAGGTCCGCCAATGCGTCCATGTGCATGCAGTTCCCGGCGTGCACACGTGGACATGGCTATTTTATAATATGCGCGCGTCACCACACGCATATTATAAAATATGGGTCCTGCACGCACATGCACGCCGGATTTTAATGCCCACGCATGCATGTGCGGGCGGGTGGCCTCCTCCGCGCAATGGGGGTGAATTTTAGAAAAATAGGCGTGGCGATGCGATCGGGCCTAAATCAGTTCACTCCCAGTCCTCTCCAATAAAGGAGCGGACTGGGAGGAACTTCCCTAACCCTATCCTTCTTCCCTCTTCCCTTCTCCTCCCCGACCCCTAAACCTATCCTAAGCTTTCCCCAATTTTGTTATTCCAATACTTACTCCTCCTCCGGTGCAGACGAAAGCTCCGCACACTGGCCTGTGCATGCTTCCCCGATTTTATGCGCGCAGCCAAACGAAAATTCGGGCTTTACTTTTTATTCTTCTCAACATGCAATCACAGTAGAGTGCCTACCTTCAGCAGTAGTACTCACTACTTCAGTTAGGACAGCAATGTAATTAGGGCTTGCCTTCTCCTATACCCAGACTGCTTCCCTCCAGCAGTCTACACACAGCTTTGGTGCGGTCAGCAATGTATTCAGGAGTTGCCTTCTCCTGGAGATGCAGGGGCCTCCTCATTCCAGCAGGGCTCTGCCTCTTAACCTGCCCAGATGGATCCCACCCACAGAACTCTTCCTGCCTAGCAGGGTTCCACCTGCAGAGCTCTCTCCCTTTGTAGGGATTTAAGGTGGACCAAGCATATAGCCTGGAACTGCACAGGTTAAGGATGGGTAGTAAGGCCACTCCTTCACATGCATTAAATCAATGGAAACGTAACACAGAAATTGTAATAAAACCAGCAGATAAAGGAGGGGAAATTGTTATACAATCTCCTTCTCAATAAATCACAGAAATTAATAGACAACTAAAATGACTGAATTTTATTGTAAATTATCTTCTGATCCTACTTTTGAAATATGGAGGAAGATTCAAGTATTAATAGAAGACTTGCAGGCACATTTATTTTTTACATCTAAAGAGATCAAGTTTTTGCAAGTGGAGTATCCTAGAATTCCTGTCATTTATATAGTTTCTAAAATTCATAAATAGAAACATAGAAACATAGAAATGACGGCAGAAGAAGACCAAACGGCCCATCCAGTCTGCCCAGCAAGCTTCACATTTTTTTTCTCATACTTATCTTTTGATAAACTACCAGGACATCCCAATTTGTAGATTTAGTTTCTTTCTCCAGTGTGCATTTTGCAGTTTTCTAATAGAGCAGAGGAAATACAGCATATTATATGTAAACATTGGCATATCCTGACGCTCCATTCAATCTTTAAGGACTTTCCGCGTATAGCATGTACACGATAGGGATGTGCATTCATTTAAAATGAAAGTGCAAAACGCGATGAATAATGCTTATGAAACAAACCTTATTCATTAATTTCATTTTAAACTAATGCATTGGGCCTTGGTCTAGGCCCAAAGCCAGGGCCTTGTGTAGGGCATAGACCGAGGCCAAAAGCAGGAGCCATGGCCTAGGCCCAAGTGTGACAGCGGTGCCTCAGCTTAGGCCCAAAGCTGGGACGTCACCTAGGGCATAGACCACGGCCCAATGCAGGGCCTGTGGCCTAGGCCCAAGTGTGATGCTGGGGGTCTCAGCAGAGCCCTCAGCTGAGACCCCTAAAAATAAAAAATAAAACAAAAATTTACCTGATCCATCAGGTAACCAACGAAGGCTGGATCCCGATGCCAGGGCCTCAGCCCTGACCCAGGTCAGACGTCATGATCCAATCCAGAGGCTAGGTCCCAACATCTGGGCCTTGACCTATGCCAGAGCCTGAGCTCAAGCCCAACGCCATAACTTGGCCCAGTGGCCAAGTCTTGGCATCGGGGCATCAGCCTGGACCCAGGCCCAAAGTTGCAATATGATCCGGAGGGTGGGTCCCATTGCCAGGGCATCAGCCCAGATCCAGGCATGATTCTGTGATCCAACCTGGAGGCTGGGTCCTGACACCTGAGACTTGGCCTAGGCTAGAGCCTGAGCCCAGGCCCAATGCTGTAACCTGATCCGAAGGCTGGGTCCAGGCTCCAGGGCCTTGGTTTGGGCCCAGGCCCGATGCCACGACCCAGAGGCAACATCCAGACATTGGGGCCTCAGCCAAGAGGCAGGTTCCCAACACCTAGGCCTTGGCCTCAGCCTAGGGTCAGGCGCAGGCCTCAGAAACCAGACTTGGGAGCTCCTCTTTAGATGCTCATCTTTAGTCAGCTCTTCAATGCCAAATTCCAGCATTCACCCCAGCAGAGGGCACCATTCTGATGTATGGCATTGATTTACATTAAAATGGCACCATCTACTGGGGTGAATGTACCGGAGTTAACTCTGGTGTGACTCCAGCAGACACTGTCATTTGGCATTGAAGAGCCAAAGAAAGAAGAGGGCCAAAGAAGAGCTCCCAGGCCTGGGCTCTGAGGCCTGGGCCTGAAGCCGGGATGAGGCCCAGGCATCAGGTCTTGGCCTTCTGGCTGAAGCTCCAGTGATGGCCCTGGGGCCATACCTAGGCCTTGGCATCAGGATCCTGCCTCCAGGTTGGGTGCGGTATCAGGCCTGGACTTGGGCTCTGGCCTAGACTAAGGCATTGGTTTTGAGTAGGTGAGGCCTTGGCAACCTACTGCAGCCTCGGCCTATGCAAGTCTGAGGCTTTGGCCTAGTCCTTGCCAGCAGATCCTCACCAGACTGGGTAAGTGAGAGCCAGGGGGTATCCTGGCCCTGTCATTTTTCTCAAGAGGGTGGGAGGGAGGTTTTGCTTTCATTTTTTGGCCTTTTTTTTTTAATTACTTGATTCATTTTTTTCACACGAATGAATCGAATCAATGAATCCACAAATTGAAATTCTTGGGAAAAAACCCCCTCCAGAAAATGAACCGAATAACGAAAACACATTTTTTTCCTCTTCAAATCCTTAAGACATGAGCAAAAACATGAGAAATTTGGTGAATTCATCATTACCCATACAACAAAATGAAGAATATTCACAATATATGAGCCATTATGTCTGTGGGAACTGTGCTTTCTTCACTCGGATCCTACAAGGGGTCCAGTGAATGCATTTGTCCATGGGTGAACAGTTTAATTTATGTTACTCAACTACATGTACATCTGAGATTGTTGTATATGTAATTGCTTGTCCTTATGCACTTTCATATGTGGAATGGTCTAGAAGATCATTGAAAGTAAGGTTGATAGGATATCGATGTTGTCTCAATAATTTGTGGTTAAAAGCTCCATTGGTTTCCCATTGTGTGTAAGAACATTGGTGGGGAGGAGATATACAGAATATTTTTAATTTTAAAGAACAGTTTTGGATTTTTAAGTTAAAAACAATGGAGCCTTTTTGAAAAAACCAGGAACGGGAATGGAATTCTTTACTCTGACCATGTGAGCTATAAATATGCGTTTTTTTGGCTATTCAGTGAGGAGGTGCTCTTTTTAAACACTGTGTTTTTCTAATTCCTTAGAAACACATGGAAAGAAAGGACATTGTGGATGCTTCTTGATTAAACTGGAATCAGAACACTGCAGCAGAAGACCAGCACTCCTGAAGCAAATATTCAAAACGTGGAACTGTGTTGTGTGCTGTCTGGGATTCTTCTAAATAAGGGAAGAGACTATATAAAATGAGGTATAATCATTAAATTCAACAGAGAGAATCAGATAAAGTTTTATTTTAACACATTTGGGTGTCGTAGCTGAAGTCTTAAAATTTTAAAGGACTATGATTACAAGATATAGTGGTTTTCTCTGAAAGTGTTGCCTTCTCTGTTTTCCCATGTATGATTGTCTCTCTTAAACAGCAAATTAAATTGATTTAAATTAAAAAAAATATTTCTGGGTGTGTTTTTAAGTGACTAAAACAGTATTAGAATGGACTCATCAATATTCCAGTATAAGGGGAAATGGGCAGACTTTGTAGCTTTGTGGTCTTTATTTGCCATCATTATCTTTTCTGTTTGTGTTTCTATGACTTTACAATCCTCCACTTACCTGAGCAGTAATAACCTGTAGGCTTGTTAAGCAAGATATCAGGCCTTTCTATAGAAATCCATGCTTGAGGCATACATACCCTAAAGCAGGGGTAGGCAACTCCAGTCCTGGAGTGCCACAAGCAGGTCTGGTTTTCAGGACATCCACAATGAATACATATGAGATATATTTGCACACAATGGTTGCAGTGCATGCAAATCTGCCTCATGGATATTCATTGTGATTATCCTGAAAACCAGACCTGTTTGCGACATTCCAGGACCACAGTTGTCTATTCCTGCCCCACAGTTTAGAAATATATACTGCATAAATGTCTATAGGGAATCTGTATCACCAGCCAAGCATTTGGGTTAAACATCACTGTCTTCTTTTATGTTTTCCTTGGTCTCCTTCTTGCTTACTTTATCTATCCTCCCCACCCGCTTATAGCTTTAATATTGAAATAAAAGTGATTTATAGCTCATGCCATTATCAGTGCAAATTTTCATTTCAGTCCTTCATATGAAAAGCATGATAACAAATGAGTGATCATTGACCCCTGATATCTAATAGAGATTGTGCTAGGGTCATTTCATTTGTTGTTTTAACACAAGAAATTAAAAGATCTAGCAGGGCTGTCACAAGAACAGAATTGGCAATGAGAGAGAATTTCATTTTTACGAGCTGTCCTAGTGCGGCATTCAACAAGAGTAACTAGGGACAAGACCTCGAACAATGGGATCTAGGCACAGTTCCAAGGCCTGACTTTACCATCTTTCTACCTTCTTTGCATTATTAGTACAGTGCCAAAGAGCACAATAAATGGGTATAATCTTCAGTGCAGTAATTGCAAGAATTAGTCCTCAGATGTACAAAACGCTTTTAGTTTGGTTTTCGCCTCAATGTCATGTTTAAATGCATTTTACTTATGCAGATAAATTACACACCAAAAATGTCTTTTCCCTGCATTCGTCAACATAACTTGCTCATAAAAACACAAGCTTGCTTCCTCTTATAGATACTGGTTTAGAATCTGGCTCTAGGAGCTTTATTTTCAAAAGATTTATTTTGCCTTGGGCACAGAATCAAAGAAACTATTTGGATATACTGTATAATCTAATATGGTACAACTGGGCCATAAATACAGAAGGACTGCAAAAGAACCTGCCTCTCCAGTAAACATCTTAAGCTTTCAGAGCTTAATAGGTGAAACAAAATGTTGAAAAAGCTTGCAAGTTTGAGTGCATATGAAAAAGGATTCACAATCAAAATTTGTTAATAAGAATGACAGCATTAGGAGTATAGAAAAGGATCCCCAAGAATATATGCAGAAAAATGCACAGCTGACATTGGACATTTATGGTTTGATTTTCAAAGTGTATATATAAAAGTACATGTGAAAACCCATTTCACTCGTATTTATTTATTGATTGATTAATTTTAAAGTTCTTATATTCTGCCTGATTCAATAAGATTGTTCTAGGTGCATCACAATTAGAACATATTATAACAATAAAATATCAGCAATAATGGATAGGACAGTATATTTTTATTTATTTATTTAACACTTTTTTATACCGACCTTCATGAAAAGAAATTCATATCAGATCGGTTTACATGTAACAAGGGGTATAAATTAATCAATCGATTAACAAGAGGCAAAAGTTACATATAACAAGGAGGTATTAACTTGGGGGCTAGGTTAGCCAGAGGTAAAGGACAGCATAACTGAATAAACTAGATAAGGCAATGAGATAAAGAAACAGAGGCATAAATATAACGCCTAAACTTGGCGGGGCACTTAGTCAGGTAAGCGAAGTCCTGTCTGGTAGACAAATCATGGTTTTGAAAGTTTAGGGGAGGCCTGGAGGAAGAGCCAGGTCTTCCAAGCCCACCAAGAGTGAAAAAACCAAAACAAAACGTATAATTGAATCCTCATAATGTTCCTAGGACTGAAGAATTTCAGGGTAAGAAAGATTATTGATTAAAACTCAGTGTCAAAAGCCGGTGAAAAATAAAAAGCTTTAACCTCTCCTCGGAACATAATCAGGCAGACCTCTTACTGTCAGAGGTAGTGAGCTCCAGAGAGGAGGTCCAGAAATGCAAAAAGAAACCTAAATTTATTTATTTATTTATTTATTTAGAGTTTTTATATACCGGCAATCATGAAAACATATCTTGCTGGTTTACATAGAACGGGGGTGCAATAAATACATAGAACTTAAAAACATAGAACCAGAACTGAGGTGACAGAAGGTACAGTTACATTTAACAATGGAGGCCAAACTTGGAGAAGGAAAAAGAGAAGAGAGGATAGAAATGGTTAAACAATGTACAATTTAAATGTAGTATACAAAATAAATGTTATATACAAATGGTAAGGTGTTTTGGGAGTCATTGGGTTGTGTCCGGAAAAGCTTGCTTGAATAACCAAGTCTTAAGTTTTAAATGCATACTTTTTGCATTGTTGGATCTTCTGCCTGATTATGTTCCGAAGAAAGGTTAAAGCTTTTGATTTTTCACCAGCTTTTGACACTGAGTTTTAATCAATAATCTTTCTGGCCCTTAAACCATGATAAACTACAGAACATAATGGACATCAAGGAAATCAAGCAAATTGGTAAGATATTTTGGCCCATCACCATTTATGGCTTTAAAAACTAGCATGATAATCTTAATATTTATTCTCTGTGCCACAGGGAGCCAATATAGTTCCTGAAAGCTGGGTGTTATATGTTTTTGAATTGGACAACCAGTGACAAACTGAGTGGCTGAATTCTGTAAAAGTTTCAGAACTGCAGTGAGGATTTGGGAAGTTCTACATGCAGTGTTTTGTAGGGGTGTGCATTCGTTTCCTACGTATTTGTAATCCGCAACGTATAGGGCCATATTCATTAGGGATGTGAATCGTGTCCTCGATCGTCTTAACGATCGATTTCGGCTGGGAGGGGGAGGGAATCGTATTGCTGCCGTTTGGTGGGTAAAATATCGTGAAAAATCGTGAAAAATCGAAAAAACGTAAAATCGCAAAACCGGCACATTAAAACCCCCTAAAACCCACCCCCGACCCTTTAAATTAAATCCCCCACCCTCCCGAACCCCCCCCCCCAATGACTTAAATAACCTGCGGGTCCAGCGGCGGTCCGGAACGGCAGCGGTCCGGAACGGGCTCCTGCTACTGAATCTTGTTGTCTTCAGCCGGCGCCATTTTCCAAAATGGCGCCGAAAAATGGCGGCGGCCATAGACGAACACGATTGGACGGCAGGAGGTCCTTCCGGACCCCCGCTGGACTTTTGGCAAGTCTTGTGGGGGTCAGGAGGCCCCCCCCAAGCTGGCCAAAAGTTCCTGGAGGTCCAGCGGGGGTCAGGGAGCGATTTCCCGCCGCGAATCGTTTTCGTACGGAAAATGGCGCCGGCAGGAGATCGACTGCAGGAGGTCGTTCAGCGAGGGTTCCGGCGCCTCGCTGAACGACCTCCTGCAGTCGATCTCCTGCCGGCGCCATTTTCCGTACGAAAACGATTCGCGGCGGGAAATCGCTCCCTGACCCCCGCTGGACCTCCAGGAACTTTTGGCCAGCTTGGGGGGGGGCCTCCTGACCCCCACAAGACTTGCCAAAAGTCCAGCGGGGGTCCGGAAGGACCTCCTCCGTCCAATCGTGTTCGTCTATGGCCGCCGCCATTTTTCGGCGCCATTTTGGAAAATGGCGCCGGCTGAAGACAACAAGATTCAGTAGCAGGAGCCCGTTCCGGACCGCTGCCGTTCCGGACCGCCGCTGGACCCGCAGGTTATTTAAGTCATTTGGGGGGGGGTTCGGGAGGGTGGGGGATTTAATTTAAAGGGTCGGGGGTGGGTTTTAGGGGGTTTTAGTGTGCCGGCTCACGATTCTAACGATTTATAACGATAAATCGTTAGAATCTCTATTGTATTGTGTTCCATAACGGTTTAAGACGATATTAAAATTATCGGACGATAATTTTAATCGTCCTAAAATGATTCACATCCCTAATATTCATTGTATTCGTGGGGAAGCAAAACGTATCACGATTCCCCACGAATACAACGAATCTTCACTGAATAATTCAGCCATCTAAAGAGGCGAATTTAAACAAACCCCCACCCTCCTGCCCCCCCCCCCAAGATTTACCAAATCTCCCTGGTGGTCCAGTGGGGGGTCCGGGAGCCATCTCCTGCACTCACACCCTCGGCTGCCGGTATTCAAAATGGCGCCGATAGCCTTTGACCTACTATGTCAGAGGGGCTACCGGTGCCATTGGTCAGCCCCTGTCACATGGTAGGAGCAATGGATGGCCGGCGCCATCTTGTGCTCCTATCATGTGACAGGGGCTGAGGGACTACAAGCCCAACCGGGCTACTTCCTGCTCACTACTGCCACCTCTGGTGGTTCACCAATCCTGTATAATAAAAGAACTAGTGTGTGTATGTCTCCTACGCTGGGACCCTCCTGACCCCACAAAACTTGCCAAAAGTCCCTGGTGGTCCAGCGAGGGTCCGGGAGCGATCTCCTGTACTCGGGCCGTTGGCTGCCAGTAATCAAAATGGCGCCGATAGCCTTTGCCCTCACTAATTCACAGGGGCTACTGGTGCCATTGGTCAGCCCCTGTCACATGGTAGGAGCACAAGATGGCGCCGGCCATCCATTGCTCCTACCATGTGACAGGGGTTGACCAATGGCACCGGTAGCCCCTGTGACATAGAAGTTTAAAGGCTATCGGCGCCATTTTGAATACCGGCAGCCAAGGGTGTGAGTGCAGGAGATGGCTCCTGGACCCCCCGCTGGATCACCAGGGAGTATTGGTAAGTCTTGGGGGGGTCAGGAGTGTGAGGGGGTTGTACTTAATTCAATTTTAGCCGAAAAATGAATAAGAATTAACGCATGTACGTATCGGGGGCCCCCCTTGCTGAATGCAACATATCTGGCCCCCGACGAATACGAATTCCGAATGCAACGTATGGTGTCCCTCTGCACATCCTTAGTGTTTTGCAATAGTCAAGCATACTCAACATTATTGACTGTACCACTTTATGACAGTCCTCCCTGCTGTTATTATTTGTAAGGGTTTTAGGTGGATCCCTGGACCTGTGGCAGATGACCACGCCCATGGGGGAAGTCCCTTGAGGGGCCACAGGTCAGGCTCAGCGTAGGAGACACACACACACTAGTTCTTTTATTATACAGGATTGGTGAACCACCAGAGGTGGCAATAGTGAGCTGGAAGTAGCCCGGTTGGGCTTGTAGTCCCTCAGGCTCTGGAACAGCGATCCAACAATGGCTGTGCTGTAATAGAGAGAACTGAGATTGTGAGTAGTAGCAGGATATGCAGAGTTAAGGAATAGAGCCTCATTGGTAATGTACTAATGCAGCGGTCTCCCAGCTTGGAGCACAGGAGCTGGAGTAAAGGCAGGCCCTTGAGGAGCGAGTACCTGGTTCCAGGGAATAGCTCTGAGAGACAGAGATGGTAACTCACAGATGTTATAGGCAGCAGTGTCTTCCTGGCAGAAGTGGAGTCCAAGTAGCGAGTCCAGGAACATGGGCCCTCGAGGAGTGAGTACCGGTTCCAGACTGCGACCTGAAAGATAAGAAAGAGAGAGAGGCACCCGAGGAGCGGGTACCTCAAATAGAGTAGGTATCCTGGATGCATGACGTCATCACAGGGGGACGCCCCTGAGGTTCGCACCACTGAAGGTACTTGAAGCAGGGCCGCGCGGTGAGCGCGCCCTAAGGCAGCTGAACAGCATGGCGGGAGGCAGCGCCCAAGCCGGTCCGGGGACGCTGGAGAGGATGGCAGGCAGATGCCATGGCAGCCAAACGTCCATCAACTGCAGGAGGAGTCGCCAGAGAGGTAAGGAGGGCGGAGTGGAGATGTCAGGCAGCGACAGTTGTACACCTGCTTAGGATGTATCTAAGATGTCGCAACAGCCTAGGTTTGAAAAAGGCTGTGTGACACCTTAGATACATCCTATGCAGGGAGGACAACCTAGTGCCAACATCACGCTCTGATCTTGAATCTCAGAGGAGAATGGGAATTCAAAGCTATTTATCGACAATTGGTGTTGTTCTGGTATTATAGCACTTTTTAATATCTACTTTGCACTTTATTGTCTACTCTTGGCCTGATTTATTTATTTATTTATTTTATTTATTTGTTTTTATATACCGAAGTTCATGGAAGACATCACATCGGTTTACAATAAAAATATAAAACATACAATTTGTGTTCCCTAAATATTCTACATGGCAAGCCACTCTAGATTTTTTATCTTTATGTCTCAGCTCTATCAGATCCTGGTTATCTTACCATCAGTTAATGTTAAATTTAGATAAAACCAAGATTATTTTGCTGAACTGTGTTCCTGCGGTTGATGCTCCTTTGAACTTTGTTTTTGGAGATGTGACGGTTCCAGTTGTTTCTCAAGAAAGAAATGCTAGGTGTCATTATTGAAAGTGAACGTTCAGTGAAGCCACATATTCAGTCCATTATCAAATCTTCTGTTTATACAATGAGGCTGCTTCATCGATTGCATTTTGATAAGGTTTGCTCGGTTCTTCAGGCTATGCTATTTTCTAACATCGAGGCAGCTCAAGACAATCTGCTGCCTGAAGCGAGGGATGAGATGGCGCCCCACCCAAAGGCACAATTACTGGAAGGGGGCCAGATGAGGAGTCTTTTCTGGATTTTGGCCCTTTTAGCGATTTGATATGCTGGGAGGAAGGCAGAGTCAGGTTTCGCAGAGAAGTGGCACATAGTGTCAGTGATAATGCTTCTAGGGAGCTGGCAACCCTACCACACTCCTGGGAGTTCTACCACATGCCTCCCACTCTTACCCAGCATCTGCCCCCCTGGGGATTTGGGAGATGTGTGAATGGTGGGAGTCTGTGTGTAGTGCACTCTCTCAGGGCTGGTGCAAGGGTAGTAGGTATCCTAGACAAACTTTACAACTTTGCAACCCCTTCCCAAGCCCTCCCCATTCCCCACATACACACAAGTAAAAATGATGTATTTTAAAATTCCTTATTAACCAATTCCCCAACCCCAACCAAAAAAGGGAGATTTTAATGAAAAGAGGCATTCAAAGTACAGTCTTCTGAGATAAAAATACACAACATGTATATTACATTTACATGTACTACTGTGACCAACCAGAAAACCCTGCAGAAAATACAGTTGGAACTCATATGGTATTAGGCCCACTGTAAATCATGTTGGGTGTAGACTAGGCCTTCAGAAAGCCTTGAATAAATTGAATTAAAATATAGTAAACCTCCCATAATCAAAATAACACTAACTGCCAGCACTCAAAACAGTAACAATCCTACCTAAGAAAAGGCAACACTGCAAATATTACACCATGCCTTAAAACACCAATACAACTCTTATTAGGAAAACAGAACAAGCCAAGCTGCTACAGATACCTACACAGAAACTAAAAACCATTCATAGTTGCGGAACACAGATAGATTTTCACCAAATAAGAATAAATAGAAACGTACAGACAAAACCTGAACTGGAAACCACTACAAACCAGACTTATATGCAGTGCGATAATGCAACAACAGAAATGTCAACATTCCTCATAAAACAAAATCAAGAAATATAAATCAATCATAATAGTAAACCATAATAATAAAAAGAAAATTTCAAAACAGATGATGAACATAACAGCATCTAATAATTTAAGAATAAGAATTTTAAAAAACCCCATTAAATATTTCCCAAAAATCAATTAATATTTCAAAACAGCAGATGTATCAAATACCACCCAATAATAGATATTAATAAAGATAAAAAATGTTCCACTCTCCATACCTGGGAGCTTTTGTTTTCTAGTCAGATTGTCATTGATTAGTGGAGGGGAGGTGGAGTAGCAGGGGAAAAGGGAGCACTCAAACTTTCTCCCCCCTTTCATATACACACAAATTAATTCTCTCTCTCTCTCTCTCACACATACACACACAATCCTTTCTATCTTATCTTCTCACTCCCCTCTTCTCCACTTTTCTTCTCTCTCACTCACCTTTCAGTTATTCATCCCCTTCCTTTCCTATTAATTTTCCTTTCCTTTCATTCACATCTTCTTTTATTTACTCCCTCCCCTTCTAGGTAGTCCCTTCCAGTCACCCCAACCTCTTCTCTCATTCTGACCCCTTCCCTTTTCTCTGTCTCACACACCCATTCACACTCTTTCCTCCCAATCACGCACCCCTTCCCCCACCCCACCCTCTTCCCTATGGCCATTCTCATCACCTTCCTTTTGTCACACACAATCTCACTTCCACTCACTCCCTTCTCTTCATCACTTACCTCCACTCACCCCTCCCTCACCCTGCCCTCTTCCCTTCCCTTCTTTCCATCTCACATCTTCATTCCCATTCACCCTTATCCCCTCCCCTCTGTCACTCATCTCCACTCACTCCCTCCTCTCCAATCATTCACGTCCTCATCATTCCCTTCCTCCCCTCCCAAACACTCACCCCCTCCCTTCCTTTCACTTACCTCCACTCAGCCCCTCCCCTCCCCATCAATGCTGCTATACCAGGCCTCTTCTCACTGGCTAGGGGATGGGTGCCCCATCAGCTCTTCATTAAATGATGCCGCCACCCATAGCCTCAATTCTCTGACAGGGAGTGAGAGCCCCACCACTACGTCATCAGGAGACTCAGCCACACAGGACCTCATCTCGCTGCAGGGGTGGGAATCCTGCTGGCGCATCTTCAGAGGACATCTTTATTTTCCAGGTCTTCTTGCTGGTGAGGGTGAGGCAGCTGCTTTGAGGGTATTCTAGGGAATACTTTATGCGGCCTGCAAACTTTTTCCGCGTGAAGTTGAGCATGCTCAAAGTGTGGTGGAGAATTTATTTGGCTGGAGTTAGATTCTCTTTTGGAGAGCAGTGGAGTTTTTTTTTTCCCTGGTTGATCCCTATGGGCCCCACAGCCTACACTGGTGGGATTATTCAAGTACAGACGTCTGCTAAAGCCTTCACAGACCTAGAATGTTCTGACTTGTGGAAGGAAAGTAGAAGAGAACATTTTTGGACTTTAAGATAATTGGGTTTTTTTCTGACTAGCTTCTAGCTCAGAAGGGCAAACCCCTCTCACTGAGGGGATGGGATTTTGGCTTTTGTACTCTGCACTCAGCTAAAGCAGAGTCATCAGGGTCAGGGTACTACATTACCCTCCACCCAGTAAAAGTGGGTTGCACGGTGTCCCATAAATAAGAACTGATTTTTTGGAAGAGCTGTGTGTTGAAGATGGTTTTCCTTTTGCTTGGAGAGAGATATGTTTCTACCACCATTTCCCTTCCTATTTTGTAGAGAAGATAGTTTTTTCTTTCCTATCACCAGGAAGAGATTTTGGACTTTGGACACTGATTCAGAGGATGAATATATAGAGAGAGACTGTAGTACTTGGAGTTATCATTCTTCTTTTTATGTTGATGATTTTTGGTCATTCTTGCCTGAATTCTATTTTTTAAGTTGCAGTTAAATATTTTTTGTTTGAACACCACTCCAAGTCTTGCTTCTTCCAACCTGAGAACCAGCTTGCTGAAAATTCCTGAAATCTACAAGTGTGAGTACTTTGGGAGAGTGGATGAGTAGAGAAAGAGATTGTACAAGGTACCTACCCTAAGAGCCTAGGGCCTCTGAGCCTTGCAAATAAAACTGTAACATTCCTTTCCTTATAATTTATTTTTATTTATTTAATAACTTTTATATACCGACGAACGTTGGGAACATCTCGCCGGTTTACATATAACAGAACTTAGCAACAGGCTTTACAATTATTGCATAATTAAATAAGGAACATTAAGAACATACAAATAACAGATTAAATTATACAAGTAGAAATTAGCAAAGTGGGATACGAGCAAGAGGTTATCTAAAAAGGGGGGGGGGGCGGGGGAGATTCTGGTATATAGGAGGGTATCCACACTTAGAGGAGGTATATATACACATGGTTGGGAACAAATTTTTTATATACAATATGTTGTCCTGATAAGATTCACTTTAAGGGAGGTTTAAGTAGAGGGAGGAGGTAGAAAGGGAGGGGGTAGAAAGGAGGTGGAAAGTAGGAGGGGGGAGAGGGAAGGGGAGAGGAAGGGAGTTGGGGGGGGGGGGGTGAGGGTAAATGTGTGAGTATTAGGTGTAGGCGTGTTTGAAGAACCAGGTCTTCAGGTTTTGCCTGAATATTTTTGGGCAAGTTTCTTGGCGGAGGGAGGTGGGTAGCTTGTTCCAAAGAAGCGGGCCTGCTAGGGATAGGGCCCTTTCGTTTGTGGTGCGGAGTTTAGTGAGCTTAGGTGAGGGGGTGTGAAGTGTAGCTAGATATTGTTTTCTAGTGGGTCTATTGCTGTTGTGAAATGAGAAGTGTTCTTTGTACCAGTGCATGTTCTGGTTGTGAAGAGATTTGTGTATTAGGGTGAGGGCTTTGAAGGCAACTCTGGATGCTACAGGTAACCAATGTAGATGTTTGAGAACTGGGGTTATGTGATCATTTTTGTGGGTGTTGGTGAGTATCCGGGCGGCTGCATTCTGGAGGAGTTGTAAAGGCTGTATGGTGTTTTTAGGCAAGCCTAATAACAAGGAGTTGCAGTAGTCTATTTTTGTTAGTATGAGGGCTTGTAATATGGTACGGAAGTCATTGAGATGTAGGAGGGGTTTGAGTCTTTTTAGGGTGTGCAGTTTGTAGAAGCAGTCTTTGAGGGTATTATTGATGAATTTCTTGCAGTTAAGGTGACAGTCAATGGATACGCCGAGGCTCCGAACATGGGTGGGAAAGGTGAGGTCAGTGGTAGGGACATTGTTGTGTGTGAGAGGGGGGGTCATAAGGAGGGTGGGGGTGATGTTGGGGGGTGATATGAGGATGAGTTCCGTTTTAGTGGCGTTGAGGGCGAGAAAGTTGTTGGATAGGAGGCTGCTAATTTCAGAGAGGGCGGATTTCCAAATATCCATAGCTTTGTGTATTGAGTCTTGGATAGGAATAAGTATCTGCACATCATCGGCATATATGAAGTGCGGAAGGTCAAGTTTAGCAAGAAGATGGCAGAGGGGGAGGAGATATATATTGAAAAGCGTAGAGGATAGAGATGAGCCTTGTGGTACTCCTTGAGCGAGGTTGTGTGGCTTGGAGGTGGAGTTACCCATTTGTACGCTAAATTGTCTATCAGCTAGGTATGAGTGAAACCATTGTAGAGCCAGGCCAGAGATGCCAATGCTACTAAGACGTTCTAATAGGATTTGATGTTTAATGGTGTCGAATGCAGCGGAGATGTCTAGGAGAATAAGGATGTGTGAGACCCCTTTGTCAAGACCTTTCAAGATTTGGTCGGAGAGTGAGATGAGTAAGGTCTCTGTGCTATGGTGTTTGCGAAAGCCAAACTGTGAGGGGGAAAGGATGTTGTTTTCATCCAAGTAGTCTGATAGCTGTTTGTTTATAGCTTTCTCAAGGACTTTTGTGATTAGTGGCAGGTTGGAGATAGGTCGGAAATTAGTGAGATCAGAGGGGTTGAGGGAGGGCTTTTTCAGTATGGGTTTAACAATGGCATGCTTCAGGTTTTTTGGGATACTGCCAAGTTCAATGGACTTGTTTATGATGTTTGATATGGGTTGGGCGATGATTCCGGGGATGGAGAGGAGGTGTTTTGTAGGAATGGTGTCTGTAGGGTGTGTAGAGGGTCTGATTTTTTTGAGGATGGATTCGATTTCTAGGGATGAGGTGGTGTCAAATGATGAGAGATTAGAAGTGGATTGAGGTTGTTTGGTATTGTTGTATGTTTGCTTGAGGGGGAAACGCGACATGATGTTGCTGATTTTATTATGGAAGAATAAGGCAAGTTCTTCACATTTTGTCTGGTTGTCTATGTCTGGTATGGAAGGTGTGCATGGTTTAGTTAAATTGTTTACTAGTTGGAATAGGGATCTGGGGTTGAATTGTAGGTGGTGTATGCATTGTGAGTGGAAGTCTCTTTTGGTTTTATCGATAGCAATTCGGTAGGAGTGCATGTAGGATTTGAATTTATTTAGTTGGGTGGTGGAGGGATCTTTGAGCCATGCTCTTTCGAGCCTTTTTAGAATTGCTTTCATGTTTTTTAGTTCTGGCGTATACCAGGGTTGTTTGTGTTTTTGGGACATGTCAATTGTACATTCCTGTATGGGGCAGATCTTGTTGGCAATTGTGTTGGTGATATGGTTCCATGATGTGAGTGCCGAGTCAGCATCTGTTAAGTCGATGCTAATTTGTTAATTAGTCGATGCTAATCTGTTAATTAGTTAATTTGTTATTTAATTTGTTAATTAATTTGTTATTTAATTTGTTAATTAATTTGTTAGTTAATTAGTTAATTTGTTAATTAGTCGATGCTAATCTGTTAATTAGAAGCTTATTTGTAATAATTTTTAAAAAATTCAGAAAATCCTAATTACGACTCGGGCAAGAAGGCTGTCTTTGAAACAGAGCCTCATATAGGGGTGGCATGAAGGTCCATTTCATATATTAAAAGGATATCAACCTGCATATAAAACTGTTTGAAAAAAGCTAGAAAGTTACTGCATGCTCTATTGGTACATTTTGTGATTGTGCATTCAGAAGTATAGACTCTTTTATAGGAATGGTTATCAATTTTATATCAGGCTATTTTCACAGGTAAAGTACCATTTTACTTGCAGAAATGCCTTTGGAAATTACCCTCTCACCATATACTGGTTCCTACAGATTAGCTGGTAGACATGGAGGAGTTTTCTTGTTTTTACATCCAGCTGGTTGAGATCCTTGTGATTGATGGCTTGTATGCAATTCTGTGCTGTAAAAGCACTTTTCAATATTAGTTTTAGTCTTCTGCAGTAGTCATTGCTGATCTTCTCTCTCAAGATTTTATGATGGATTGTTTCAACCTCATCTCCTCCTAGATGTTTATACATGCCTACTTGTTCAACATTTTTTATAATTACAGTTTTCATTCAAGGAGATTATTTTTGTTTTGGTTAGTTTTTTATGTCAAATGTCACCCTGATATCTTCACTATCTAACATTGTTCTTTTAAATGATGATCTCAGTGTTATCTATGGATCGTTTGTGTCTCTGGGATTAAGAATAACTATGTAGCCCAAGGAATTAATAAGAATATTCAGTGAATTTAGTGTCAGAGAGAACAAAAAGGTTGACAGGGAATCTCTAAAAAATAGTTGCAATATTAGTGTTGGTATTTCTTTAAAAACAGAATGGGAAATTAATTTGAGAAGTAAACTTGCAGTAACAAGGAAAATTCACCAGATGTCAGTATGCCTATTTTAAGAGTTGTAATATGCAACTTCAGGTTTCTATATGTCAAACAAATTCCATTTTCTACCTATAAGTTAAGAACATAAGAACATAAGAAAATGCCATACTGGGTCAGACCAAGGGTCCATCAAGCCCAGCATCCTGTTTCCAACAGTGGCCAATCCAGGCCATAAGAACCTGGCAAGTTAAGTTGAGCATCCTTATTTTATATGTGTTCTGTTGATATAATCATTTGTTCCTAAACTCAATGCCTATTCTTCACTCTGCAGATAATACTTTTTTGTCTTATTAGATTACAGTGCTGTGTTGTGGAATTCATTAGCCAGTTACTGGAATTCCACAGGTCACACCCCTGAAATAAATTGAACCACAAAGGATTTTCGGTATCTGTGGATTGGCTGCTAATTTCTACAACATTTCAACAGACAGCAGCATGTAACAGTTCTGTTTTATCAATAAGATTTGGATTTTAAGAGTACCTGAAGAAGCATCATTAATGGTAGCAAAGGATTATATTAAAATCCATTACCAAAATACAAGTATCATCTCTACCTATTTTGTTGTTTTTCTTTTAACTTGTTTTAGTTTTGGTGGTTTACATAATATTCCCTTTCTTCCTTCCTTAATTTAGTGTGATCTGGCCCTTTCTGTTACTGTTTTCACATACTTTCTCTACTTTGGTTCAAAATGCATGATCTTGTTAGAGGAGGTTGCCTGGTAGTTATTAGCAGACCTGGGAATCTGTTGTACAGTCTACTCTACATTAGGGCAATATAATTTACAAAGTCAACTGCTGTAGAGGGACAAAATGCAGGGCACCAAATGTAATGCTATGCTTTTCTGTGGATTACACTGTTAAATTAGAGCAGATGTTCTTATATTATAGGTTCAGACCCTCAACTTGGTGTGGCTAACTCATCTGGATTATAGACCGTTTATATGAAAATGAAAAATCAAATCTGGTAGAGGGTCTTCAGCACAAAATTTGAGAACCATTGACTTTGAGAGATGCCTATTATAGTTTCCATTGCTTTGAGATAGGCTTTCCTTGCAAATTTATAACTACTATACCGGTACAGAAAATGTAAAGAATTTTATAGGAGGAACTAAAATTTAAAGCTAAAGAAAAGACCCCTAAAAATGCAGAGTAATGCATTTAGGCTACAAAAACCCAAGTAAGAGGTACGGTATTGGCAGCGAAATTCTTCTAAGCACATAAGAAAAGCAGGCTTTGAAGGTACAGTACAGATAAAATCATCAAGAGGAGCAAAGGGGGCTCCTTGGAGCCTGGCCCTTTTGTTGATTTGAAATGCTGCAGAAAGGGGAAAGCAGGAGTCAGAGGTCCCAGAGGAGTGGAAGATACAGTGCTAGTGATAATGTTTCTAGGAAGCTGGCAACTCTGCCAAGCTCCCAGGAACCCTCAGAACTGCCTCCCACCTTTTCCCCAGCATTTTCCCTTGGAGAAGTGGGGGATGGGTGAATGGTGGGGGTCTTTGTGTAGCGCATGCTCTCTGGGCTGGGCAAGGGCATTAGGCACCCTAGGCAAAATGTACAGTCTTGTGCCCAGAGCCCCCACTCTCACCACACACAATTACAAATTTTGCATTTATAATAATCAATTTTACATGAAAAAGGACATTGAGAGTACAGACTTCTGAGGCTGCCTGGTAGTTATTAGCAGACCTAGGAATCACAGTTATCACATCCTGCAAAATAACACATTCAGAATGCATATGGTATTAGGCCTATAGTAATGCATGTTGGGGATGGGCTTTGCCCTCAGAAAGCTCAGAGTAAATTGAATTACAACTAGAAAATAGTAAACCTCCTATACTAAAAGAGCACTAAGTGCCAGCCCTCAAACAGCAAAAACCCTAACTCACCTCAATCACACGTGCAGAGCACAGACAGTAGGGATGTGCAGAGGGATGGCATACATTGCATTCGGTATTCGTATTCGTCGGGGGCAGATACATTCCATTCGGCAAGGGGGGCCCCCCAATATGTTCATGCATTCATTCTTATTTGTTTCCTGGCTAAAATTTAATTAACTACAACCCCCTACCCTCCTGACCCCCCCAAGACTTACCAAAACTCCCTGGTAGTCCAGCAGAGGGTCCGGGAGCCATCTCCTGCACTTGGGCTGTCGGCTGCCAGTATTCAAAATAGTGCCAATAGCCTTTGCCCTTACTATGTCACAGGGGCTACCGGTGTCATTGGTCGGCCCCTGTGAATTAGTGAGGGCAAAGGCTATCGGCGCCATTTTGATTACTGGCAGCCGATGGCCCGCGTGCAGGAGATCGCTCCTGGACCCCCGCTGGACCACCAGGGACTTTTGGCAAGTCTTGTGGGGGTCAGGAGGGTCTCAAAATGGCGCCGATAGCCTTTGCCCTTACTATATCACAGGGGCTACCGGTGCCATTGGTCAGCCCCTGTCACATGGTAGGAGCACAAGATGGCACCGGCCTCACACATACAAAGCAAATATAATGATTATTACAACTTGCTCCTGCAGCTTACCTTCAGCTGTCCTACAAGCTTCAGAAATTGCAATAAGCTTTTCATGCTGCTGGCAACTGGTGCGGCCATGAGCACAGTGCGAGAAAGGAAGAGACAGGAAGGAAGAAGGAAGTAGCAGCCAGGGTAACACTGGCTCCACGGGAAGAAAAACCAATCTGGTGGTGGTAGCAGTCAGAGCACAGCCCCTGGCCCAGCCAATTACACCTCCCCTCTCAGGAAGCCCTCACAAGGTAGATGTAAGCCAGCTTCTGATTGGCCTCATTTAATTTTCAGCCGCCACTGACCTCTTGTGTTCTTCAGTCGCCAAAGAGTTGGGAGCCACCACCAGCCCCATGGTGTCATTTAATCTTCAGTCACTGGTGGAATGGGATCCATTGGCAGCCCTGGGGCCTCTTATTACACTAGATTGATTTTAGTGTCCTCTTGGCAGCAAGGTGAAATGGCCACCAGGTGTTTTGTGGGCATTTTTTGCCGCTCCAAAATTTTGTCTCCTGAGGTGGCCGCCTCACCCTGCCTCATTGTAGAACTGACCCTGCTAAAAAGATCAGTCATCTTCATTCTAAAGCAGTGGTCCCCAGCCCTTTCCTGGGGGCCCACCAGCCAGTCGGGTTTTCAAAATATCCACAATGAATATGCATGAGAGAAAATTTGCATGCACTGCCTCCATAACATGCAAATTTTCTCTCATGCATATTCATTGTGGATATGCTGAAAATCTGACTGGCTGGTGGGCCCCCAGGACAGGGTTGGGGAACACTGTTCTAAAGCATATAGAAACAGACTTAAAAAACTAAGAGATAAATATTCAGCCACTGAGCGGCTAGTTAAGTTAGTCGGAAACAGATATCCAGCTAACTTAACCAGGATATTCAGCACAGCATTGCACCTCTGCGGCTGAATATACCCAGATAAATTACAGTTAGCTGGATATGTGGTATCCGGCTAACTTTAGACCTGCCCTATGGCACATCTAGGTAGCTGGTTAAGTTAACTGGCTAACTCCAGTTAACTCCAGAACGCCTAACTCCCATCCCAGGAACACCCCCGACTTACCTTTTAAATATGTGGCTAATCCATTTAGATGGATAACTTTGCTGTTATCCATTTAAATGACTATTGAATATCTATCCCTAAATATATATATCCTAGAGGAAAGAAAAGATAGGAGGGATATAATACCATCCATTGTACCTGAAGACTGGAGGATAGCAAATATAACCCCAATATTTATAAAGGGCTCCAGGGGCGATCCGGGAAACTACAGACCGGTTAGCCTGACTTCAGTGCCAGGAAAAATAGTGGAAAGTGTTCTAAACATCAAAATCACAGAACATATAGAAAGACATGGTTTAATGGAACAAAGTCAGCATGGCTTTACCCAAGGCAAGTCTTGCCTCACAAATCTGCTTCACTTTTTTGAAGGAGTTAATAAACATGTGGATAAAGGTGAACCGGTAGATGTAGTACACTTGGATTTTCAGAAGGCGTTTGACAAAGTTCCTCATGAGAGGCTTCTAGGAAAAGTAAAAAGTCATGGGATAGGTGGTGATGTCATTTCGTGGATTGCAAACTGGCTAAAAGACAGGAAACAGAGAGTAGGATTAAATGGACAATTTTCTCAGTGGAAGGGAGTGGACAGTGGAGTGCCTCAGGGATCTGTATTGGGACCCTTACTTTTCAATATATTTATAAATGATCTGGAAAGAAATACGACGAGTGAGATAATCAAATTTTCAGATGACACAAAATTGTTCAGAGTGGTTAAATCACAAGCAGATTGTGATAAATTGCAGGAAGATGAAATTTAATGTGGATAAGTGCAAGGTGATACATATAGGGAAAAATAACCCATGCTATAATTACACGATGTTAGGTTCCATATTAGGTGCTACAACCCAAGAAAGAGATCTAGGCGTCATAGTGGATAACACATTGAAATTGTCGGTTCAGTGTGCTGTGGCAGTCAAAAAAGCAAACAGAATGTTGGGAATTATTAGAAAGGGAATGGATAAGTTCTTGGAGGAGAAGTCCATTACCTGCTATTAATTGAGTTGACTTAGAAAATAGCCACTGCTATTACTAGCAATGGTAACATGGAATAGACTTAGTTTTTGGGTACTTGCCAGGTTCTTATGGCCTGGATTGGCCACTGTTGGAAACAGGATGCTGGGCTTGATGAACCCTTGGTCTGACCCAGTATGGCATGTTCGCATGTTCTTATGTTCTTAAGGTATGCATGTACATGTAATACATATCCCTGGGAAACATCTTTTTTACGTGGCCACATTTGTGCACATTATGAAAGCTGAAAATCTACTTACCCATATTTTGCTGGCTTATGCACGTCAATTCTCATTTTACTCACAGAACAGGTGAAAATTTAGCCCATTAACATATTCTTTAAAATCAATGAAATGGAAATATGCTGAAAAGATGAAAGGCGATATGGATGAAATAGCACATAGTCTGGGAAATAGATTTTTTGTTTCTGTGATTACACTTTGATAAAGTTGTTCATGTGATTCTGTACCAAAAAAAAAAAATCCTGCTTTGTTGCCTAAGCACTCTACTACCTCTATCTCATTTATTATTTGCATCTAACATCCGGCACTTGCTTCGCCTCTCAGTTTTCCAAAACTCCCCTCTTTCTATCTCCAACTTGAAATCCTACATCCAGACCTTCATCTTTTGCAAACCATTTTGCTAAATCCCATGTCATGGGCCAGACCATCTCACTCCACATCTGCTGCAGCCATTGTAGTTTGTGTCCTCATCCCTAAATATTTTGAGGTCCATATTCAGCAGCTATCCAGCTGAAGAAGTTAGCCAAATATAGAAACATAGAAACATATAGATAGAAACATAGAAATGACGGCAGAAGAAGACCGAATGGCCCATCCAGTCTGCCCAGCAAGCCTCACACATTTTTTCTCTCATTCTTATCTGTTACTCTTAGCTCCTTGTTCTATTCCCCTTCCACCCCCACCATTAATGTAGAGAGCAGTGATGGAGCTGCATGCAAGTGAAATATCTAGCTTGATTAGTTAGGGGTAGTAGGGGCAGTAACTGCCGCGATAAGCAAGCTACACCCATGCTTATTTGTTTTACCTAGACTATGTTGTACAGCTCTTGTTGGTTTTTTTTTACTTCTCCCCTGCTGTAGAAGCAGAGAGCCATGCTGGATATGCATTGAAAGTGAAGTATCAGGCACATTTGGTTTGGGGTAGTAACTGCCGTAACAAGCCAGCTACTCCTCGCTTTGTGATTGCGAATCCTTTTTTTCTTCACCCCTGTTGTTGAAGCTATGCAGGATATGCGTGAAGCATCAGTTTTTTGTTTTTGTTTTATTTTTCCCCCTGCCGTTGTTTGTTGTTTGTTTGTTTGTTAATTTTTTTTTCCCCTGCCGTTGAAGCAGAGAGCTATGCTGGAAATGCGTGATGTATCAGTCTTTCTCCCATGCCGATGCAGCAGAGAACCATGCTGGATATGCATGGAAAGTGAAGTATCAGGCACATTTGGTTTGGGGTAGTAACCGCCGTAACAAGCCAGCTACTCCCCGCGTTTTGAGTGCGAACCCTTTTTCTTCTCCCTTGCCGTTGTAGCAGAGAGCTCTGCTGGATGTGTGAAGTATCAGTTATTCTTCTCCCCTGTCATTGAAGCAGAGAGCTATGCTGTATATGCATTGAAAGTGAAGTATCAGGCATATTTGGTTTGGGGTAGTAACCGCCGTAACAAGCCAGCTACTCCCCTCTTTGTGAGTGCAAATCCTTTTTTCCATTACCTCTTGCTGTTGAAGCTTAGAGCGATGTAGGAGTCACAGTAAGCATGTGTATGTTTATTTAATAAGGGTATTGTGTCAATAGCCATCATTCTGGCGAGTCACCCACTCTTCATTGGCGGCCTCTTGACTTTATGGATCCGCAGTGTTTATCCCACGCCCCTTTGAAGTCTTTCAAACATATTTCAAACATATCCATGCTGAATTTACCCTGATAACTAATAGTTAGCTGGATAAGTTTATGACCTGCTCAATAGCAGGACTAACTAATGCAGCTAACAATTTAGACAAGTCTGAATATCACCACTTGTCTGCCCACTATTTAGCTGGATAGTTATTTCGCTAAGTGATGGCTGCTGAGCAGGCTGAATATTCAAACATTGCCATTTAAGTGGATAAGTCTGAAATTATCTGGCTAAGGGGGTTATTTTCTAAAGCTATCGCACACTTGCGCTACCAGCACAAGCGTGCGATAGCTAGAAAACTTAGCGCACGCGTGCGCTAGCTACATCAGGGCGGAGTCGTCCCTGTAAGAGGAGGAGTCGGGGCATCACCGGGGCTGACTCTGCAACGACAGCACGGACAGCGAAAAGGTAAGGAGCCTTTTCGCTGTCAGTTTTGCACCGAATAACTACACCTTTTATGGTGTAGTTATTCGGCGTGACGCCGGTAGCGATCACACCGTGGAGGTGCAATCGCTGCCGGCTAGCGCAGGACCGCCCCCCACTTTGCCCCCCCACCCCCCGTTACAGCCAGGATTCACTAAACCTTGCGGCATTAGTGAATCCAGGCCTAAATGGAGCTGAATATTGATCCCCACATGTACCTTCATGATCCATGTACTTTCAGCCAGATCAAAAAAGGCATGCCGAAGAGCATATGTAGGTAATAAACTATGTGCATAAAATTGTTTTTTCAAATACACACCTTTTGTCCCCATTCTTCTGTCCACAGAAATAGCAAGTGCAAAGCAAGTGGGTATTTTAAAAGGATCATATTTTTACATATTTACAGTTCTATATAACAGAAATACTTAATAAAGAAAAGTAAGCTCACAGAAAAAAACAAGTTCCTGTAGATAAAAATAAATCTGAAAGAAACAGATGAATTTTATATATGTTCATTTTGTAAGTTGCCTAGAGCACTGCACTAGGCGACTGATAAATAATAAAGCAGATTGCTTCTTATATAGCAAACTAATAGAGACCAGATACAGAAAAAAATGAATTAACTAAAAATCTTATTTAAAAAAGGACATATCTAGAGCATTAGCAATGTTAAATCTTATCATCAGGCATAGTAATCTAGTACATAGGCTTAATCTCACCTCTCTTGTGCAATGACTATCAAGTTGCAGGCGACATTGTGACCCAACATCACCACCAGCACTACCTCCATATTAACCAAGGAGGCAATTTTTCAGGCTGTCTGCTTTGGGATAAAGTCCATCTATTACCAGCGGACCTTGCATCAATTTTCAGAGAAAGTATGTGTGTACTTTCATTTTGAAATTTGCTGAGGGTAGAAAGTACCCACGGACATGGGCACCTGCTTTAGGTGTGGGCACTTTTTCATGGAAAATAATGCACGTAGATTTGAAAATGCCTTATTTTCTCTCCCTATCTAAATATATCCTTGAGAAAATTGTCTCTAAATGAAAAGGTCATTCCAAGGTTCGAGAACATCTTCCGTGAAGTGCAGTTTTTGAAGATTGGCTAACGTTAGGTGACTACAGAATTTGCAGGTGTTCTTGCTACTATGCAACTTATTGAAATGAGCCTCTGTAAGAATTTTAGATTTCTAACTTTTCCCCTGAATATGTTTTTGTCATCAGCACATTATATGAATGGAAATCAGAACTGTCTCTCCTCCTTTCTTACATTCTGCAGTTATTTTTCAAGCCAGCTGACACTCATAAACAGACAAAAGGAATGAGGCCGTTTTTAGTCATGCATGTCCAGAACGGGTTAAAGAAAATTCAGTGTAACTGATTTCTAGAAGATTGTATTAAAGATGTCAAATACCTTTTAGAGGTATGAATTACATTCACCCCTTTACATTTTGCTGACTGTGCCATACTGCGAGTCATGTTACACCTCCTGCCAAGCAGGATCCCTCCCGTTCCACACCAGCAGTTCAGTGAGCAGAATAGCATGAGCTGATGAAGCACAAAGAAAATAATGTACTGTGATGCCACAAGGCACGGAGCTTTAAATGACAACGCATCATTTTGGGATCAGATTTGAAAGTACCTCATCTAGAATGAAACTGCCAGGCTAAATTGCGGATGATTAGGGAATGTGCGAGCAGCTTGACATCCAGTATCGTCAGTCATCAATGTCATCAAGAGTCTATAGGCAACCACATTGACATTAATGTTGCAGGTTAAGTCTACCGGCTGAGCTTAAGAGAACCAGATTGTGGCTGCAGCCTGTTCCCTGCATTGTTAGAGGAAAAAGGGTAGAGCCAAGGAAATGTCTTAGAAAAGTTGTTTTGTTCACAAACTAAGACATATGTTTTCAGCACTCTCTTTTACATATCCAGCTACTAAAGAAGTGGTGACCAACTCCAGTCCTCAACAGTCAATAGCAGGTATTCAGGTTACCCATAAAGAATATGGATGAGATACAATTGCACCCATTGGAATTGGTGTACACAAATATATCTCATCAGTTTTATTTTTCCTGGGAAATGAAACCGCAGCTTGCGGCACTTCTGAAAGAACTGGTGAAGAGTGGCTATACATGGAAAAGTCATATATAGATGGATTGTATTTGTGCAGGGATTTCTTTGAAGCATCCTTGGCTAGAGAGCTATGTTTGAGCATGAATGCTGGATAGGAGTGAAAGAGTATGCATGCATGTGTACTGTCTATGAGGAAGAGAAAAAGTGCAGGTGAAGTAAGATAGGACAGGAGTGTAATAGACTGGTAGTATAGGATATGTGTAACCCCTGTGATGCTTGACCCTGGACAACAGTTCCAGAGGCCACATCTCTCATCTCCTTTTAGGTGGACACTGTTCTTATTTCACCAGAATTACTTTCCTGGATTTCTGCATGGGGGAGAAGGCCCTTGCATTGCTCCTCAATCTTTCCATAGTTAAGTCTCTTGCACACAGCATTAATAATCTCAGCACTAGAGAATATTAAAGTCAATACTCAGTAAGACACTTGAGAGTTGTTTGTTGGTTTCCAACATTTCTTTTTACTGATAAGTGCAATGATGAGTTCAAAGTCTTTACAGCTATGTACTTTACTTTGAAGTTGATACATGTGCTTTTAGTAAGTTTGTGACTTCCCACAGTCCCTCTCAAGCTCAGATGTTTCTCCACTTTAATTAGTTATTTTAATTACTCAATTTCCCCCCTCCCATTGGAATTCAGGGCAAGTTGGGTATTTCCCTCCCTCCCAATGAGGATGAAGCATCAGAATGTACTTTAAAAGTGTTAAGTGTCCTATTTCCTACCTCCCCCTACAGCAGCAAGGGTGATACTTCCCACTCCTCCCTCTCATCTTCAGCAGATACCCAGGACCACTGATATGGTCCCATCTCCCTCTCCCTCTCCCCCCATCCACCACCTTTTTCCAGGATGACTTCCAGACATCCTCTCCCCAGATCCCGGTTGATCCCAGGTTCTACCAGTAGGAAGGAAATCCCTTCCATTGGTCAGAAGAGAAAACTCAAAACAACTTAAGTGAGTCCAAAAGGATTTGGCATTTCAAACTCAAATAAGTTAAAGGTGACATGAGAGGGTGGAAAGAAACTCTCATCCAAGACAAAAGTCTCCATGGAGCTTAAAGTTAAGATTTTGAAAAATGAGAGCACAGCATAGGACATGCTGCCTCCTTGAAATCAAAAGGATCCATGGGAGCAAAATGGTGATTTTTCTAGAAAACACTGGGGACACTACCATTGCTAGCTCCACATGGGGTAGCTACAAACCCAAAAGCTACCAACCTGTCTACCCCCACACCCAAATGGTACATTCCTAACCCAGTATTACTAGGGGACTAACAGGATCCCTACATAACGTGCATGTTTTTTAAGGTGAGTGGCATGTTGTGATCTCCAGCAGAAAGAGCAGTACCGTCTCTTTACAAGTTGCTTGCGCCATAAGAAAGTGCAGCCAGTGATTTTTAGAGAGCTGAAATTTACTATCATATTCCCTTCTCATGGCATGGGATAGAGATTTTTTGAGAGGAAAAGAAAACCGTGAAAATTGCTCCCATAAACTATAATGCAAGCTGCACAACTTCCAGATATTCCAGTCCTCAGCTGGAATAAATACATTTCAGTTTGAGGGCTTCAGGAGATGAATAAAAGACAGGTTATGTGTGGGACAATAACCCCTTATGGGCAAATTCATGGAAGGATTTGATGGAATTAATGAAGCATCCAGAGTGACTCAACCTCAAGTATGTCCCCAATATATTTCTGACTACCCCAAATATCTGAAAATATGCCCTTTTATGAAAAACCAAAGAAATTTTCCCTGTAGGTCCAAAATATCTGGAGTGACAATATTTTTCTATTTTCTTTCTGTTGATGGATCACTTTTCATAGATCACCGGTGGTATGTTAACGTTAGCTAATTTTCTTTGCAGGGCAGGCAGCGTGCAGTACTTGCTTGCCCAGGATAACATGGGTGCCAGGCTAGGCCTTGAGCTGCTTTGAGCAGATGGTGGTAGGGAGGGAGAAAGAGAAAAATCCATTGGCAAGGTGCTGCAGGGAATGCTGGGTATTCTTGGGGGGGTGGGGAGATTTTTTAATATGACACATGCATTCCTGGCCACCTGATTGGGCAAGGCTTGCAGGGACTCAAGGGAATAGGAGTAGAGTAAGGGCATGAAAAGGCAAGGGACTGGGGATTTTCCCTTGTCTTTTGGTTTTGATGCTGTGAGCTGCATCCCTCCCATCCACCCTTATTGGTTTTTATAATTTTGACATATGTAATGGCTGATTGGGGGCGAGTTGCCCGAGCCTGATTGAGGTTTCAGTGTCGGGGTGACCGGTTAGCTGGTCTGGTTATAGAGCCAGCACTGGATACACTCGTTGATTGGTGTGACTGGGGGCAGTTGCTCCAGGAATGGCTCCTTGCTGAGTGGTGATGGGGGCTGTGCACCAGGTGGCGAGAGGATGCTATGAGCACAGTGTGCATTCATCTTGCTATAGAGTGTGGCAGATGACCACCGGGGCTTGGCATTTTGTCATGTTATTGTTTTTGATATGTTTGTAAGAAAGCTGTGCCCTGTTGATTTCCAAGCAGATGATTTTGAATCTTATTGAATGTTTTCAAAAGTTGTTGTAAAAGGGTGAAGGGAGTAGCTGAAATCCTGGGGACCCATGTTATCTTTGTATGATCTTTTTATAGGTCTAACATCAGTTAGGCTATATTATAACGAGCCAAGAAGACTATATCTCTCTTTGTGACTCTTGGCTCTACGATGCATTAGTCCATTAAAACAGATTTAAAGAAAGTACATAGGCTGCCACTTATGATCAGGTGTGCCAGTAAGAAAATCCCATTGTTGTCAAGAGTGTTTCAGCTTTAATGCACATTTCCACATGCTCTATTCTATGCCACCTTGGCATATTAATCAGTGTCCTCACTAAACAGTGCAAGGACAACAAGACAGTAATGAAAACATCGTGTCATATTGAATTACTTGGACACCTCAGAATGCAAGCTCACCAATCAGATGACACACGATCCTCAACAAATTACAAAGCACGCAAACAGAAGGATGTACTAATCAATGAAGTTCAACAGCCTTTGCACAGAACTTTTACGATTACAAAAAAAAAGACAAAATACGAAACACTGCAGCTTTCTTTCTTTCCCTGTTTTAGATTTTTCACCAGAAGTCCAGGTCTCATTGGACTTTGATTTAGTGCTCCTTGGAAAAACTGATTTCATCTTTTTTTTTTTTGTACATACTCTTGGGAATGTGTTTCCTGCTGACAAAAACTAGATGATTCTCCCTTGCTTTTGTTCCTATTCAGAGCCCGGGAAAAGAAAGAACAGCCGTTTTACTGCACAAAATATTTCATTCTGAAAAATCTAGATGGCCTTTTATGTGCAGGATTGATTTTTCTTTACTCCAAGCATGAATATCAATAAAACTGGGGTTATGTCCTAGCTTAAAAGCAAGGTGTGATTTATGAGGACACTCACTTTCAGTTACAGTGGATTAATCTTAAGTATACCGTACTAGCGTTAGAGCTACAAGACTTTTCTTTTATGTCATCTGTCATCTGATGATAAGTGACAGTAGGACACAGGGCACACCATAAACATTTGTTCTTCAGTTCAAACTGGAGCAGCAGGGATTCAGACACCTTCAGGTTGCTCTCTTCATTTGCAACTATGGGCCTGTTCTCACTTGGGATTTATTTTGTAAATATCCTAATTATCTATCCCAGGCTAATCCTGGGGAAATAGTGAGGTCCTGGCCAGTTGCAGATTTACAAGACGGGGATTTAGCCTGTCCTGGGCAGGGATGGGGTGGTGGTGGTGGTGGTGGGGGGGGGGGGGGAGCGGAATATTTTAAGACAGATAGTTTCTGTGCTTGGAATGACCTTGGGGAGGTTACAAGTTGCAGATGTTTTGTTTGCAGGTGAACCAGCTGGGGATTGAGCCCTGCCCTGGTTCTGCAATTTAGTTCTGTGTGGATGGGGGGGGAGGGGCAACATTTCAATGTGGATGGTTTTTGCTCTTGGAATGACCTTCTCAAGGAAGTTGTATGCTTCAGATGTTTTGTCTCTTTGTGGTCCTCTTTGGAGACCTTTGTTCTGCTATTTTATTTTTCATTACTGTACACGTCTCACTTTTATTGGTTGCATCCCTGTATAGGAAAATCAGGTTGCAAATTTTGTGGTATGCTGAAACGAGCTCCATCACATTTAGTTCATATATTTTATACCATATGTACATTTACCATAATATTGCCAAATTTCTAAAAAAAAAAAAAAAAAGCGAGCCAAGTTTAAAAGATTTTATCAAAGTAAACCGTTTTCAAATATATTCAAACAGGCAAAAATGACAAAATAAAACACATGCCCTTTTTTGAGAAATCATTTGCATAGCCTTGCCTTAAGAATAATAAATCAGTGGTTTATTACGGTTATGTATTATAAATAATTAACAAATGTGGACTAAGTTTATGAGAGCTATTTATATCGGGTTAGCAGGGGAAAAAGTCCGGAGGAGGGGGGGGTAGTGTGGTTTTTCAGAAAAAGGGATGGGGCTTGAGAGGGAGGAGGCAGGCAGACCCCAATATATTACTTTACATTTTTTTGTTTTCATGGTGACACATTGACTGCCATAATGGGAGGCAGGGGAGTGGGGTAGAACAGGGGGTTTCCAAGGCTTTTCTGAGACTTGGAGGAGGGGGCATATTTGGGTCTTTTTAGGAGACCCCAGGAGCACCACTCCAGCTAATTAAAGATCAAATAACGTGACTTGCCAATTTTGTGGAAAGCTCATTATTTGATTTACATGATTTTGCCGGGCAAAGAGCTGATTTGTATGCATATCAGCTCATTACTATTCTTGCATTGTGCTGGTTTTTTTTTTTTGTTTTTTTTTAAAGGGGAAGATGATCTCCTTAACATCATACGTGTCTTAACATACACTTTAAGGTTTTACTGCATAGCATGCTATTGTTAGTGTGTGTCTTAGCATGCATATTAAAGCTTATTGCACAGGCTCCTAAGTTTTACCCAAACTTTATGAATGTACTCTGGGTAAAATTCGGTATTTTAAATAGTGCATGTTATCACTGATCTAAGGCTTTTACGGTGCATTAAAGCCTTAACACAAAATTAGTAAATCAACCCCTATGCTTGTAGCAGAGGAAACAGAGAATGAAACATCAAGGAACATCAGTAGAAGTAGGATTTTAATCCCCCGCTTCCCTATGTGCTGATTCTACTACCTTAGCCACTAGGCTACTCCTCCACTCAACTAATACAGGAACTGGATTAAACTTTTTAAATCTTTGTGCAGCTTTCTGAGTCACATCACATTTGCTAGTAATCCTCCCTCTTATCAAAAAGGAGTTTTACCCAGAGTACATTCATAAAGTTTGGGTAAAACTTAGGAGCCTGTGCAATAAGCTTTAATATGCATGCTAAGACACACACTAACAATAGCATGCTGTGCAGTAAAACCTTAAAGTGTATGTTAAGACAAGTATGATATTAAGAAGATTATGAAAAAATCTGCAAGACTCTGCATATATATGATGCAGCAAGTTCTACCCCATTGGAAGAGGTGCTGAAGAAGAATCCTACTGCCTTACAGGTCGATACAGTACAGTGGAGCGCACTGTTAACCCGCATTTGGACGCGCGTTTTCGACGCGCTAGTAGCGCCTACCCAAAGGTAGGCATTCATTTCTGCCGGCGCCAGGGAAGTGCATAGAAAATCACTAAAAACTGCTTTTCTGTGCACCCTCTGACTTAATATCTTGGCGATATTAAGTCGGAGATCCCAAAAGTTAAAAAAAGTTAAAAATAAAAAATAAAAAATTTAAAATCAGCTCGCGGGTTGAAAACCGGACGCTCAATTTTGCCTGCGTCCGGTTTCCGAACTCGTGGCTGTCAGCAGGCTCGTGAACCGACGCCGGCAAAATTGAGCGTCAGCTGTCAAACCCGCTGACAGCCACCGCTCCTGCCCAAAAAGAGGCACTAGGGACGCGCTAGTGTCCCTAGCGCCTCTTTTTACCGCGGGCCCTAATTTAAATATTTTGTTTTACTGTATCGCGCGCACAGGACACTGGCCTGTGCGCGCGCCGGGAGAGCGGGCGCTCTCCCGCGAACCTTACTGTATCGGCCTGTTAGTGCTGCCAAATTTCTAAACGGAGCCAGTGGATGTCCAGCATTACTTTGCCCCATGCAGTTTTGAAATTTGGCAGCAGTGTGGCACAGGGGAGTCATGTTCTCTCCTGCCCCTCTCTTCTTCAGCAACTCTTTCAATGCAGTATCATTTGCCGGGGGTGGGGAGGGATGGAAGGGACCCATGATTAGTCAGGCATGTAACCCCTTCACTTTGTTGTGAGGAAGATGCGTGTGTGTGGTATAGGAAGGAGGTGATTGGGGAATGTGGCCCCTTGATATATCTGTGCTGGTGGCCTGTGGGTCTTCAGGATGGAGGGGGGAGGATGGATCAAGACATGTGGCCTCCTTTGTTCTGCATACAGAGAGGATGGTGGCACAGGGGATAAAAATCCCCTTTGTTCTACTTCTAAACCTGTTCACACTGAAAAGGCTAGATAGCTTGGGGGTCTTCTACAAAGAGCTAGTCTGCACTACTTTGGCAATGCTAGTGTGGCAAAAATGTAACATGCATGAGGTATACACTTTTATTGCAGAGGATACTAAGGGGCTTATTTATTAAACCTTGCTAATGCACCAACACACATTAGTGCTGTTTTAACATGGGTTCAAAATGACAAATACCTAAATAAGATTTTTTTTTCTTGAAGGCAGAGATTCAGCTGAGGCCTTAAAATGTACTTCTAAAGAAGTGGTATTGATGTTATCACTTCAGTCGGTAGCCCGCAAGCAACAACCACAAAGCATAAATAAAAAGAATGTAAAAACTGAAAGTAAATTCATTCTTCATCTG
The DNA here is from genome assembly GCF_901001135.1 of Rhinatrema bivittatum. NCBI lineage: Eukaryota > Metazoa > Chordata > Amphibia > Gymnophiona > Rhinatrematidae > Rhinatrema > Rhinatrema bivittatum. The sequence goes on along the minus strand of NC_042619.1, from coordinate 126,475,994 downwards.
AGCTAACTTCACAGAGAGGCAGAGAACAGAAAAGTTCTCGTTTTTGGTCTGTCAAAGGCTAATTGTAAGCTTTCTGTGATCCATTCACCCAAATTCTTCTTGGACTCTGGAAGCTGGACAGAGCTGTCATAAAATCAGATTTCTGGGAACTTTTTAGCAAGAAAAATAAAATGGATCAAGGCCCTACTCTAAGCCAAGTTTTCAGCCCTTTTCCATTTGTGCTTCCTTGTTATGGGTCTATGCATTAAGAGAGCACGAAAATTTAGCACACATTTCTTAACCTGCCTGTTAAAGCAGATTTAGTACCAATATACCGCATCATTCTTCAAAATGTGTTATGGCATTAACGTGTGCAGAAAATGCTGTAATGCACGGTGCGAATGCAAATTTTGGGGGGAGGGGTGGGAAGTAGCTAAATTAGAGGACATATCACACCGTGCGATAGCATAATGCATGCTATCGCCCGGTCTTAATGCCAGAAATAACTACATCTTTTTCCCTAGTGTTAAGCTGTGCGATATGCCCGAAATGGCCATAATGCAATTCACGATAAATTTTGGGAATTGCATTTTGGCCATTTCTGGGCAGAGAGAGAGAAAGAGAGAACCTCTGGGGAGGACTGCACTGTGTGCACCTATTTAAATCTCTAAAGGAGGGCTGCCTAATAGGTCGAGGTGAGGTGTTGATGGTGGTTTTGGGTTTAGAGGCCAGTTTCATATGTAGAGTGAGACGAAAGAACAGCGCAGTATACCTTGATGAAGATTTGACATCAATTGGCGTGAGGAAATGAAAGAACATAGTACAAAATTTCATCTTTGTTAGACTTTCCTCACTCCATTCATGACACACTGCTAGTACATAGACTTAGGGGTAGATTTTAAAAGGGTTACGCGCATAAGTTATGCGCTTAACCCTTTCAAAACCCCCCTGCGTGTGCCGAGCCTATTTTGCATAGGCTCGGTGGCGCGCGCAAGCCCCGGGACGCGCGTAAGTACCGGGGCTTTGCTAGGGGGCGTGGCGGGGGCGTGGCGGGGGCATGCTGGGGGGTGGTGCGACGTTAGGGGCGTTCCAGGGGTCGTGTCCCGGCGTGGTGCCGGCCCAGGGGCATGGCCGAGGCCTCCAAAATCGCACCCGGGCCAGGGAATCACACGGATTTTGGAGCGGCCTCGGAGGGAACGGGCAGCGCGCACCGACCCCGATTTTATAAGATACATGCGGCTACGCACGTATCTTATAAAATCCGGCGCACTTTTGTTTGCGCCTGGTGCAAAAACAAAAGTACGCGTGGGCATACATTCATAAAATCTACCCCTTAGTTCCTTCACACTAGCAGGGTCAAAGTCGAAGGACTAGTTGAATTGGTGAAACACTATATCCCTCTCCTTTTCTGGATTCCCCACATTGCCCCCATCAAGAAGGCCCCTTGTGGACTGCTCCCTTCAAGATGACCCTCCATTGGGGACCCTCCCTAGAAGACCCCCCTCAGTGAGATTCCCCTCAATGAGAACTCCCTACCTCTCCTTAGGTAATCTTTCCTTGGACACGGTCCCCCCAATGATCTTTCAAAACTTGATAAGGATAAGAAGTCAGGATAAGAGTCTTTTTCTTCCTACTAGCTGGGTTTCCAAAAGTGATTTGGATCTACGTTATGGCACCTCAAACTTTGAACCGCATGCATGGCATGCGGTTCAAAGTTTGTAGCATCACAAAGCAGTGCTAGATCAGTAATGGAAATGAGTCAATAAGAGGAAAGAGACACTCCTCCTGCCATCAGCCTTATCATGGATTTGAAAAAGTCCTTGGATGTATCTGTAGAGGGTCTACTGGGGGGGGGGGGGGTGTCTTCTCGGGGATAGGAGGGGCTGTCTCATGGGTGAGTGTTTCTTTGGGGGTGGGGTCAATTTAATTTGAAGGGGGTCAACTTCAGGATTTGTATTAGCTGCCTCATCACTACCCAACCATGATGTCAGAGGGGGCAGTGCACTCCTATGGCTATTTCCAGAGAAAGATTATGAAGGGGTATCTGCTGCTCCACTAACTTCTGCAGGCTCGTATAGGTGGAATTCCAGTGGGTGCCAACATCTTGAATCAGGTGGCAGGCCAACTTCTCCCAGAGAGGCTGCCTTGCCTTCAAACTTCAATGAAATGCCCCACTATTTTCCTGAACCTCTCTATCAGGTTCTTCAGAAATGGATTCCAATCATTGTTGGGCCCCAGCCCCACGACATCCCTCATTGCCAGATGCAGCAAGTGTGAAAACAAAGGTTACCCTGAAAGCCCCCCATCTTCTATTGCCTTTACCATTTTGCACCATAATCTGTCACAAAGAAACCTGCCTCTCCAGTCTAGCTGCTAACGCTCCAGTATTTTTCTTATGGCTGCTAGAATGTTACATGATATATATTTATTTATTTGTTTGTTTGTTTTGTATACCGTCAATCTGGAACAATCTCAACGGTTTACACTCAATTATATAGAGGACACTATATAATTATACAATCAAAATTACATAATAAAACAGTAGAACTTAAACTTATTGTAAAATAATCACATTTATAACATGATAATTATATGCAATATCATAAAATAAATCAATAAAATACAACAAGCTAAAATAATATTGGTAAAATAAAAGTTAAATAACATGAGATCTAAAATAAAAAAAAAAGAAATAAGATAAAATAAAAACAAAATAAAAACAAAAATAAAGCCAGATGACATAGCTTTAAGCATAGGAAACAAACAGCCCTTAAGAATCACACAGACATGTTGATTTTTTACTCTCCAGCCAGATCATAAGCATTTTTAAATAATAAAGTTTTCAGTTGTTATATATAGGGGCTATACATCAACTGGGTGTGCAACAAAGTGTACCTGCATCCTGATGCTCCTTTCCCACTAGAGCTGCTGCCAGCCTCTACCTCAGCCAGGTCACACCAGAGTGCTGTCAACAAGAGGTAAGCATGCATAGCATTCGTGCTGATCTAGCTATTGCAGGCATGCTACTTCTTGGTGCCATAGCTAGCTGTGCCTGGATGTGACTATAATACTGGTTGTACAAGGTGACAATGATCTTCCTACTAAATATAGTCCTGGAGGGCACTTTGTAATTGTGTGCTAACACATGCAGCAGACACTTTAAGCCTACGTTCTCTAAGAACTGCAGGGGCTGAAATCAAGGGCAATAATTTCCCTGATACTCCTCATTACTATTTTAGATGTTGGCTGTCTCTTGCCCCAGTGCTATGGAACACCACTTCATTTTTGGTGCATGGCTGGGGTCTGCTAGCCTGCCACCTGATAGGTGGAAGAAGTCATAGGATGCATTTGGGGATGCACTATCAGGTTAATGGCAATTTTGTGTGCAATTCAGCTACATAGAGAACTTATTTGCAAAATTTTGCTAGGGGCCAGCCCAAAAAAGCTAATTACACCTAATTGAGGTTATCTTTTTTGCAAAAACCAGCATGCAAAGATTTTGTTGCACACTGGTTTTCAAAACAATCATAAATAATGAGCTGGTTTGCATGTTTTTGCATCACAGCAGTTCATTATTTATACATTTAAATAAAATTGCATATATAACATAGATTGGCTCAAAGTTATGGAATTTTTCACAGAATAAAATTTAGTGCAGGAAAAACATGCAAAATGGTAAAAATTTGCCACGTTTGCTTGTTTCCAAGAATTTTCTGCAATTATTTTGAATGAATTAATACTCTTTCTGTGAAAAGATTTTGCAGTATTGCATTTAAGAGACTCACCGCTTGGCCCCAGAAGACTTTTTACTAGGTGAAACAATAAAGGGCATATACCCAGTGAAAAAAATGAGTAACCCAGTTAGTCATGGTTAAACTCTGAGTGGAGGCAAAGTGGAAAGGTAATAGGCCCAAACTTAATTGACTGGCTGTGAAGAGTCTGGGAATGTCTAGAGAAGATAACGCTAGATAAACAGGAAAAGGAAAATGGTGATAGATTCCGTGAAATTTGTCATCCTTTCCAGAATGCTTTTGAGAGACATAAACCACAGCCCCTGGTTTCCTGTAACATATTTTTCAATATTCTTCAGCAAGAGTTAGCAGATTCTGTGGCAAATTTTTCAAAATACCTCCATGCACCCCAAGCCTTAAATTAGCATAATTTTGCATACATATTTATATTACTATGCAAAGAAGTCAATTTTTATTTAAAACATTTCATATTATTTTTAAACAATAGCCAAACTATATATAAATACAAAATTTACTAAGTACAATAATTAACTCTTTATCAAGTAAAGATATATAAGTTATAAATTTAAAAGTGAAATATCACTTTTGTTTTAAAATGAAATTGTCTTTGTCTTGCAAGTATATGTATACTGAAAATGCCCCCAGCATCAGCAGTCTGTCATACTGTTAATTACATGGAAAAATATGTGAGCATATATTGGATGCATGATAATAGACACAAAAAGTGTTTGAATTAGCACAAATTTGAAACTTGTCAGCAGTAGTGCCAGTTATTAAGGCTTCTATGAATTGAAATGAATGCCAACTTTGCCAGCTGTGGGACATTAGCAATTGCAATCTTCCAAAAGGTATCCAGGTCTTTATAGCTGGTGTGTGGTTGATCCTATATGCAGGTGCAAGAAACTCGCATGGCGGTAGGAAAAGGGGTATGTTTTATGGTAGTAGGCAGTTTATGCTAATACCTATGTGAAGTGCTATCTTAGTGCAAATTGCAATAACGTTTTTGCATTAAGTGCTAGAATTGTGTTTCCTACATACAACCAATGGGGGACCATGTTGAGAGAGAGAGAGAGAGAAAGAAAGAGCAAGCACCAAGCTGTACTGCCCTCACACTAGATAGGTATTTATATCTCTATGGGAAGCCCACCTAGTAACTCGAGGTGAGGTTTAGGTATTAGTGTAGGGGTTAGGGGCCACTTTGACATTCAAAGTGAGACATACGAATAGAACAGTGCTCTCTTGTGAAGATTTGATGACCTTCGGAGTGAGGAAACTCACCCAAAGATGAGATTTGTGCAATGTTCTCTCAACCTAGCTTGATGTTACCCAGGTAGAGAGTCCATCATAGCTAGGGGTAGAATCAGGAGCAGGTGGCAGCATTAGATCGTGCATCAGAAAGGAAGAGGAGGCAAAACAATGTCACCTCAGTCCACATAGCCGAAAAATGGAGAAGGGGCATGAGACAGAGCAGTATCAGACAGATGAAGGAGCAACACTGGCTCCCATGACTCAAAATAATAGAAGTCCCATTGGCAGCAGGGGCTAAAGAAGAGGCTGCTGCTGCTGCTTGTGCTTCCAGAGGAAAAGAGAGAGTATGTGTGTATGAGAGAGGGAGCGTGTTTTTATGCATGAGAAAGAGAGGAGAAATCTCGTCTGCTAATTCATAAAACTCTCAAGGCATCTAGAAATCAAAAATTCCCAGGCATGGATAAGTGGAGGCTTTTTGTTATCCTTATTAGTTTAATTTATTGAGTGTTTGTTGGTGTTTGGAAAATTTGTAAAGATTTTTATGAGATTGTAATTATTGGATGTTCTGTTTGTCAGCTTTTTATTAGCATGGCTTTATTACTGTGATTGATGTCTTATATTTCTTGATTGTATTGTTTGATATATTATGAGGAATGGTGATATTTCTCTTTTTCCACTGTTGCACTGCATACAGAGTCTGGCTTATTGCAATTTCCAGTTCAGTGTTTGCCTGCATGTTTCTATTTACATTTTCTGGTCTCTTTATTCTGTATTTGGGAAGGTATGTCTGTGTTCTGCATGTGTGACTGAGGTGAAATATTCTGCTTGCATGTAATTTCTGTGTAAAGATCTATAACAGCCTGGCTTGTTCTATTTTCCAATAAGAAGTGTATTGGTATTTTAGGGCCTGATGTAATATTTGCAGTGTAACATTTTCATTGGTAGGGTGGTTACAGTTTGAGTGCTGGCAATTAGTGCTGTTTTGATATGGGAAGCTTTCTATATTGTAATTGTAATTCCGTTTACTCATGACTCTTTGAAGACCAAACCTAAACCCAACACATGTTACAATAAGTCTCATACCATATGGATTCCAAGTGGGCCATATTCAACCGCTGAGCGGCTCGGCTAGTTAGCCAGATGACCATATGTAGCTAACTAGCAGGGTTTATTCAGCGGCATGGTTGTGCCGCTGAATATACCCAGCTATGTATAACTAACTTTAGGACAGGTCTACAGCCCAACCAGAATTAGCTGCATATGTTAACTGACTAACTCTGTAATATCCTATTTCATTTTCCTTCTAAATGATGTTTGCAAATGAACTTCCAAATGTCTTTTTTGCTTTTTTTGGAAGGTTTTCTGGTTGGCACCACAGCAGTGCATGCAAATATATTATACATGGTGTAAGTGATATTTTTACCTCAAAAGACTAAACTTGGAATGAAATCTTTCATGTAAAATGTTATCATAAATGCATAGTCCATATGCAAACACCATTTAGATAGATAACATAATAATTATCCATCTAAATGGTTTATCTGGGTATTTTAAGCACTTATGCAGCTAAATTCTAGCTGGGTAGCTAGTTGCTTGGATAGAATTTAACCGGATAAATCAGGGGCATTCTGGGGGTGGGTAGGAGGCATTCCAGGGAGGAGCAGAGTTAGCCGCATAAGTTAACCAGCTAACTCTGATATTTGGAGTTAGCCAGTTAACGTATGCAGCTAACTCTGGTCGGACCATAGGGCTGTCCTAAAGTTAGCTGATTATACATAACCAGCTAACTTTAAGATTGCTGGTTATTTTCAGTGGCGCAACCGTGCTGCTGAATATACCCTGCAAGTTAGCCAGATATAGTTATCTGGCTAACAAGCTAAGCCATTCAGTGGCTGAATAATGCCCCCCCCCCAAATAAAATAATTGTAATTTTATGAAGAGGGTGTGACCTGGGGAGAGGGGTTTCAAGGTTGTAAAGTTCACCTAAGGCGCCTAATACACCTTGCGCTGGTCCTTCTTTTCTCTACTCTGCCAGCTCCAGCTCAGCAACAACCTCACCTTTCTCCCCTTTTGTTCCCTGTTTGCTGCTTATGGAGGGAAGAGTTCTAGCTAGAAGCAGAGAGAAAGAAAGCTGAGACTGAAGGCAGGCACTCTGTAGCTTTCTTCAGATGATTGAATTAGGAGGTGGGGGAACTTCAGTATTGTTGATTGTGTGGCAGCAGGCTAATTCTGTGGTGTCGCTCACAGACATGGCTGCAGAATCATGGGAGCCGGGGGGCACAGACATAAATATAGGCTTAAGAATTGATCAGGCTAGCAGTTCCTTTAAATTAATAATTTAGATGGTGGGTAACCCCATCTAAATTATTGATGTAAATGGTTGGACCAATTAACCACTTTGGTTCAATGGTTTAACTCTAGGATGTGTTATATTAAGAAGTTAGTAGGCAATTTTCAAACCCATTTACTTGAGTAAATAACAATTATCCAGATAAACTGACCTGTCTGAAACTTGCCTGACTTTACCCAGGTAAAGGTGCACACGGGCTTCCATAGTGGACATACTATTAGCTGGGTTTAAAAGAGGCAGGAGTATTTAGGTCAAGAGAGGAGTGCTTTTAAGGTATTCATTTCACACGAGCTTATTTTCAAAGACAAACTACTCTGGTAATTTGTCTTTGAAAATTAGTTGTAAGTACAAGCAGGAAGAGTACCAGTGTACTTTTCAGCTATGTGGCTCTTTGAAAGTCACCTTCTTAAAGTGAAGGGGAGGCAGATTGTAAATGAAGAAATATCCCTGACAAAAGATATATACAAGGTGTTAGTACGTTTGGAATTGTAATTTCACTACTTCATTTTTCTTTCTCTTTTTTATTCCTTATATTATTCAGTGTTTCTTTTCTTGGAGTTTCATTTTTTACTTTTCCCCTTTGTTGCACACATGATTATGGTTCTTCTTCTAGTTGTAAAAAATGGCAAGAGTGCAGAAAGTATGTTTTAATGGTAGCTGCTGTTTTATTATTGAATGTTTTATTACTTAGTTTTAAGAAAATCAGTACAAGTTTGAGTTGAGAGGACAATTTTCAAAGCAATTTACATGGGTAAAAAGTGCTTTATCCGCCCTAGTCAGCTATCTGGAAACTGGCCTCCCTCAGCATGGCCTGTAGCCCAGTGTTTCCCACCTCTCCCGGAAGGATACCTAACCAGTCAGATTTTCAGAATATCCGTAATGAATATGCATGAGATAGATTTGTTTAAATTGGAGACCCAGTAAATGCAATTGCATCTCATGCACATTCAGGGGCCAATGCAATAAAGTGCGCCCAGCCTAGGGCATAGGTAAACGAACGGTTGGACATGCATTTTGGATGCACTAAACTAGCATCCGATGCAATAAGGGGATTAGCGCATCTAAAACGCACGTCCAAACAACCTTGTAGCCAATAGCGCTCATCATATGTAAATTCCATGTAGATGAGGCTATTAGCTATTACTCCCTGATAGGGTTGGCGCATCCTATTAGGCGAACCAGGCAGTCATCTTGGGCGCCGAGCATTAGGGGGCACCGAAGAGCAGCCATGTGGAGCCATGAGCGGAGCCTATCCCGCTCGCAGCAAAAAGGAGTAGAGATTTGGCGGGCCACAAGCAGTGCCCATTCTGCTCACAGCCCAGAGAAGCACACACTTGGTGGGTGCAAATGAGGTAGACGTCAGGGCCGAGACCAGGGGGTGGCGCAATGGAGGGGGTTGTATGTGCAACCGGGATGGTGGGTGCAAGGCAGAAGGTTCACCTAGGGTGTCTAATAACCTTGCAGCAACGCACCCTTTTCAATGTGGCAAATTTAACTCTAGGCCTGGAGTTGCCATTAAGTCATTCTGCCAGTCAAGGGCTCTTGAGAAGTGCAAAAATACTATTCTGTGTGGTTTCTTCTTCTAAGTATCATTGCAATACTTAGATCTATTGCTTGTGGTGTTCAAGATTAAAGGAATAATGAGATCTAAAAAAAAAAAATTTCTGGACACACAATATACATGTTCCAAGCATGTATATTGTGCATGTACATTGGGAAAAATCAATTGAGACGGGATAAAATGGATGCTCGTATTGGGCACCCGTTGTAATTGTGGATGCACAGAAACATCTCCTGGGCGTCCGATGCATTTGAGTGCTAGGGATGCACAAATCTTTCCTAGTGCATCCTTTTTAACACAGCGACTCATTTAAATATTGAATTGGGCACTCAGGAGATGGGCGCCCAGTTTGACATTTTTACGTGTGTCTTATTGCATCAGTCTGTCATTGTGGCAATCCTGAAAAGCCAACTAGATAGATGTGCCTCCAGGAGAGGGTTGGGAAACAATGCTGTAGCCGCGTTGAGGCAAGGCGTTCCTGGTGGCCTGTGTATGTAGGGGGAGGTGGTATTTTAAAATCTATATAAGTATCTTTTCAGAAAAAATCTACCTACATGCAAAGCAGATAAAAAGTGACCCTTGTATCCTCGTCAAGTTTTAATGGGAAAATACAAACATATTTTCACTTTGAGACCTGGTGTAAAGCCCATGGTAACAAGTACATATGGGTTTCATCTCAATAAAAATGGCCTCCTCAAAAAAAGATATATAGCCATCTAAATGTTTAGTCAGGTTTAAAGATTTGAATTGAGTGTTTTGAGATACAGATTGATTGTCTTCTTTTATATAGTAAACTTTGCATTAGAAACTATTTTCTTCCAGTGAATCTAGCCTTTTGGATGAACAGTGTTTTGAATGTCTGGAACTGCTTTGCCTCAGTATAGCTTTTACAATTACAGACGGGCCGATACAGTAAAGTCTGCGGGAGAGCGGACGAATGCCCGCTCTCCCGGCGCATGCACCGGCCCTTCGCCGGTGCGCGCGATTCTCTATTTAAATTAGGTGACGCGGTAGATCTGGGTAAAAGGAGGCGCTAGGGACACTAGCGCGTCCCTAGCGCCTCCTTTTTGACAGGAGAGGCAGCTGTCAGCGGGTTTGACAGCCGACGCTCAATTTTGCCGGCGTCGGTTCTCGAGCCCCCTGACAGCCACGGGCTCGGAAACCGGATGCCGGCAAAATTGAGCGTCCAGTTTTCGGCCCAACAGCCACGGGCCGAATTCAAAATTTTTTTTTTTTTTACTATTTTTACTTTTCGGGACCTCCAACTTAATATCGCTATGATATTAAGTCGGAGGGTGCACAGAAAAGCAGTTTTTACTGCTTTTCTGTGCATTTTCCTAGTGCCGGAAGAAATTAGTGCCGACCTTTGGGTCGGCGCTAATTTCTGAAAGTAAAATGTGCGGCTTGGCTGCACATTTTACTTTCTGTATCCTGCGCGCATACCTAATAGGGCCTTCAACATGCATTTGCATGTTGAGGGCGCTATTAGGTGCCGCGGGTTGGACACGCGTTTTCCTCCCCTTACTGAATAAGGGGTAAGGGAAAACGCACGTCCCAGAGCAGGCTGTACTGTATCGGCCTGAAAGAGATTAATTTTATGTTTTGCATTCCTCCTGCTCTCTCTTACTCAAGGCACCGGATCCCAGCCTATACCAGCTCAGTTGGAAGCAGGGCTGGGATATGGTGCCATGAGTATTTATTCACAGTTGGTGGGGATTTTATATTCCCTCCCAAGTTACTTTAGTCCAGTTATTGCAGAAATGCACCAAGGCTTCTTCTGGAGCCCTGTAGTCATGGGCCTAACACTTGCCACTAGGTGTCACCATTGTGCTATGACCAGGACCTCCTGTCTCCTGGGCTTGCAAATGCTGCTTCTCCAGCCCTGGCCATCCTGGGGAGCAGAAGACCTCACTGGGGAATTAAACCCAGCTCCCTCCTCATGGCAGTGTTCTTCACTGCCATTGAGCCAGTGGTCCAGCCCATTAGCAAATTAATTTTGATTAGTGTTACAGGGCTTTGTACTCAGTGGCTCCTTAGTTTTATGTTCCTGCTTTCTAATTTAGTTTTGATCCTTGCCTCTTTCTTTTGATCTATGGACTTATTCTAATTGAAGCAATTTTTACATTAGTTTTTGAATTATAGTTTCATTTTATGGGAATAGTCTTCTTTAATTATTCAGAATTTCTTAATAAAAAAATATCATAGACCTGTTTCAGACTACACATTCAGGTCACGTAGGATGATTTATGTGCTCGAAATGTCCAAACCGGGTAATCTGATTGGCAGAGGCAGGTCTTTTTTGTCCATAAATCACCTTATGTGACACATGCACGGACCAATAATTGAGTATGTATCAGGTTCCATATTTTTTAATAAAACATTAACATTTATAAGTGTTCAAAGAAGACACTCAACACAATGGGTAATGCTTTTGGGAACAGCTATTGTAAGCTAGCCTGACATATTCATCAGAAAGCACACGATTTACTGGCCATAAAACATTAATTGTACAAACCATGGACAGTAAAATGTGTGTTTTAGTAAAAAGGCAAACTCTATTCATGCTCTGTTTTCTCTGCTGAACTTACTGCACTAATGGTGTGCTGGTAAAAACTTGAAATTTGAGCACAGATCTTGTGCCTGCCTTGTCTCTCACTGTTGACATCTTGTTAGCTTATTCCCAGCTATTTTTACATTAAATTCTAGTACACAGTATTATTGCATAGAACACTGCCCTGCACAATAAATTTACGAATGCTTCTGAAACTCTAGCTGTAATCTGTATCCATAGACTCCATACTAATTCAGTAGTGTTAAGGTGCTTTAATGCCCTCCCCAATTATTCCCTCCCAACCGGGAACTGACTGGAAAAAAAGAAGCAAGCTGTCATGTCTGTTCCTATTGAGGTCATGACTGTTCCATAGAGGTTGATGATTATTGTGAATGACTTAACCAGGTGGCTCATATTTACAGTTCCCTGTTGGTGCTGCCAATGACTACAGTCTTCTTGCATAGAAAGCCAATAGCACATAGCTAATTTATACAATAGCTCTGCTTTCAAAAGAAGATTCTGAGACCCTATTGATATTATCTCTGTTTAAGTTTGCTTGTCTTAACTAGTAAGGCTGTGTGCAAGATGCTTCACTTATGACACAAGAAAGATAATGATTTATCAGTGCTTTTAAAACTCCAGTTTGGCCTGTGATGATATTGTTTTTTCCAGACATGATAAAGCTCCTGCCTCAGTACTGTCAAACAGCAGCAACAATAATGGTTTAATGAATAGGGAACTTCCAAATCCCCATAGACTGATGCAGTCTAATAGAAATGTGCATTCATTTTTAATGAATGTAAAAAATGCAATGAATGAACAATAGCCTCCTACAAATATAGCCGAAAATTTTGGAGTAATTTTGTATTTGTTGCATTTGAAACTCCTCTCCCCTCTAAAAAAACCCCAAGCCTCCAGTGGGACCAAACCTGGTGCTGGGCCTATTGCCAAGGCTAGGCCTAGGCCCAATGCCAGGGCCCGGCACTCCTAGTGCACAGTCCTAGACCCAATGCTGGGGCCTGGCCCAGAAGCATAGTCCTGTTGCCAAGGCCTAGACTTGGCATTGGAGCCCAGTCCTGAGACCTGGTCCTGGTAGCAGGACACAGCCCAGAAGTATGGTTCCATCACCGGAGCTTGGCCCTGATGCCTGGTCCTGGCGCTGAGGCTTAGCTCTGGGGCCTGGATCTGATGCTGAGGCCTAAACCTAGACCTTGGTGCTGGAATCTGGGCCCGGGCACTGAGGTCTGGTCCCATTGCTACAGTCTAGTATTGAGGTCTGATCCTGTTGCCAAGACCCAGTTCCGGCACTAGGATCCATCATCAAGGCCAAGTCCTGGCTCTGCAGCCCACTCCTAGCACTGAGGCCTAGGACCTGGCCCTGAGGCTTAAGACCAGGCCTTCCAATGATTTCTTCTGTCCAAGATCTTAAAAAACTGACATGATGTTGCCATTTGGATGTACAGCCGTAGATTTGAATGGCTGTACATCAAAATGACACAACCCTCCAAATATATAGTATAAATTTTTGAAGATCCAGGACAGAAGATGTTGAGAGGCCTGATCCTAGGCCTCTGGGCTAGGCCTAGGCCTCAGCAACAGGATCAGGCTTCAGGGTCAGGGCCCTGTGCTGGGCTTTGGTGATGGACCAAGCCTCAAGCTGGGCCACAGCACCTGGCCTAGGCTTCAATGACAGAACTGGCCTTCAGGACTGGGCCCCAGCACAGATCCTAGGCCTCAGTGGTGTGGCTATGCTTTGAGGCTAGGCCTAAACCTTGGCAATGGGACCAGGCCTCAGGGCCCTGACCAGGGCTCGGGCCTGAGCCTTTGTGCCAGGGTCAGGTCTCTGGGCCTATGCTCCAGGCCTTGCCTAGGCCATTTTTTGGCCCAGGACAGCCAAGCCATGGTCGCTGGAGGCCCCAGGTTTAATTTTTTTTTTGCTTTGTTTTTTAGCAGTTTGCTTTTTTTTTTTTCATTTTGGGGGGGGGGGGGGTTCTTGTTTAATTTTTGGTCAGTTTGACAAACGAACTATACTGAAAAAAATGTAAGGAACCAAATCCAGACAAAACACCCGCCCCTAAAAAAAATCAAAAAAACAAACTGAACCAAATATTTTAGGGCTGCCCATCTAATGCATTTAGAGAATAATTTTCAAAGGCATTTCTTTGGGTAAAACAGTGCTTTACCCACAGAAATGGATTGTTATTAAATTGCCTGCCTGATATGCAGGAAAACTTATGTGCGTATGTTCCATAGGCACACAAGTTTACCCAGATTGAGCGGAGACATTCCTGGATTGAGCGGATGCATTCTCAGGGGAACCTCATTTCAAAACTATACACACTGTTCTGAAGACAAAAAGGACTCATAAAAAAGAAGATGCAAGTCTGTATGGGTCAGCTTTCCCTGGGCAATTTTCAAATGGAAACTATGCTTGCATTTTCCCTTTGAGAACTGATGCAAGGTAAAAATACCTGTGGACTTTGCAACTATGTGGGTATTTTGAAAATTGCCCCCTATTCTATACTGTTGCGTCCGTCGCTGCTCAACGCCCTCACTCCGCCCTTTTTACCTCTGTGGTGTCTCCCTCCGGGTCTGATGGACGGTTAGCTGCCGTGACGTCTTCTTGCCGTCTACCTCTGACGTCCCTGGACCGGCATAACGCTGTGATCCGCCATGTTGCCTGATGACGTAGGGCGCGCGCTCCGATTGATGTACCAGCAAGGGCGCGAACCTCGGGGGCGTCCCCCTGAGATGACGTCATCCGTTTCCAATATAAAAGGTCTCAGTATTCGCTAACAAATCGAGTTAGCAAGGGGGATTGCTTCGGCTTTACTCCCAAGCTACTCTGCCTCCTCGGACTTACCAGGGGTACCCGCTCCTCGGGGGCCTCGCTCTCTTTTCTTTATTTCAGTTTGCAGATAGGAACCGGTACTCACTCCTCGAGGGCCCATGTTCCTGAACAATCTGAAAATTCTCTACTGCCTGGAAGCTATCGCAGATACAGACATTTGTGAGTTACCATCGCACTCTCAGAGCTTTCCCTGGAACCAGGTACTCACTCCTCGAGGGCCTAACCCTTTCTAGCTACTGAGCTTCCTAAAGACCTTATGTGAGTTTTGCCATCCAGTTCTGGCTATGAACACAACATACCCTGTCTATTCACTATCTATAGTTTCTCTACAGCTCAGCAACCCTGGGATCGCTGTTCCAGTACCTAAGGGACTTCAGCCCTGCCGGGCATATCAGCTCACTACTGCCACCTCTGGTGGTTCTTCTAACCTGTCTAATAAAAGAATTATCTGTGTCTGTCTCCGTACTCAAGCCTAGCCAGTGGTCCCTCTCAGGATATCTTCCTGGGGGCGCAGTCATCTACCATCGGCTCAAGGATCCACCTATCTACATTCCTCTACAGCTGAGTGCCCTCTCCAAGCACTCCGCTGGTAACAGATTGCTACTCCTTCTCCATCAGGAGTCTTCAGCAACAGATTCATAACAGATTGCTGCTCCGCAGTCTAAACCCTAACAGATTGTTTACTACTCCCTCTACAGGAGCTGAGCATATCAGATTGCTAACTCCTCCTTCCATAGGAGCAGATTCATTACAGATTGCTAACTCCTCCCTTCTTGAGGAGTAGATCATAACAGAGATTGCTAACTCCTCCCTTCCTCAGGAGTCAAAGCATAACAGATTGCTAACTCCAGTGGATCCGGCTTTAAATTGGAGAAGCAGTACTCCTGGGAATCCAGCTTAAGGTATGGGATGTCAGTAACCCCATGGACCCGGCACACCTCTCCGCCTTGCAGGTTATACCGGGCCTGGCTCAACGCATCTCAGAACAGCAAGAAACCTTGGAGAAACTTACTGCAGCATTCCATCAGCTTAACACACAGAAGATACAAGGCACAGCTTCTACCCAAGGAGGTCAGTTACAGGAAGTAACTTTAAAGACTGCTGTTCCACTGGCTGCTCCTATTCGTTTCTCTTGAGAACTCCAGAAGAATCGGGGATTTTTGAACCAGTGCAGCATGCATTTCACCTTACAGCCTTCATTGTTTCCCATGGACCTCTCTAATAGGGATGTGAATCGTTTTTTGACGATTTAAAATATCGTCCGATATATTTTAAATCGTCAAAAATCGTTAGGGCCACGATACAATACCAATTCCCCCGATTTATCATTAAAAAATCGTAAATCGGGGGAAGGGGGAGGGCAGGAAAACCGGCACACTAAAACCCCCTAAAACCCACCCCCGACCCTTTAAATTAAATCCCCCACCCTCCCGAACCCCCCCCCAAATGCTTTAAATTACCTGGGGATCCAGCGGTGGTCCAGAACGGCGGCGGTCCGGAACGGCCCCCTCAATTGAATCCTGTTGTCTTCAGCCGGCGCCATTTTGCAAAATGGCCGCCGCAAAATGGCGGTGGCCATAGACAAAAACGATTCGACGCAGGAGGTCGTTCCGGACCCCCGCTGGACTTTTGGCAAGTCTTGTGGGGGTCAGGAGGCCCCCCCAAGCTGGCCAAAAGTTCCTGGGAGTCCAGCGGGGTTCAGGAAGCGATTTCTTGCCGCGAATTGTTTTCCCTACGGAAAATGGCGCCAGCAGGAGATCGACTGCAGGAGGTCGTTCAGCGGGGGTTCCGGACCGCCGCTGAACGACCTCCTGCAGTCGATCTCCTGCCGGTGCCAATTTCCGCACGGAAAACGATTTGCGGCAAGAAATCGCTTCCTGAACCCCGCTGGACTCCCAGGAACTTTTGGCCAGCTTGGGGGGGCCTCCTGACCCCCACAAGACTTGCCAAAAGTCCAGCGGGGGTCCGGAACGACCTCCTGCGTCGAATCGTTTTTGTCTATGGCCGCCGCCATTTTGCGGCGGCCATTTTGCAAAATGGCGCCGGCTGAAGACAACAGGATTCAATTGAGGGGGCCGTTCCGGACCGCCGCCGTTCTGGACCACCGCTGGATCCCCAGGTAATTTAAAGCATTTGGGGGGGGGGGTTCGGGAGGGTGGGGGATTTAATTTAAAGGGTCGGGGGTGGGTTTTAGGGGGTTGGCTCACGATTTTAACGATTTTCACGATAGTTTACACACCCAAACGGCAACAATATGATTCCCTCCCCCTCCCATCCGAAATCGATCGTTAAGATGATCGAGGACACGATTCACATCTCTACTCTCTAAAGCCACCTACATCCTGTCATACTTGGATGGGAGAGCCTTGTCATGGGCGTCTACCTTGTGGGAACGCAAGGACCCTATTTTGCAGGACATAGAAGGATTTATGGACTTGTTTAAATCCGTTTTTGATGACCCTGCTCGAATGTCTGTGGCCGGGTTTGCTTTAATGGACTTGAAGCAAGGCAACAGACCATTGGCTGAATTTGCCATAGAATTCAAGACTCTTGCAGTGGAACTTCGCTGGGATCCCAGATGTCTCAAGACTCTCTTCTGCAGAGGCCTGGATACCTGCTTGAAAGATGAGCTGACCGCTCGCCAGACGCCGGACTCGCTGGAAGAATTGATAGCCTTAACTACTCAGATGGATTGTCTGCTCTGAGACAAGGTGAAGGAACTCCGGCCTAAGGTGGTAACTGGGTTGAAACAGGCCAGTACCCCTGCACCTCGGATGGGTCCAGCAATTCCTGCTGTTGATAAAGATGCACCGATGCAACTTGGTCATGGTCACTTGACCTCAAAGGAGAGAAGATTTCGGAAGAAACACGGCCTGTGCATGTACTGTGGTCAGCCCGGCCATGATGTCTCTACATGCCCCATTCGTCCGGGAAATGGATGGGCCTAAGTCCCTCAGGAGGACTGTTCTTGGGCTATACTGCGTTATCTCCTCCGCTGTCTCGTTCAGTCTCTGTGACCTCTGAACCAGCAACGGTTCAGACTCCTGCTCTGTTGGACTCAGGGGCAGGAGGCAACCTTATTCTCAGACGTCTTGTGGAAGACCTGAGGAGTCCCTTCATCAAATTAGAAGATCCATTATTGCATCACAACTTGAAGTGGGCTTTGGACGTTCCTTTACATCGTCACTTCTCTTGAGGATCTTAATGACGTCCACAGCCGTTCTACTCCTGGCTGCTGATATTCATAGCGGTTGCTTTGTTTGCCATGGCTAGATGGCGCTCTACATTTTACCGTCTTCTGGACTATAACTTAGAGGTATCTGCTATGATTGTTTCACTCAGAAGTCATGTCTGAAGCACTACAGCACTATTAGATCCGAGGAAGATATCTCTAGCTACCAGCCTGTTTGATTTGCTGGTGCTGCCACTATTTCTCTTCCAGCTTCTTCTACGGAAGAGTTATCCAGAAGTGGGTTTTGGATGTACCCCAACATTGCCACTTCTGTTGAATTTTCTGTGACGTCCATAGCAGCTAAGATTGCTGCTGAATTCAACACTTCATCCAGTTACCTTACTGAAGACGTTACCCTTAGAAGTGGGGTTGGATGTTCCCCAACATCGCCACTTCCACTGAAGGTTCAGTGACATCATAGCAGCTAAGCTATTGCTGCTGAAGTCAACACCGCATCCAGTTACATTACTGAAGTGTTACCTTTAGAAATGGGGTTGGACGTACCCCAACATCGCCACTTCCCTTGAAGTCTCAGTGGCATCTATAGCAGTTGTTATTGCTGCTAAATACTATCATCTCTCATCCAGCATCTTCTACTGGAGAGTCATCTTTAGAAGTGGATTTGGACATTCTTCAACTTCACCACTTCCACTGAATTCCTCAGTGACGTCCACAGCAGCTCTACCCATTGCTGCTGATAGCATCGATAACACTCTGAAAGATTCTTCCAAATCTCAAGATCCATCTGTCACCATTGTAGAAGACGAATTAGAAATCAAGATCAAAGAGATTCTGGATGTTTGTAACAGAGGCAAGAATTTTGAATACCTTCTGATTTGGGAAGGCTTCGGCCCAGATTTGATCACTTGGGAGCCTCAGACCAATATCTTGGACAAAGAGATGCTTCATCAGTTTCATCTCGCGCATCCTTTGAAACCTAAGCCTGGTACCCAAAGAGGAGATCGCCCTTTGAAGGGGAGTACTGTTGCACCTGAAGCTGCTCGACGCCCTCACTCCGCCCTCTTTACCTCTGTGGCGACTCCCTCCGGGTCTGATGGACCGGCACGACGCTGCCGATCCGCCATGTTGCTTGTTGACATAGGGCGCGTGCTCGCGCTCCGATTAATGTACCAGCAAGGGCGCGAACCTCGGGGGTGTCCCCCTGAGATGACGTCATCCGCTTCCAATATAAAAGGTCTCAGTATTCGCTAACGAATTGAGTTAGCAAGGGGGATTGCTTTGGCTTTACTCCCAAGCTTACCAGGGGTACCCGCTCCTCGGGGGCCTCGCTCTCTTTTCTTTATTTCAGATTGCAGATAGGAACCGGTACTCACTCCTCGAGGGCCCAAGTTCCTGAACACTCTGAAAATTCTCTTCTGCCTGGAAGCTATCGCAGATACAGACATTTGTGAGTTACCATCGTTCTCTCAGAGCTTTCCCTGGAACCAGGTACTCGCTCCTCGAGGGCCTAACCCTTTCCAGCTACTGAGCTTCCTAAAGACCTTATGTGAGTTTTGTCATCCAGTTCTGGCTATGAACACAGCATACCCTGTCTACTCACTATCTATAGTTTCTCTACAGCTCAGCCACCCTGGGATCGCTGTTCCAGTACCTGAGGAACTTCAGCCCTGTCGGGCATATCAGCTCACTACTGCCACCTCTGGTGGTTCTACTAACCTGTCTAATAAAAGAATTATCTGTGTCTCCGTACTCAAGCTTAGCTGGTGGTCCCTCTCAGGATATCTTCCTGGGGGTGCAGTCATCTGCCATCGGCCCAAGGATCCACCTATCTACATTCCTCTACAGCTGAGTGCCCTCTCCAAGAACTCCGCTGGTAATAGATTGCTACTCCTTCTCCATCAGGATTCTTCAGCAACAGATTCATAACAGATTGCTACTCCGCAGTCTAAACCCTAACAGATTGTTTACTACTCCCTCTATAGGAGCTGAGCATATCAGATTGCTAACTCCTCCTTCCATAGGAGCAGATTCATTACAGATTGCTAACTCCTCCCTTCTTGAGGAGTAGATCATAAGATTGCTAACTCCTCCCTTCCTCAGGAGTCGAAGCATAACATATACAATCAGGAGTGTCTTTTTTAAAGGCATATTTACATGAGGCTTTCTGCTGTCTGCAAGATGTTTCACAAGTCTTCCCTAGGTAGATGATATGGGGCGGATTTTCAGAGCCCTGCTCGCCTAAATCCGCCCAAATCCGGGCGGATTTAGGCGAGCAGGGCCCGGCGCGCCGGTGAGCCTATTTTACATAGGCCTACCGGCGCGCGCAGAGCCCCGGGACAAGCGTAAGTCCCGGGGTTTTCGGAGGGGGGCATGTCGGGGGCGTGTCGGGGGGCGGGACCGAGCGCAGCGGCGTTTTCGGGGCGTGTCGGCAGCGTTTTGGGGGCGGGTACGGGGGCGTGGCTACGGCCCGGGGCGGTCCGGGGGCGTGGCCGCGCCCTCCGTACCTGCCCCCAGGTCGCGTCCCGGCGCGCAAGAGGCCCGCTGGTGCGCGGGGATTTACGCCTCCCTCTGGGAGGCGTAAATCCCCCGACAAAGGTAAGGGGGGGGCTTAGACAGGGCCGGGTGGGTGGGTTAGGTAGGGGAAGGGAGGGGAAGGTGAGGGGAGGGCAAAAGGAAGTTCCCTCTGAGGCCGCTCCGATTTCGGAGCGGCCTCGGAGGGAACGGGGGTAGGCTGCGCGGCTCGGCGCGCGCCGGCAATACAAAATCAATAGCCTTGCGCGCGCCGATCCAGGTTTTTAGCAGATACGCGCGGCTCCACGCGTATCTACTAAAATCCAGCTTACTTTTGCTTGCGCCTGATGCGCCAGCAAAAGTAGGCCAATTCGCGCTATTTGAAAATCTACCCCTATGCTTCTCTCTTTTGGTATCTCAACTTCGATAGTAATCCTTCCTTCCATGCAAGGCTGGTGCAAGGATATTAGGTGCCCTAGGCAAAACCTACAGCCTGCTGCCTCCCCCCCCCCCCCCCCCGAGTCGCACCCTTCCTACACACAAATAAAATTATGCATTTATAATAATTTAACATAAAAAGGCATTCAAAGTATAGCCTTCAGAGGTAAAAAAATATCACTTAAAACAAACATTATATTTACATGCACTGCTGTGTGCCAACCAGAAAAACCTGCAGAAAAAATTAAAAAGGACACTTAGAATTGATTTTTGTAATGTTTATTGGGTGTGGGCTTGGCCCTCTAAGTCATGAATAAGCTGTATTATATTTATTGAGAACCTCCCATACCCAAACAGTATTAATTAACAGCACTCAAACAGTAATAACTCTACCTATGAAAAAGCAACACTGCAAATATTACACCAGGCCCTAAAACATCAATACACCCTTCTATTAGAAAAATAGAAGACGCCAGGTTTCTATATATCTCTATATAGAAACTACAAGTTAGCAGAATACCTGCAGAATAGATGCAGAACACAGACAGATCTTCACCAAATTCAGAATAAAGACACCATAAACTATAAATAGAAACGTATAGACAAAAACTGAACTGGAAACCACAAGAAGCCAGACTCTTTGGGCCGGATTTTTAAACCTATGCGTGTGGCGTACATTTGTGCGCGCTACCTGGAGCGCACAAATGTACGCCCATTTTATAACATTGCTCGCAGCCACGCACATGTTATAAAATCCAGGGTCGGCGCGCGTAAGGGAGTACACAATTGTGCACCTTGCGCGCGCCGAGCCGTGCTCCTTTCCTCCATTCCCTACCCCCCCCCCCCCCCCACACCACCTTCCCTTCCCTTCCCCTATCTCTCCTACCTCCCAGCCCTAAGCTAAACCCCCGGCGTGCAATCCGGGGCACAACAGCAAATGGCCGCTGTGAATGGATGCTCCGGCCCTGCCTCGCCCCGCCCCTGGACTGCCCCGGACCGCCCATTACCCGCCCCTTTTTGCAAGCCCGGGACTTACTTGCGTCCCGGGGCTTTACGCGCGCCACCTAACCCCCCATACAAGCGTAAATCCAGCTGGTTTTACGCGCATATGGCTTTTAAAATCTGTCCCTTTAGGCAGTGCAATAACGGAAAATTAGAAATATTCTTCATTAAACAAACAATAAAATAAAGAAATATAAATTTTCAATAGAGTAAAACCATATTAATAAGAATAAATATTTCATAATAGCTGACAATAGGACAACATCCAGTAATTAAAAGTTATATAAATTCCAAATACCAATAAACTATTTAAATACAGGCACATCAGACAGCACCCAATACTTAAAATTAATAAAGATAACAAAAAATCCCCTGCTGTCCATACCTGGGATCTTTTGAATTCCAGATGCCCTGAGATCATTGTGAATTAGCAGAGGGAAAGGAGAGGAGTTGTTTCTCATAAACTTTATCCTCTATTTCTCTCATGTGTATACACATGCTTGCTCTCTCATACGTACACACATATGCCCTGTCTGTCGAACATGCACACACACAACATGATCTCTCCTTCACTTCTCCTCCCCCCGACAGCACAAGGTGAACAGCAACAGCCTTGTCCTTCAGCGCCCGCAGCAGCCCATGGTGCTCTTCCTCTTTCTTCAGGCCTGAGGGGGCCGACGCTTCTCTGCCTCCTGCGCAACTTCCTACAGCTGAGCAGGCACTGGGGCCGACACGATGGCTTCTTGAGTGGGCGTGGCCACACTGCTTGGCTGCTGCTACTCTTCCTGCTCTTCACTGCAGTGCGGCCCAGACCAGTACTGCTTCTTCTTGCGGCGAGGACGCACTCTCCTTCTTCCCGCCTACATTGGCATCGGCATGGTCTCTCCTTCTTCCTGCCTGCGTGGGACCACGCCGTGGTGCTTTTTCTTGCAGCCGCATGGGCAGGAAGAAGGAGAGACGATGCTGATGCCACCCCCGATTGGTGGCACCTTAGGCGGTTACCTAGTCTGCCTAGTGCTTCCACCAGCCCTGCCTCCTTGGCACAAACGTGCACCTCTGCTTTTCAACCCAGAATGTTATAGTGTATTGTATTCTACAGGAAGTATTGATACTCAAATATGGCCTGGTGAAAAAAACAACAATACAAAAATGAGCATCCACAAGAGGAACAGCTTAGATGGCTGGCCTAATGAAATATGAAGTTGAGCTTGGCCATGAAACTGGGCCTTTAATATGTTCCAAGGGATCCAGACGATCAATCTTTTCATTACAAATATGATAAAGTCAAGAATAAATAAGAAATGCAATTGTGCTGTGCTTTTTATGGCTCCATGAGAAATGATGCATTTATAGGTCTCTGTAGGTTTAGCCTAAGTGCCAATAATTTGTGAGCATTTTGATGCTATTATTGTTTTTTTTTTTGTTTTTTTTAAGATAAATTGACCCCATCTTTGGCTTAAACTGTTTTCCAAATCACATTATGATCAGTTTAGACGGCAGTTATGCTTCTGGGTTTAATACAATTGTAGCTTTTAAATCATTATTACAGCTTTTAAATCATTATCCCTCCTTTAAGTGTACCTGTTTTGTTGAAAGGGTAGTTAGATTGGCAAGGAGAAGCAAAGCAACATTTTGTGTTATGTCATGAAAGTTTTTAGGTTATAATGGTTAAATTCATCCACAAAAACTACCCTAGGGCTAACAACAATATGAAATTTCTCTATTGGTTAAGCAAAGTAATAAAAGAGAATTATATTGTTGAGAACTGTTATGTGTTGGCAAAGCAAAAGTTCTTTTCTTTTCTCACTTTTAAGAAAATGGTTATATTAGAAAATGTGAAATGTTTTTTGGGCTAACACAAATAGTATACTGTATTTAAGGTGTGTGCATGTAAAAACATTTCGGTTCAGATTGTTATTCAGTTTGGTTGCCAATTTTTGTTTCATTCATTTCACTTCCCAAGTTCATTTGTTATGTTATTTCATTTATTTCCATTAATGTCAATGGCAGAAGCAAGCATTCTATTTTGAACTCTTAACACTGGGGATTTTTATCCAAGTTTAATGAAACTAGCAGGCAGAAATCAGCAGCATAGGGAGCGGCATTCCAAGACACCAAGAGGAGAAAAGTGACACCAGTAGTGACATGATGAACAGCCCAAGGCACCGTGAGAGGGGCAAAGCAACACAAACAGAGATGAAAACACTCTAAGGTACTGTGAGAGGGGAAAAGCCATAACAGTGGCAGGAACAACCCAAGACACTGTGAGACAGGCAAAGCAATACAAACAGAGATGAAAACACTCTAAGGTACTGTGAGAGGGGGAAAAGCCATAACAGTGGCAGGAACAACCCAAGGCACTGTGAGAGAGGCAAAGCAGCACCAACTGTAGCGGGAACACCACTAGACACCAAAAGAGGGACAAAGCAGTACAAACAGTTGTATGAATATTTCAAGGCACCAAAAGAGGGGGAAAAAAAAGCATTAACAATTGTGGCATGAAGACCCCAAGCAACCAAAAAAGGAGTAAAAGTTGCACCTGAACACTCCAAGACACCAAGATAGGGGCAAAGATCTTCAATAATAGTGGTATGAAGACCTCAAATCACCAAGAAAGGAGGAAAGGTTACCAACAACAGTGACATTAAGATCCCAAGGCACCCAAAGAGACAAAAAAGTGGCACAAATAATGTCATCAGCACCCCAAGGCATAGAATTAAGAGTAAGGCATCAAGAGACGTGGCATCAACACCCCCAGGCACAGATTGCACAGTGAGGCAGTGAGAGGAGTGGCATCAACACCCCCAGGCACTGAGTGAAGAGCGAGGCATCAAGAGAAGTGGCATCAACACCCCCAAGCACTGAGTGAAGAGTGAGGCATCAAGAGAAGTGGTGTCAACATCCCCAGGCACTGAGTGAGGGCTAAGACAGCAAGAAGAGTGGCATCAACAGCCCAAGGCAGGGAGTGAAGAGTGAGGCATCAAGAAGGGTGTGTTAGGGCAAAATCCAGACAGGGTCTTGAGCTAGGGTCAGTCTCAGGGTTCAGGATAGTAATTCTAACCCTCAGACCAGCTGGGGACCTGAAGCAAGGGGATGCAGCAGAGAAGACTGTGTTAGATGGCCCCCAACGCCAAACCCTAAGTATAGGGGATTGGCTGGGGCTTAGTCAAAAAAGGATTGTAGAGAAACAGGAGGTTGTTTGCAGCAACCTGATGGCTGACTTGCTCTCTTACAGTTGGATTTGCTATATGCTAAACCATGAATCTCCAAACTCTTGTGTCAAGATTTTGGTTCCAGTTTGTTACCACAATCATGTAGTTCAAGTATTTAGTTTAGTTTATTAAATCTAATTATAATGTCTTTCATATAATTTATCATGGTGATTTATCATCAAAATATTAAAATACATCAATATCAAATCCTTAAAAGATAGACATCAAAGACAAAATCATATCAATGTTAAAAAACAAACATTAAGACACATATAAGCACCATAAATATTCATCATATAACATAAAAACATTAAATATTACTATATGCCAGTATAGCAACATGTCTGAGTCCATAATGTTAAAAGGCTCTCCAAAGTACTGCGTGTCTGCAATTGTGTATGGGTCTCTTTTGCTGAGTAGTAAGATACTAGTCTCTGTTGCCAACTACTAAAGATATGGCCTGTGGCAGGAGAGCCCATTGTGTAGTGGCCATGGAGGGGGTAGTGGATAGCTTTCAGGATGCTATTGATGCTGATAGTACTACATGGGGAGCTCGCTCTTTGCTTCAATTCCCACAGTCCCTCTGTCTCTGGGCCTTCCATACTTGCACCCTAACCATCAGCTTCTCCTTCCAGTCATTCATATTATTGCTTTAGTGAGCAATACTCCCTTTCATCTGTGAATCACACAGGTTGGCTAGTGTATAAGAATCCAGCTGGATTTGATCCGATTATACGTTTGCAGCTGCAAAGAGTCTGGCACATCTCAGGGGGCAGACTCTTTTCTTGTTGGAAACCCTATAACATCTCCTTCAGGATATGGATTATGGGGATGACCGCACCCAGGATGGCTGTTATTGAACTCAGATCCTCCGTGGAACCCATGAAGAGCTTTAGGGATTGTACTGCATGTGCAGGGGCATAATATAATAAGGCAGGGTGAGACGGCCGCTTCAGGTGACAGAATTTTGAGGCAGCAAAAAATGCCCCTCTCAGAACACCGCTGTGGAGTCCGCCTCACACTGCTTTAGTGGCATACCAGGGGGGCAGCGCACAGCAAGAAAATTGACAGGGCCGTGGTGCCATCATGGCCGGAAGAAAAAGTCACCTCCAGATGCTTCTCCTCCCTTCTGCCTGTGCAGTCCTGGAAGAAAACCATTGTCGGTGCCACACGGGCAAGAAGTAGAAGGAGCATCCGCAACGTAAAGAAGAGGAGCTGCGTCCTGTGTTTTGGGCTTGGCCACCATGGATCCCATCTTGCGGTGGCTGAGAAGAGGAGGCCGGTAGCAGGGCCACCGCTGATCCCACCTCACAGTGGCCTGAGAAGATCATGGCCGCTGCGGAGCCCATACCGCTGTGACCCGTGAAGAAAAGGCCCAGAGGTGAGAGTGAGTTGAGAGATTGAGTTGAGAGACTGTGTGTGGGAGTGAGGGCCTGTATGTTTGGTGAGACAGCATGTGAGAGTAAGAAAGCCTGTGTGTGTGTGAGAGTGAGACAGCATGTGAGTGTGAGAGCCTGTGCCTGTATGCATGTGTGTATGTATGAGAAAGAGAGCCAAAGGGTGTGTGTGTGTGTGTGTGTGTGTGTGTGAGAGAGAGAGAGAGAGAATGTGAGAATGAGAACCTGAGAGTGTGTTTGAGGGAAGAAGGGAAGAAGACAGGTGGAGAGAAAAGAAACAGAAACAGAAAAAAAAAGAGACCCTGTAAAAGGAATTGGCAAAAGACCAAGAAAGGGAAAGTGGAAAAAAAAAAAAGCCCCTGACCAACTGATTAGAAAACTAAGATCAAACAGCAAAGGTAAAAAAATAATAATAATAATTTTTGAATTTTTAGCGATTGGCATATTTTATCTTTGGGAATGTGCAAGAGTAGCACTTTCTCTATGCCAGTCTCACAATGTACGAGATCAGCATTGAAGTCTGCCTGAGGTGTGTGTGTGTGTGTGTGTGTGTGTGTGAATGAATGGGTGCCTTCCTGGGGTCTGTCTGTGTAAGAATGGGTGCCTGCCTCTGGGTGGGTGTGTGTGTGTGTGTGTGTGTGTGTGTGTGTGAGAATGAATTGGTGCCTGCTTGGGGTCTGTGTGTGGGTGTGAGAATTAATGTGTGCATGCCTGGGGGGAGGGGGGAGCAGTGTGAGAATTAATGGGAGTTTGCCTGGTTGTGTGTGTATGTGAGGGAGCCAGTGAGAGTGAGAGCATGTGTGAGTGTGAGAGAGAATCCAGAGGAGTAAGAGCTTGTGTGTGATGTGTGTGGGGAGGGGGGGAGGGAAGAGAGGGAAGAGAGGGTCTTACAGCCTGAGACTGTGTCAATGTCTGTGAAAGAGAGAGGTTGTGGGTGTGTATAAGAGTATGTATGTGTGTGTGTGTTTGTGACAGTGTATGTATGAGAGAATGGACATGTGAGTATGTGTGAGAGAGAGAGGATAACATTTGTGTGCCCTCCCCTCCCCCAATCCACAACAATTTTAGGGTGATTGGAAATCAAAAGATATCAGGTTTGGAGAGTAAGGACTTTTTTTTATTGTTTTTAGATTTAACTGATGAATGTTATTTGATGTTCTTGTTTGGAATATTTTCTTGTTTTTTTTTTTTTAGAACATTAAAACATTTTTTTGATGTCCTGTTCATCAGCCATTTTGAAATATTTATTCTTTCTATTAGTATAGTTTTACTATTATGATTAATGTTATATTTCTTGATTTGTTTTATGAGGAATGATGATGTTTCTATTTTTCCATTGTTGTACTGCATACAAGTCTGGCTTCATGCAGTTTCCAGTTCACTTTTTGTCTGCAGATTTCTGTTTATATTTTATTCTATATTTGGTGTCGATCCATCTGTGTTCTGCATGTGTGATCGTATTCTGCTAGCATGTAGTTTCTGTGTAGAGATACAGCAGCCTGACTTATTTTGTTTTCCTAATAGAAGGTATATTGGTGTTTTAGAATCCTGTGCTCCCCCCAAGCCCTCTCAGGTTTTATACCTCCATGTCACCCCCTGAAAAGTATTTAGCCCCCCTCCCACCTCAATCAATTCATGCCATGCCACCCCTGGCTCTCATAATTCTGCATTAATGTACTTGATCTTTGTTCTTACTTTACATATTGTTATTGCCTTATGTTAATTCACCCTAATAATTCTAAATTGTATCTTCTATATCTTTATCATGTTCTGTTGACATCTCTGCTTCTAAGTTAAGTTCATTGTAAACCGATATGATGTACCTACGAATACCAGTATATAAAAGCTTTTAAATAAATAAATAAATAAATAAATAAATAAATAAATAAATAAATATTTGTAGTGTTGTCTTTTCAAAGGTAGGGTTGTTACTTCTTGAGTGCTAGCATTTAGTGCTGTTTTGGTATGGGAGATTTTTTTTTTTTTAAATATTTCTAGGCTGCTTATAGTAAACATATTATACTAAGCAGATTACAATGTAAACATAAAATACATCATAATAGTAGCTCATTTAAAACATATCAAAGAAAATTATTTTTCACTCAGCGCATAAACTCTGGAATTCATTGTGGTTTCAGCAGTTAGTGTTACTGGGTTTAAAAAAGGTTTGGATAAGTTCCTAGAGGTTAAATCCATAAACTGCTGTTAGGGTAATTAATAAGCAATAGTAGCTTGTGTCCTATCTAATGTTTGGGTACTTGCCAGGTACTTGTGACTTGTATTGGCCACTTTTGGAAACAGGATACTGGGCTGGATGGACCTTTGATCTGACCCAGTATGGAATTTCTTATGTTCTTATGAACATGCATCACTACCTCATTGGCACGGTTTTTGCACTAACTTGTTAAAGCTAAAACTACATTTGATAAAACCACTGTTAGCACATGAAAGATAAATCTCATGCATAAAAAATGGAAATAGCACACAGAGTTCTAATTTACAAACACAAAAGGTGAGTCTTTTTTGTTGGAAAGGAGGCTCTAAAACAAGAGGTCATGGGATGAGGGTAAAGGGGGTAGACTCAGAAGTAATCTAAGGAAATATTTCTTTAGAAGGAGGATGGTAGATGCATGGAACAGCCTCCTGTGGAGGTGGTGGAGAAAGAAACTATATCTGATTTCATGGGATAAACACAGGGGATCTCTGAGAAAGTGATAGGAACTGTAAGCTGAATTAATTGTTGTTAATGGGCAGGCTAGGTTTCTAGGTTTTTATGTTAAAAATAAAAATAAGGGTTCCTAATATTCAATAGGAAAAAATTAAATTAAAAACATCTTTGAGTATTACAATAAAAGATTGGAAGTAACATGAACTTCACCACTGGCAGCCCAAGGTCCCCCTGGGAGGAGCACGTAGAGACCTGGGCTGCCTGGACTTAGGTGGGCCTCGCAGGGTCTCCTGGAGAGGTGGTAGACAGGCGTTCTCACGTGCAGCAAGGGAGCGCGGTCGGACTTGAGATCGTAGGTCAGATGGAGCAAGGAAGACCAGAACAGCGTAGGTGATGACAAGGCAAGGGACAGAGCCAGAAGCAGGAGATGCAGTCAATCAGGCAGAGGTCAGAATCCGAGGGTCAGTCCGAGGAATGGTCAACAATGCAGAGGTCAGGTTCTGGAGGTCAGACGAGGTCACAAGGCAGGCAACAGGCAGAGTGGTCAAGGAACAGGCCGAGGTCAGTACTAGAGAGACAGTCCAGGGGGTACTACCTGGGGAGACGGACAGACGAACACAGGAACAGAAGGATGCTGGAACAATAGGATGCAGGAACAAGGCTGAAACAGAAGGATCCTGGAACGAGACTGGAATGAGACTGGAACGAGACTTAGGAGCACAGTGGCAATCTAGCACATAATACAATGCCGACCTGATTGACAAGGCAAGGAAGTGCAGGCAGCGACTTCCTTAAGCAGTTCCTTCAATCAGGGCACGCCGCGGAGCTAGGACCCGCCCCTGGCCCTATAAGAGGCCAGGCAGTCCGGGCATGCATGTGTAGGGGTGTGGCCAACGCCATGGGAGACGCCGAACTGGCATGAGGACTGGTGCGCAGTGGAGGGCCCAGCAACTGCCGCCGCGGGACGCTGAGGCCTGGAAGAGCTAGTGGCTGCCGCTGGGGAGGCCGACCCAAAACCTGCAGAGAAGCCAGAGAGGTGAGCAGGCCCTTGCGTGGGCCAGGCGCAGACGGGGCACGCAACAGAAATATAGTTTGGATTAACTGCTATTTCTATTTTTGCCTTTTGTGAGACAAATACCATAAGGAACCTGATGGCTATCTATTTTTTCTTTAGGTTTTGTTTAAATGACTCTTAAAAGGTGCAGAAGGCAGGTTTTTTTGGGGTGAAATTTGTTTGAACTCATAATTTCAAATTTTTCAAATTGTAATGAACTATTTAAACCTTTGCTAGAAAGAGTTGACTGTTAACTTGAAGCTACACAATTTTCTGTCATCTTCCTGACTTGAAAGTGGTTCAAATTAAATCTAGGCTAGTCTGCCCACCTCCAATAATAATATTAATATACATCTTCATAGCCAATCATCATGATTTGAAGGCTTCAGACGTTGGAGTAGGCAGCACTGTTCTTTCATGGTTTACTTCATATCTATATGACCGAAAACAAGTATAGCTTCTAGTACTTCTACTTGGCAACATTTAATTACAGGGATTCCTCAGGGTCTGCACTATGTGCAGCTTTATTTAACATCCATTTGACAACTTTATGCATATTGTTATCCAGACTCCATGTAAATTATAAGATCTATACTGGATGACAGTTGTATCATCATGGTCATCTACTTTGGGCTTTTTGTCTATTTGCCTTTTGACCATCAAGCAACGGCTGTGTCATAATAAGCTGCATTTGAATATAAACAAAAGTTGATTGTACTGAACAGATTTTCTTCCTCTGATAGTTCTACTGAATTTTCCTTTGAGGATTGTCGATTACCTATCAAAGCTAAAGCACAAAATTTAGGTGTGATTATTAATAATGATCTGTCTATGTGTAATCCGTTCTTAGTTTCAGAACACTTAATACAGAGGTTAAAGCAAAGCCAAGGGCCTCACTCACTCTCCCGTTCCTCTTCTACTCTCACACATCCAAACTTTTGACCATGGGCTCCAGGGTTCCAACAGCAGGGAGGAGGATCACAGTCTCCAAGGTCTATGCTGCTAGTGATATTCTCACACAGTATCTCACTCTCAAAGTCCCACAATGTACTCATTTAGTAGACCTCTCTTCCATTAGACACTCCAACCATAAGACCAAAAACTCAGGCAACAGGCTTGCCAGTAGTGTTCAAAATAAAAGGGATTAAAGTAACTTAAAGAAAAGTATCCATGTGAGGATTTGCAAAAATCATCATTATGAAAAACAAAATAATCATCCTCAAGATCACTATCACATTGTCCACCCTTAGCCTCAACCAGTGTCCTTCTCCCAATAATGAAAAAGGGAAACTGCTCCTCAAAATGAACACAAAACTCTACAACAAACTCTCTTATGCTCAGAACTCCCTTCCTGAGCATTTCAAGTCCCTTGAATGTTAGGTAGGCAGGCAGTTTCAAAATCTGCTATTACCCTAAAAGGCAGCTTCCCTTCAAGGATAGATAAAACTCACAAAAATGGGTCCACTTTCTGGTAGTCTAAAAATCTCTCCTCTCTTCAACCCTGCATGCAGAGAAAACCCCCTTTTGAATTGGGAGGGCATAAAAATAGGATTTCTTCCTGCTTTCCCTTTCTGGTAGGCCAAAAGTCCACGTGGGATCTTCAAACTCTATAAAGGCAGGCAACCAACTCTCAACAATGGCAACAAAAATTACAAATCAAAAACCAACTTCAGAACTCAATAAATTGACTTGAGCATGCCAAACCCCAGAATATAATGGGGATTACTAACTAATCCCAAAAGTAGGGGGAATGGCTATCACCTAGAGAGTATTCATAAAGTAAAAAATCTCCCAGCAGATGAAAAAGAAAACTTTTGCTAAAAGTGCGAAGCCACCGTTGTATATACATCCCCATGTAAAATATGTGGTAGCATAATTTTTTATAAAGTTATGGTTGCTGTGGAGGCTAAAGCCTTCACCAAGCATTCATTTTTCCTGTGATTGATTATTGCAACTCATCGTTAGGCCTTTGAATAGCTCTTTGAGAGCGTTACAAATAGTGCAGAACACAACAGCTCGCATCTTGCCTTCTACCGGCTATTAATCAAGTTTACTTAGGGAATAGCCACTGGTATTAATTGCATCAGTGGCATGGGATCTTCTTGGTATTTGGGTACTTGCCAGGTTCTTGTGGCCTGGTTTGGCCTCTGTTGGAAACAGGATGCTGGCTTGATGGACCCTTGGTCTGATCCAGTATGGCAATTTCTTATGTTCCCCAGTTGAAGACCATATAATGCCGATACATTTTGCATTGGCAGCCAATTCAATGGTGGGTCAAGTTTAAAATTTTAATGTTGATCCATCTGTTAATCCAAAATACGTCACCTTTTTGGATCAATTCAGAATTTCACATCTACAAATCATCAGGATCACTCAGATTTGCAATTTGTAGTTTGTTAGAGGTATCTTCACCAAAATGAACACATCTGGCTGAGATGTGTAGTAGAGCTTTATTGGTTGTTGGTACATTAATTAGAATTCTCTGTGTAACCCTACCCCTGTGTCTTGTCCTGCAAGGGTGAGGCCATTAAAGAATTTATAGTCTCTTTGGGGCAGGGACCCTGGCTAGCAATAAACACTGACTCTTTTCTCTCCAAGGCATGGGTCTTTTGTTGAATGGTGGCAAATTTACCTTTCAATACCCCAAGTGTGTCTCTTGTAAGCTTGCACACCCCTGGAAGAGGAGTACCCAATAAGAAAATTCACATTGCGGGCTCATTGTGCAAGAACTACTCCAGATGTTGACGTGGTGTGCATAATCAAAGTTTACTTTCAGATAAAAATAGTGTAGTGGCACAATTCATTCTGAGGAAGCTCCACCGATGAGGTTGACTTGATTACAGTTCTTTTTCTCAATCTGTGCAAGATATTTCTTCACAGGGATCCCAGTTTTTCCACCCTCCAGGGTGTGGAAAAGTGAAGACCTTGGGTAAGGAAAGTACCCATTTTTAGGTGACCGGGATCCCCTTCAACCCTGGATGAAAATAGGTAAAACAGCCTTGTCACAGAGAGTTGAAAATCCTCTCTTTCTTCCCCAGGATATGAAAAAAAACTGATGGGTGCCCTCAGTGATCTCAAAGTTCCCTTTACTCATGGTTAGATGGTCTTCTGGATTTCATTGGTTCTTACACAGTCTCTTTAATTCTTCTCTCTGGATCTCTGATGGGAGGGATCTCCTTGATGCAAGCAGCTTTCTTTGCTTCAAACAGGAAGGAAGGGCAGCCAAAACTTCCTCCTGGATCTTTAAATCAAAATCTTTCCCTTCAACTGAATTTAACACCAGAGTTCCTCCTTGCTGCAGTTCACTGACACCTCCTTCCTTGTAGAGGGTATAGAGAGCAGGTCTCTCCTAACTGCACAGCCCCAGACACAGGGTTCCCCATGCCCTGAATGCAAGTGGTGTACAGGTTCTCACAAGGCTTCTACCACTAAAATTCTCTAACCCAAAAAATATACCCAGAGGGAAAATCCTAAACAGCCAGGGAGTGGACTGGATAAGGAACCCCCTCCCAACCCTGGTCAGTCTCCCCAAGCAGGGTTTACCTGGCTCCTCTGACTGGGCTTGGAAAACAACTTTAGCAAAACTCTCTATTTCTGAACTCTGAGCAAACCATAAGGGACTGCCTCCAGACTCCCTCTAGGGAACAGGTTAAAAAACCTCTCAGGGGGATGCCCATTCTACACCCTTCAAAAAGAGGGGCTGCATTTGTACATCCTTTGCAGATAAATGGCATTTTTCCATCTACAGCTCCATGTCATCTCTGTTTACTTTGTTATATGATGTCTATACATTTTTATGTCAATTTTATGGATGCTTTTTTCTCACTTCAATCTTTGTTGAATACAAGTAAAACATTTTTTTAAATAAATAAATTATATAATAGCTCACCCAAACATAATACACATTTTACAGTCATAGAACTTTATATGCATAGAGCACTGGCAGCTACCTCCTGAGATACTTTGCATGTACACTTCTGGGTAATTTTCAAAGCCATTTCTGTGCATAAAACTATGGTTTATGCACAAAAAATGGTATATTACAAAATTGCCTTCCTCCTGATATGTGGGTAAACATATGTACATAAACCATGTATGTTTGTACATTTACCTGCATTTGAGAGAGGCGTTCTTGGGGACGGGCAGGGTCTGGGTGGGTTTTTCATTTATGTACATACTTTTGTGCATAAATGAGATTCACATCTACTTGAACGAGTAGATGTGAATCGGTTATTTACACTTTCGAATAATAGAAGGACTAGGGGGCATTCCATGAAGTCAGCAAGTAGCACATTTAAGACTAATCGGAGAAAATTCTTTTTCACTCAACGCACAATAAAGCTCTGGAATTTGTTGCTAGAGGATGTGGTTAGTGCAGTTAGTGTAGCTGGGTTCAAAAAAGGTTTGGATAAGTTCTTGGAGGAGAAGTCCATTAACTGCTATTAATCAAGTTTACTTAGGGAATAGCCACTGCTATTAATTGCTTCAGTGGCATGGGATCTTCTTAGTGTTTGGGTAATTGCCAGGTTCTTGTGGCCTGGTTTTGGCCTCTGTTGGAAACAGGATGCTGGGCTTGATGGACCCTTGGTCTGACCCAGCATGGCAATTTCTTATGTTCTTATATTTTTGAGTTTAAAAAATATGCATGTAAATTCCCACTGCAAAACTCCCCACACTAATCTGAAGGTGTAAGTCTGTGTGAATAGTTTTGCCGGGGTAATTTTCATGGTGAGTTTGCTTTGATAATCGGTGTAATTTCCACATGTAACAGCTTGCAAATTTCTGTGGGCTGTTACAAAATTAAGGCTGGATTTTTAATGACCCGCATGCGCGTAAAACACAGGGGTTATGCGTGTGGC
This sequence comes from Rhinatrema bivittatum, assembly GCF_901001135.1. Taxonomy (NCBI): domain Eukaryota; kingdom Metazoa; phylum Chordata; class Amphibia; order Gymnophiona; family Rhinatrematidae; genus Rhinatrema; species Rhinatrema bivittatum. Next base: position 126,441,368 of record NC_042619.1, on the reverse strand, counting down.
CGGGCTTTGCGTGCACCGCGCACATTTTGAAAGGAGCCCAGCCGTGCCACGTAACCCCTGTTACGCGCACAAGAGCCAGGCCTCGTCAGTGGGGCGGTCCAGGGGCGGGGCTAGAGACACCCGATACAGTGGCCATTTGCTGCTGCGCCGGCGCGCGCAACTTGCTCCTGCTCCTTTGCAGGAGCAAAAAGTAAGTTAAAAAATGGGGGGGGGGGGGGCTAGGATGGGGGGTGGGTAGGATAGGGGAAGGGAGGTTAGGGGAGGGGGGAGCGAACTGGGGAAGCCCGACGATGCGTCGCTGCGCGAATTCACTAAATTATACCTCCCCTTGCGCATGCCAACTGGGATTTTACAACATGCGCGCGCCAGCGTGCGCATGTTATAAAATCACGAGTCCGTGTGCCCACGCTGGGCACACGGACGCGCGCGCATTCTTTTTCAAAATCTACCCCTTATCCTTTTAATTACACAATTTAAGTGAGCGTCCAATTTTGAATAGGAACATTAGTAGTAGTAGTAATATCATGGCATTCTGATTGGGTAGCTTGTACACAGGGAAGTAAAATGACTTGTCCAAGCACTGGGCCAATCAGAGAACAGAGATAAAATACCAGGAGCACTGGTTCTCAACACCAACCAAGTACCAGCCACTGTGTATTGCAATTCCTCTTTCCCATAGACATTAACTCATTAACTCTTGTTTTAATAGATGGCCATCAGATTCTGTGCCAGAAGGAATTCACGGTCGCACAGTAATGGGTACAACAGTAATATAAGGGAGAATGAAGGTGACCTATAGAAGCAGAGTAAATGAAATACATGAGTTTCCTCTTGTCAGCGCATGCATTTTGATTGAGACTCGGTGCCTGTGTTTGATTCCTAGGACCTTAAACATTCTCAGGGAAACACAGGGAAAGGACAAAATGCTAAAGGTTACCAGAACAAAAAAAATCAGTTTTCAAAAACCTATCTGTGCTAACATCAAATACTTAACACGGAGGGTGGAATTATAATGAGTCTGTCTATCTATGCCTCCGTCTGCCAGCATTACACCAGTTTAAGGAGGGTAAACTCGTGGATCAGTACTGGCATTTTCACGTCTGTCTTTTATTTCATTTAATTTTCTACATTGAATGTTTAGTAAGATTTTGATTGACTAGAACGCAGGGCATAATCCCCTTTGAAATGCACCGTTTCGATATCCTGATTGTTCAGAGTTTTCATTTTGGTAACTTACTCCTTACAAAATACGAGAAAAGGATTGTGGTTGCCACACTAGTCCACTTGGATACCCTATGTTGAACTAACAACTATATTCTATAATCCCCTTGTCTTAAATCCCTGCGTGTTGTAACTGCTGTTACTAAATCCCATTGTAACATGCTTTAAACTCTTGCTGGAAAAGCATGGTGTACATAAATACGGATGATGGTGATGAAATTGAAGTTGTAGGTGATTCCTATGAATTGGACTAATCTTAATTCTACTTATAAATTATGAGAAATATAGATCAATTGTTTTATATCTTCAAACATAAATCTTGCTTTATGGATAGGGGGCAGGTAATAGCTGCTAATGACACCACCATATCTTGGGGGAAAGCTTTTCACCTCACCTTGAGCCTTCACTATCTCCAGTGAGGGCATTAACTTCCAGGAAACATCCTTTCTGTTAGGCAGAATTGCTGAAATGCAGTAAACAGACCCATTTCTATTTAAATGTTATTAATGTCTGTGCCACTTTCCATACAAATAAGTTCTCTGATGCATATATTGAAAGTATGCTGACCTGCTACAATTTTTAAGAAATATACCTATAAATATTTATTCAGTCAATGAATAACAAAATCCACTAGAAAGCTCAAAGCTTTCTGGCGATACATGGCTTTCATCTGTGAGATTAATAGTCCTGGAAATGTCATTATTTAAAATGGTCATCAAAAAAATGGTCACAAGAAATTGTATTTTTATATTTACATTAGACATATACAGTATACAAGAAATTGTATTTTTATATTTACATTAGATATACAGTATAAGACAATAAGCAAATGTATTGTACAACAGTCATTTTATATAGCCATATATATTTATGTCAAAATGTAGAGGTGTGGTGTGTGTGTATATATATATATATTTATATATATACACTTTTTTTTTCTTTTCTTTTTTTTTTCAAATGCATCGCATGTAAGGGATCTATTCTCACCATGAGAGAGATACTATGATTAGAAGTAAGTGGTAGTGTGAATCTCAATCAGTAACTGTTGTGGTCCCATAAGATATGACATGTCTGAAAAAGGAGTAGTGCATGGCTGAGTAGTTAAAATGTGGCTATAATGAAGTTGAGTTATCCATGACAACTATTGTCCTCTCCCGCCACTTGGAAATACATTTTAATCCAGTCCATAGAGAAGGAACAGAACAGCTGAAGCAAGATGAATGTGGCATGATTAACAGACTGTATATGAAATGCGCTGGAAAGCGGAAAAATGTCACATTTAAAGATAAATGACTGGACATTTTCCAGTGTGATGGGTTTAAAAGAAGGGAATCTTTTGGTGCAATATATGGCGTTCCCCTGAAGAAGCCTATTACATAGCGAAACTTAGGCCTATGTTGGGATAATGTGATAATTTATGAGTAGTATGTTACCCTGTGAAACTGCTAAGTTAGCCTCTGTAAGGTGTTATATTCAGGAGAATTTTGGATGTATGATAAAGATGGTTTGACATTTAGAAGTGTGTTTGATGGTGTGGGCTTTAGTGTAGTGTGTTTGGTACGTTTAAGGTATGTATGCATGGTTTAAAAGAAGGGAGTGGGCATTATAATGTGCAAGTTTTAAAAGTATAAATTTTGTACCAGAATCAAATAAAAGATTTATGCAAAAGTCTGGTAATAGAGTGATTGGGTATATTCCGTATATTTTGGTATATATATATATATACATACAGAGAGAGAGTGGAATAATTTTCAAAAGCATTTAAGTTTTTAAATTTTACGCATGTATATGGCCCTTTTGGAAATTACCCTAGGGGGAAAGGGTGTTTATAAACCTAAAATTATGTGTGAACGCAATTTTGCACAAATTTTTACTTATACATGTATTCTTGAAAGAGGCATTCCCAGGACAGGAGGTGGGGGCAGGGAAACAATTTACATGCATACTCTTGATTGTGGAAAGCGTGCACAGAAATGTACACCTGCTCCCAAACAGACAATTTTGGGAGCAGTGAGCGTCTGCCACACAGAATGTCGCATAGATCTTCTATTTTCAAAGCGGACTTAGGTGCATTCATAGGTTGTTATAAAATTATCTTCATGCAGTGTGTATGTGTGTATATATATATATATATATATATATATATATGATAGATAGATAGATATAGATATTCATTCACATATATATATTACATACATGGATATGTATCAAAATTATTATGAGGGTAATTTTATAACTGTGCACATAGAGTTAAAGTCTGTGAGTAGAAAGTATTTGCAGACTTTAGTCTGAATTTTCAAAGCAGACTAATGCCACAGCTCCACCTCTTGGAACACCTCTTTTTTTGTGTGCACACAAATACGCACAAAAAGTGAGTTATACACGTACTTTTACACAAACAAGGCTCCCAGACAGTTTTCAAAAGCCAATTTATGTGTGGAAATATCGGTTTTATGGACATAAATCCTTTTGAAAATCAGCACCTGGAAATTGAGTGCCTTGGTTTAAATTGATTTTACATGCTTATAGGCTTAAATCACTCAAAATCATTTTGGCCTCTGGAAGCCAAATAGTGGGAAATATTCAGGTTCTCAATAGAAGAAACCATGATATAGGTTTTATTAATATTTTCCATAAATCCATATATCCACAATCAACTGCTCACGCTTTCATTTTTCTCCCAGAGAACTCAGGCCCCGATGTAATAAGACATGAGTAAAAAATATACGCTGAACTTCAGCCTGCATTTTCTTTATGCGCTAAGAAAAGAATTAAGTCACAGTGCAATAAGATAATGGCGTGCTACTCCATTGGGAGTTTAAAAAAGGTCGGTAACCAAAAACTATGGACAGGAAACATATGCTATGCAGAAAAATCATGCTTTTTTCACAGAAAACATGTTTTATGTACATAAATCCCAAGAACAGGACTATATTCCCCCACCCCCACCCCCACCCCCGCACTATGAGCTTCAGGTTCAGCCCTATTGACTAACACGAGCCCCAGAAACTTTAATCCTCCTCTGACTAGGAGTAACATTTTCAGCATTAAAGAAAGATGAATTAAGTCTACACAACTCTACATTGGGGAATAAGAGCTAATACTTTGATTAACATAAGATTTGCATGGAGGAGCGCTAATTTGTGCATATAATTTTACTCATGTTTGTGAGCACTTCTTGTTAAATCAGGAGTAAAGTTGTACACACAATCATGCATTGATAAGTGTGCACAGCCAAGGGCACATTATTACATGGGACATAGACAGGAGGATATTTTTGCCTACTGCAAGCGATCACATGTCCGGCTGGAGCATTGCTTTAGCTGAACAGCAACTCTTACTTCCTACAGAAATTATTTTGACATTTTTAAAACTTTGACCATTTTTGTACAAATAGAAGAAAACTAGCCACATACATAAAAAGGAGGGGAAATTGGGAGAAACAAAATAGGAAATGATATTAAATTTCCTATAAAACAAAAACAGAACGTTACAACTTGAGGTACTGCAAAATAGCAGATGTGTCCTTCTATTGCTTTTAATGTATAATTAAAAAGACTTACCAGAGAGAGTGGTATCAGAAAGATGTCAGTGTGTTCGCAGTCTCATGAGCTCTTGCCCTTACAGGGCTACAGCCCCTCTCTTGACTTCACCACTTATTAATCACGTCATTTACCTACTCTCTTCAGGTTTGTCAATTAATGTTATATTTTTATAAAGTGCAAATATGCCTCCCTTAAAATCCCTAAAACCACCCGTATTTGACCATCTAACATGCCACAACTAGTCATTAAAACATTATGTGCTTCGATTTATGCTTATCTCTCAACAGTGTTTCTACTATATTTCTTCGCCGTGTTTCTTCACTGCTTCAGATAAATCGCCCGACATTGGCCATGTTTCGGCGCGCTCCTCGCGCCTGCTTCAGGGGCTACCGTTCCTTCACAAACTGTGTTACAAAAAACATAAGTCTATAAATACCTTTAAGACGATGTCTATATATATCTCACTCTACTAATGCATTGTTACTTACAATTCAGTGTGGCACAGGTTATTCCTACCGCTTTATCTTTCAAAAATGGCGCTCAAGCGCTACTCTTCCGTCTCTTGTAAGTAACAATGCATTAGTAGAGTGAGATATATATAGACATCGTCTTAAAGGTATTTATAGACTTATGTTTTTTGTAACAGAGTTTGTGAAGGAACGGTAGCCCCTGAAGCAGGCGCGAGGAGCGCGCCGAAACATGGCCAATGTCGTGCGATTTATCTGAAGCAGTGAAGAAACACGGCGAAGAAATATAGTAGAAACACTGTTGAGAGATAAGCATAAATCGAAGCACATAATGTTTTAATGACTAGTTGTGGCATGTTAGATGGTCAAATACGGGTGGTTTTAGGGATTTTAAGGGAGGCATATTTGCACTTTATAAAAATATAACATTAATTGACAAACCTGAAGAGAGTAGGTAAATGACGTGATTAATAAGTGGTGAAGTCAAGAGAGGGGCTGTAGCCCTGTAAGGGCAAGAGCTCATGAGACTGCGAACACACTGACATCTTTCTGATACCACTCTCTCTGGTAAGTCTTTTTAATTATACATTAAAAGCAATAGAAGGACACATCTGCTATTTTGCAGTACCTCAAGTTGTAACGTTCTGTTTTTGTTTTGTAGTTATACATTTGAGGTTTTTTGAGCCAGTATATATCATTAGTTTATTAAATTTCCTATTTCATTTTGTGTCATTTTCAAAATGGAACAATTTAAATTCTAATGAAATTCATCTGAATTTCATTCCATTTTGAAAATCGAGGCGGGGAGGGGATTCACCCATTAGGCCTAGACCTAGGCCCAAAGCCAGGGCCTCACATTGGGAATAAGCCAAGATCCAAAGCAGGAGCCATGGCCTATGTCCGAGCATGACTCCGGCACCTTGGCCTAGGCATAGGCATAGGCCATGGCCTATGTCCAAGTGCAACACTGGGGTCTTGGCCTAGGCCCCAGCCCAATGTCAGGGCCTCAGGTGAGACCTGAAGGCCCAGGCCTCCAAAATGTTTGCACTTACCTGATCTGATGTCTTGGCCCAGTCCAGAGGCCAGGCCCCAATGCCTGGGCCTTGGCTTAGGCTAAGGCCTGGGACCAGGCCCAATACTGGGGCTTGGTCCGGAGACTGTGTCTCAATGCCTAGGCTTTGGCTTAGGCCCAGGCCCAGAGGCTGGGTCCCGTTGCCTAGGCCAGATCTGGAGGTCAGGTCCCAATGCCTAGGCCTCGGAGGTCCTCTTCAGATATCTTCCATCTTCTTTCTTCTTGAAATGATGCCGTCTGCTGAGGACGCACCAAAGAAAATTAATTCCAGTGCATGCTCCCCAGCAGAGGGCACCATTTTGATGTACTTTACGGCAGTTCAATTAGCTGCTGTACATCAAAAAGGTGCCCTCCGCTGGGGAGCATGCGCAGTTCATTTACTCCAGCATGGTCCCAGCAGATGGCATCATTTCAAAAAGAAGACAGAAGACATCTGAAGAGGACTTCCAAAGTCTGGGCTTCCAGCCTGGGCCTGAGCTAGACTGAGGACCCAACTTTGGGATCAGGCCTCAAAGCCTGGGCCTTGCGAATGGCCTAGGCCAAGATTGCGGTGACCTACCATGGCCTAGTCCTCATCATTGGATACCCCCCAGGGGTTGTGGAGGATCCTGGCTTTGGCATATTTTGGGGTGGTAAGGATGGGTGGTGAGGGCAGAAGGCCTTGGGAGCCCCGTTTCTTTTTTTTTTTGGGGGGGGGGGGTTAATGTTTATTTTGGGGGGGTTTTAAATAAATAAACAAAATAAACATTAAACAAAATAAAATTCATGGGGACCCCCATAAAAAAAAAAACAAAAAATGAAAAATGAAACATTTTTTACTTCTGCACACCCCTTGTAATAACCTTTTGAGTTCATTACCAAAAGGCCCAAGTCACATCTTTTGAGCTAGAAGAGGCAGCAGTAGAGAAAAAGGGGAGGTACCATTCATAACAGCTCCTCCCTTGAGGTTGCTGGAATGACTAGACCTTGATGGTATAAAAGCAACTTGCAATAGTGCAAGAGTAGGCAGTGCAGCTTGATTTTTGGAGTTAGAGGAAGCAGAAGAATTTAGCCTCTATTTTGTTTTGTGTTTACTTCTGGGGGATCAAGCACTTCGGCCTGTCATCCTGGGAAAAGGTCAAGAAGCTGCCTTTCCAGTCCACTCCTTCGCTGGTTGGGTTTGTCTTCCAAGTTGTTTTTTGGGCGGATTTTTACCTTAGACATTGCAATAAATGCCACATGTATAGCTACTCTTCTTACAAAATGCTAGCGCACTGCCATCACAGATGGTGCTGGAAGAGAACTCAGGTATGAAATACCATGACTATAAATAACTCATTTAAGTACAAAGAAGACCACTTGCTTCCATCCCTAGAATGGTATCCACTGGATCATTCATACGAGGTGCCCTCCCATTCTCTATTTGATCCTTCCTGTATGGGAAAAGGAGGTAGCCACTGTCAATGTCCTGCACTAAGGTAAGGATATTTTCTTCATTACTGGTGTCTGTCTGCACAAGATGAATAACAGAAAGAAGCACATTTATCATATCACCCATTTATGACATAGGGAGGCAGATTTTATAAATCTGCGCACTCGCGTACTTTTGTTCGCGCACCAGGTGCGAACAAGAGTACGCGGGATTTCAATAGATACGCGCGTAGCCACGCGTATCCATTAAAAGCTGGGGTTGGCGCGCGCAAGGCTGCCCAAAATCGGCAGCCTGAGCGAGCCGAGCCACGCAGCCTGCCTCCGTTCCCTCCGAGGCCGCTCCGATTTCCTTCGCCCTCGCCCACCTTCCCCTCCCTTCTCCTACCTAACCCACCCCCCCGGCCCTATCTAAACCTCCCCCCTACCTCTATCCCGAAAGTTACGCCTGCTGGAAGCAGGCGTAACTTTGCGTGCGCTGGGCCGGCTGCCGTGCTCCATGTTCCGGTCCGGGGGCTGAACCACGCCCCCGGACATGCCCCCGAAATGCCACGTCACTCCGGACATGCCCCCGAAACGCTGCGTCACTCCCGGTACGCCCCCCCGACATGCCCCTCCATGCAAGCCCCGGGACTTATGCGCGTCCCGGGGCTTGCGCGCGCCACCGAGCCAATGCAAAATAGGCTCGGCACGCGCAGGGGGGGTTTGGGGTAGGTTTTCAGGGGGTACGCACGTATCTTACGTGCGTACCCCTTTGAAAATCAACCCCAAAATGTTCTAAACAACTTATTAGCAATACATTCCTTACTCACTGCTCTTTTTATTTCCCATCAGTTTCCTTGAGCTCCTTTGGGTTTCCATCTCAATCATAACCACCCTTATTTGGGCTACAGCCTTTATTCCAACTACCCAGGGTTTCCCCTGATTTTTATATCTTTCTCCTAACTCGGTCCCATCATCAGACACAGTCTTTGGCAAAGAGTCACAACCTGCAACTTCCTCCAGAACCTGGCTAATGTGTACCCTGAATCAGGCCACTAACTGCTACTATTGAGTGAATGTTGAGATTATCCCCCCCCCCCCCCCTCGCAGGGCCTCCGAACATTGCCTCCACAGCAATCCTACCCCTAGCTAGCTCAAGGAGCAGAAGTTCAACCTGGGAATCAAACCCAGATCTTCTATATGACAGTGCACCTTCCTTGCCACGAGACACCAGACCAACCTTTCATTACCCTCTTTTAAAGACAAAATCCATAAACTGTCCTCAAACTATGATCATTCTGTAAAATGTTACTTACACAAACGTTATACAGAGATGCTACCAGGGGACCCATTCTGTGCCATGACACCACTCTGGATGGATTGGATGGACAAGCTGGAAGAAGTATAGAAGGGCTTGCAGTATAGATACTACAGCCTCTACCTTGATAAATCAAGAATGGGGAAAACCATGAACAGCAGTGAAGGAGGAAACCTTTTGCAACTGAAGCTTTGCTGCGATCAATGCCGCCTCTATTCTAAGACAAGAGCACAAGCTAGCATTTCTTTAACTGTACAGATGCATTTTTGCATGGGTTCATGGGCCAACATTCTTGTCAATTGAAGCCCCTGAAGCTGGTACTCCAAAACATGGTGCCATGTTGGGCACAGTTGAACCTTATTCCTGAGCACAAGTAAGCATTTTTACATATGTCAATCCCGAGAATTTTGGATATTTTCAAGAACTTTGAACTTTAAACAACTTTGTTACCTTTCACAGATTCTGCATGGACACTTAGGGGCAGATCTTAAAACATATGCGCGGGCGTAGATTTGTTTGCGCAACCCGGCTGCCGCACGCATGTTATAAAATCCAGGGTCGGCGCGTGCAGGGGGGTACACAATTGTGCAACCTGCGTGCGCCGAACCGCGCAGCCTGCCTCCATTCCCTCCAAGGCCGCTCCGAAATCGGAGCGGCCTCGGAGGGAACTTTTTTTCTGGCCCCCCCACCTTCCCCTCCCTTCCCCTACCTAACCCACCCCCAGCCCTAAATAAATCCAACCCCCTACCTTTGTTGAGAAAGTTACGCCTGCCCGAGGCAGGCTTAACTTGCGCATGCTGGCTGGCCAGGCCCCGACAAAGGCCGCTGTGTCGGGGTACTCGGCCATGCCCCTGGACACGCCCCCGAACCGCAGCCCCACCCACGGCCCTGCCCGGACCACCCATTTGGCTCGGCGCGTGCAGGGGGAGGCAGGGGGAGGTTTTCGGGGGTTGTGCGCGTGCAACCCTTTGAAAATCTACCCCTTAATAAGTAATTTGTCAAAAAAAGACCCTTGGTCCCATGATTAGATATGGCCCTTCTCGCACAGAAAAATGTTTTACCAAGTAACAGCCCCGGTGTTATGATGGTCCTTTAATAAATTATAGAGATGTGAATCGGAACTGGAATCGGTTAGGATTCCGGTTCCAATTCACATCGTGTTTTTTTTTTCGTCTGGCCCGATCACGGTTTTGTTTATCGGCTGCGCCCGAGCCGATAAACAAAAAACCCACCCCGACCCATTAAAACTAATCCCTTAGCTTCCCCCACCCTCCCGACCCCCCAATAAAACATTTTACAGGTACCTGGTGGTCCAGTGGGGGTCCCGGGAGCGATCTCCCACTCTCAGGCCGTCGGCTGCCACTAATAAAAATGGCGCCGATGGCCTTTGCCCTTACCATGTGACAGGGTATCCGTGTCATTGGGGGAAGCTAAGGGATTAATTTTAAAGGGTCGGGGTGGGTTTAGGGGTTATTTTTGTGTGCCGTTTTTTCCACCCTCTCTCAAAATGATACGAGAACCCCCACGAACAATATCGTGGGGTTTTCCTATCGTTTTGGGGGAGCCCCCGATTTCTGACGATTTTGAAAATATCGACAATATTTTCAATCGTCCGAAGCCCGATTCACATCCCTAATAAATTACTCTTATGCTTTATTGAATTTTGTGCCTAGCTCAACAATCATATTTAAGTATGAGTGTCTTATGTTTTGATTCATTTTTTCACTCTCACTTAGGCCTGGATTCTCTAAGGTCGATAGCTGCCGGCTTTCGCACCGAATAACTACACCATAAAAGGTGTAGTTATTCGGTGCGAAACTGGCGGTGATAAGGGTCCTTACCTTTCGCCGCCAGCGATGTCTCCGCAGCGTCGGCCCCGGTGCCACCCCGACTCCTCCTCTTCCGGGGCCGACTCCACCCCGATTTAGGTATCGCACATGAAAAGTCCCTTTTCACGTGCGATCCCTTTAGAGAATGACCCCCTTAGTGTGGATTATTTTTTGGATGAGTTTTTTTCTAGTTCCATAACTGACTGCAATGACAGCAGAAATTAATCAATGATTATATATTATTGCAAAATGCTTGCCAGTTCACACAACTGATTAACTTGAAGTAGAGGGGTTGCCTAGCGATTAGCGCAGCAGGCAAGCCAGGATTTAGATCCCAGTGATGCTCCTTGTGGCCTTGGGCAAGTTACTTTATCCTCCATTGCCTTCGGTACAAACAGGAAGCCTAACTTTCAAACCTATCCTTGATACAGCATTTGCATGCATAAGTAGAAGCGTAGAGAGTAATGCTACTATTTTATAAACCATGTGGTTAGACCTCCCACCAAAAAAAAAAACTGCTGACAAATACAAATCCGATTTCACTTGCACAAGTCAACTAGCAAGTGTAAAAGTGTATGAATAAGTTAGGTAATGTATATGTATATCTCTCTTATAAAATAGCAACTACCTGATGTGCCTCTGAATCCTATTCTGGATCATCACTAGACTGCCCTTTTTTCCGCCAGTAAAATGTATGCGTGAAATGGAAAATACGTGCATACTCTCAATGTTTATAAAATATCATATATGTGAGTACATACTACTTACACATGTATATGCTATTATGCAAAACAATCCTTTGAAAATGTGCGCCATAGAATGTAAGCCCTCTGAGGACAGGTAAATACTTACTATACCTGAATGTAACTCATCTTGAGCTACTAATGAAAAGACCTGTAACGTTGGGTTGGTTGCAGGACGGCCCCTAGACTTCAAGACCCCTCAGCGGGAAAACTCAAGAGGCTTGCCCCAGTGATGTCAGCACCAGCCAGAGATTTAAACCCATCCAGCGCTTCAGCAACAGGTTCTCCTGCTTTGCAGTGTGTGGCATGCTCTGCTTCTCCATCTTCCAGCCCTCCCTGTTCCACTTCTGCCTTGATCATGTTTTGCCCCTTCCCTGCTTTGCCCAGCTTTACCTCACTCCTGCCTTGTTCCTCCATGCCCTATCCAAGTCTGCCCTCCCTTCCTCGGACTGATCTCTCGTGCCTGACCATAGCCTGAACCTTGACCATGCCTGCCTGCCGCCTGCCCTGACCTTGATCGTGCCTGCCTGCCGCCTGTCCTGACCTTGACTGTGCCTGCCTGCCACTTGCCCTGAACACAGCCTGCTCTTTGGCGTCTGCCTACTGCTTATGGGACCTTCGCAAAAAGTCCTGCCAGCCCTCAATTCCAAAGACTCAACCTGCGGAGGATGGGGCAGGCACAGGTAAAGTTCAGACCTTGTCCCGGTTCCCATGAGTTTGCCTACAGTCGGCAGGGGACTCGCTGGGACCCCGGTTGGGCTGTGCCAACCTCTCCACAGTGTAAGGGCTCCCACACCATGACAAGGCGTGAGCAAAATCTAAATAAATAAATATCAATTGAAAGCAATGGCTGTCAATAAAAGAATGCAGATGGAGGGATATAATATCCATTCTAATCAATTTATTCAAGCATAACTTCCATGTATATGGTGATGTCCCCCTGCCCTTACTGTGTTAGGTTGCTTAGTTCTATGCTCTGTAGCCTTATCAGTGAACATGGCCCTAGGATGATTTTAGTCAAATGTGATTCTTGATTGTTGCGAAATGCTAATATGTGTTCATAACAAAGCGAATGATCCCCTATAATGTACAATGCTGCTCTCAAGGGAGTGATATACTGTATAGTATTCTTTTTAACTTCCTTCTACTTATGACAGTGTTTTTTCTACCAAGACTGAAAGATTTCTGTTTCATTTGTTCCTTCTTTTTCTCCATTAATTACTATGGAGTTAGGCTGCATAAGTGTTTTTGAGCATACTTAAATTAGGCAGTTTGTTGAATGAAGTATGGGCAAGCAGTTCTGACTTCTCAACATTAGTTTGCACTAACAGCACAGACTGTGCATGCTCACAGTACATCTTAACACTAAGCAAATGTGGGCGACACCAGAAAAACCCCTCTAATTAATAGGAAAGGGACAAAGAGGCTCATGATTATTGTAATGAGACTAATAATGTATTAATTACACGATGACTTGGACTTCACCTGTTTTTCTAAAATATGCAGGACTACTTAAACACATTTTTAACATTAGATGTGATTATTTTTATTCTCCAATCTCACTGAATAGCTTTTGGCTGTTAATTTTTCTAACTGCAGATTTTTAGTGACTTGTGCCCTACTCGATTACAGTTCCATGCAGTTACAGAGTAATTGTGTATTCTTCTCCTTATAACCATGAATTTCTGCTGCTGGAGATGCTTAGTAATTAATTGTTATGTTACATTTGTAATTACTAACTCCCAAAGTATTATAATATATTACATTGTCAGCATGGTTTTACTGTATATTGTGATATATAGACACAATTTTAATGATTATAAGAAGATTTGGGACCGGTCTAGAACTTTTATAATTCATCCAATGGTGTGATGAGATGCCTATATATGTTAGGAGGTCAATATTCAGGCTGTCTGGGCATGTTATCCGGATAACTTAAACCAGATATTCAGTGGCACAGACAAGCTACTGAATATACCCGGTTAAGACCAAGTTATCTGAATAAGTTTATCTGAATAACTTTAGGACTGGTCTATGGCATGACCAGGCCTACACAGATAAGGTTAAATGTAGCCCCCACCCTAGAAAGCCCCCAGAACATCTACAATTTATCTGGATAAGTTTTATCTGGCTAAAACCTTATCCATATAAATCAGTGGCAGTCAATGTGGTGGGAATTTTACATTCCACAGTTTGTCCATCTAAGTGCCAAATTTAGCCAGACAAATTCTTTGAATACGGACATACATAATTACATATATATACAGTTGTATGCAAAAATATAGGTACCCCCAGTCAAACTGTAGCTGTCAATGAATCTCTAAGTGAACAGAAGCTGACACAAACTTTACATGACAAAAAAGTTAAACACAATGAGGTCCACATGCAGCCCACTGTGCAGCTTGGTTAGTTAGCTGGATAAATTTATCTGGTGAACTTAGCCCATATATTCAACAGCATGGCCAGCATGGCTATCTTAAAGTTAGCCACATAAATTTATCCGGCTAACTTTAGTACAGGTCTATGGGCCGACCAGATTTAGCCGGATAAGTTATCCAGCTAACTCTGAATATTGAAGTTAGCCATATAATTTAACCGGCTAACTCTATTCCTCCCAGTTACACCCCCAGAATGACCCTATCTTATTTGGCTAAATTCTAGTCAGCTGACTTTTTATTCAGCTAGAATTTAGCCAAATTGTCTAAATCTTCATTTATCTGGATCATTTCTGCATTATCCAGCTAAATGCTTTTGAATATGAACCTCATCATCTTTCTGCAGTTTATAATAGAAAATTACTTTGCTGATTTTAACAGATTGAAAATAATAAAACAGTGAATATGGCATATTGAAAAGTTTGGACATCCTTCTAGTTGATTTTTTTTTTTTTTTTTTAATTTGTTAATAAGGCCCAAAATGTTGATTGACTTGTTAGACTTTCATTGGTCAGTTAAAGACAATTCTAAGGTTGAACAAATACTCTGACCCTTCTAACATCTCAGGATGTGATTTTGTTCTGACTACTTTCAACAACCATGTTCTTTTCTAAGCAGCAGCTGTCTGAGCATTTGAAAAGGAAGATAATTCACTTTTACAAAGCAAGGGAAGGCTATAAAAAATCTTTAAACACGTCAAGCTAGCAATTTCAACTGTCAGAAACATTTTTAAGAAATAAGTTACATGGAACTGTTGGAGTGAAACAACTTCTAGTAGAAGTTCAAGAAAAATCCCTTCTAGACCTGACTAAAAATTGGTGTGATCTAAAAAACAGAACCCACAGATCACTGCAAATGACCTGCTGAAATGACCTGACTGAAGTAGTTCTCTGTGGGGCCATAGTACAGTGTTGTTTACACAATAATGATCTGCATGGGAGAGTTGTCAGAAGGAAATCTTTTTTACGACCTCATCACAAGTGTTATCATCTAAAGCAGGGTTAACCAATCTGTGGCTCTTTATATGCAAAATGTGGCTCTTATTCTCCTGTACCCACAGAACTGGACAGCACTGGTACAGGACAGGAAAGGAAGTGCTGAGGATACTCGTGCTGGGCAGAGGATAGAGAAGCAGACACTGTGGGAGGGCAGGTAGGAGAGAGAGAGGGGTTGTGGGACAAGGAAAAAAAGAGGGGGGCGGGGATATTGGTGCTCAGCAGTGGGTAGGGAAATGGGAATGGGCAAAGTAGTACAAGGTATGGGATGAAAGATGTTCTGTTAGCGCTGCTGATCCTCCATTATTGTTTATGTTTGGGGTAGAGGTTGTTATGCTATGGCTGCAAGTGATAGACATGGGGAAAGGATGGGGCACTTGACAGAGAGAGTGGTGGGGCAAAGTGAAAGAACAGAGAGAGAGTGGTGGGGACAAGGTTGAAGAACTGAAAGAGAAATTGGTTGGGGTAGGTTGAGGGAACTGAAAGAGAGACTGGGGAGGACAGGATAGGGTATTGAGGGGTAAAGAGAGACTGGTGGAGAGCAGGGTGGGGGAACTGAGAGCAAGAGAGACTGGTGGGAGTATTGAGAATGGCTTGTGGGAATAGAGAGGGGGCCTGAGAGAGTATTGGGGACAGGATGGAATTAATTGAGAGAGAGACTGATGGGGACGGGATAGAAGGATTAAGGGAGACTGGTCAGAAGATGGTGAGGGAACAGAGAGTGACTGGAGGGAGAACTGAGAGTTAGGTAGGAAAAGAGTGGGGGGATTAAGTGAGAGACTGGTTGGGGCAGAATGGAAAAACAGAGAGAGACTGGTAAGGCCAGGCTAGGGGAAATGCAAGAAAGAATGATAAGAGGATAGAGAGATTGGTAGGGATAGGATGGGATTGAGACAGAAACTGATGATGAGTCTGGGATAGGGTGGGAGGACTGAGACAGAGAGAAAAACTTGTGGTACAGGGTAAGGGATTAAAAGAAACTGGTGGGAATGGAGGGGGAAAGTATTATGATTCCAGCCCGTGGAGTTTCCTCCGCTGGCAGGCCTCTCTCTTACCTCCTGTACTGTGTTCCCGATGCGGCCCGGAGGCCGCCAACTTCAACGCTGCGCTTCGCAGCAGTCGGGACCTGCTGCCAACCTGCCGCATCTGCGCGGCCCGGATCACCGTGTTTTCTATCTCCTACGCGGCCAGGAGGCCACTTCCAGCCCTGTTATCCCTTGTGGCAGGGTGCCACGAGTCAGCTGGCCTTTAGCAGCAGGTAACCGCAGACTTTAGTTCTCTTCACGGCCTGGAGGCCGCTCCTGATGCCGTCCTGCTTCTGCTCGGCCTGCTTCCTGTTCCTGTGCACAGTGGCGGCGGCGCCGTTGTCCGTGGTGCTGCTCATGTCTCTGTTCCTGCCTCTAGGCACTGGCATGCGCCTCTTCATTTTATTTAAAGGGCCCGCAGCCGGATATGCCCCGGGCCCCACCTGATGATGTCTTCCCATCTCAGCCCTATAAGAGGGCTTCAGGTTCAGTCCTGCTTTGCCTTGCATTGGAGTTTCTTGTTCCTGGAAGTCTCATCTTCCAGCACTCTGTTAGGTCTTCGGTCTTCATTGGAGCTCCATGTCCTGTCTCGCCTGAGTCTTCGTTGTTTCCTGTCTTCATGTTCCAAGGTTCCTAGTCCAGGCTTCCTGATGTTCCACTTCCTGATGTTCCAGACTCCTGGTGTTCCTCTTCCTGATGTTCTGCTTCCTGATATTCCGAGGTTCCGTTCCTCCTTCGCTTGTTTCGAGTCCTCTTGACCCTCCAGCTCCTTTGGTTCTCCAGATGACACCTTGTTGGGGTAAATCCATCTCATCAGTTCCTGTTTTCCTCATTGGAGTTTCGTCTCAGCTGGATTCCCTTCCTGCGCTTGTCCTACTCTCCGCATGGTCCGTGACCAGCCTCTTCAGGTTGTGTAGGGCATGCAGTGGGACAGGGTGGTCCGTGACCAGCCCATTGGGTCCGCCCATGTCGGTGGGCTGTGTAGGGCCCCCTGAGAGACAGTGCCAATGTCCGAACCTTCCAAGCTTCTCATCTTGTCCAGAGTCTTCCAAGTTCCTTGTCTCGTCCAGAGTCTTCCAAGTTCCTTGCCTAGTCCAGAGTTTTCCAAGCTCTTTGTCCACATCCAGAGTCTTCTCGTCCACGTCTTGAGTCTTCTGTGTCACAAGGCCTCTGTCTGCCCTCATCCTCAGTCCGACCTGCTGCTTCTTGCCAATATCGAGCGGCAGGTCCGAAAGGGCTGGAAACGGTCGGAAGACTGTTCAATAACCAACATTGCGTTGTTGGTCTTCCAGAAGCATGCAGGTCCGGCAGAGGGTCAGACTTTGTCTTCGCCCATGCTGGGACATGCCTCGCCGTCCTCGGTGCTGTCTTGGAGTCTTCTGGGATCGTGCCGAGGCCCATGGGCACACAATCCCCTCAAGTTGGGATCGTTCTCCTAGCGTCCCAAACACAAAAGTATGCAAGGCCTTCCAAGGCCAAACACAACAGAAAGATTGGGAAAGAGTGAGGGATTAAAAGACAGTCTAGTGGGAAAATTGAAACTGATGGAGACAGAGTGGGAGGATAGAAATACTGGTTGAGACAGGTTGAGGGAAGTGAAAGAGAGACTGGTGGGGAAATGTGGGAACAGGATGGGGAGATAAAGAGAGAGACTGGTGGGGCAGGGTGAAAGACAGAGAGGGAAACTGTTAGGTACAGGGTAGGTGAATAGAGAGCAAGATAGAGAGGCCAGTGGGAGGATTGAGAAAGACTGGTTGGTTCAGGTGGAGGGGCACAGAGAAATACTTCTGGAGACAGGGTGGAGGGGTTGAGTGTGAGAGGCTGGTGGGAACAGGGTGGGGGATTGAGTGAGAGAACCTGATAGGGACAGAGTGGTGGATTGAGAAAGGCTGGTTGGAACAGGTTGAGTGAAATGATAGAGACTGGTGGAGAAACAGAGTGGGATACTGAGAGGGAGATACTTTGGAGATAAGGGGGAAGGAGGATCCTTGTTCAAACCACCTCCCCACCCCCATTCTCTTGAAAGCATGAGGCTTTTTGGTACTGTGAATTTTAGTTTCTTGGCTCTTGGTGCATAAAAAAAGTCTAAAGCCTGCAAAGCAAACCTTGATAAACCTGAAAAATTTTGGAACAAAAAGCTTTGGACTGATGAAATGAAAATTGAACTGCTCATCCACAACCACACAAGATACTGTAACTGCAACGCTGCACTCTGTACAGCAGTGGTTACCATTATGGAATCAATAAGTTTAAGCACAAAGGGAGAGCCATGCTATCATTCTAAAAATACAATTAGTTAAAAGAAAACCAGCAAAGTAGTTGGATAGAGAGGATACCTTTGTAAGGTTGATAAATAAATAAAGATGCAAGCTTTTAGGACAACTGCCAGATGAAATGACCTTAGTAGTCCTGAAAGCTTGTATCTTTCATCAGTATTCAGAAACCTCATAAAGGTATCATCTCTACTCAGCTACTATGTTGGTTTAATTTTAGCTAATTTGAAGTTTGATTAGTGGTAGTTTGCTCGTTTTGATTTGGTTCTTTGGAAAGATTTTTTTCCCCCTCAGTTGAAGTTATTTATTTATTTATTTAGTTAATTTATTGCCCAAGATCCTTGAAAGTTCGGGGCGGAGAGCATATATAACATTTCTTTTACAAGGTGCAGGGAAAGACTTTTGGGGCTCTGATTTTTCCACACATAAAATGCTGTTTTAATCCTGTAAGTGGCGTTTTGAAAATCAGTCGGGGCTCAGTGAGCGTAAAAGCACGTGCAAAAGTTGGGCATTTCAGAGGGCGGAGTTGAGGTGGGGGAAAGCATCTACGTGAGTACTTTCGATTTTCTGCCCAGTCTAAATGTGTGTGCCTGTGGATGTTGGCGCTGGTTCTGTACACGGCTGGGAATTTTGAAAACAGACTTTTGTGCATAAGCCCGCTTTGAAATTTTATCCTAAAGTCCGTGGGTACTTTGTACATGCAAACTATAGCCCTACAGGAGCCACTGAAAATTACCCACTTTATGTCAACAGTTGCTTAAAATGTGAACTATTGCTTTTTCAGAAGGCAATAAGTTCTTTGTTTTAATTCATGTAATCAGTTTGAACCAAAGAATATCTGTATCATGAACATTTTCCCACTCACACCTACAGTTTAACACACATTAAAAGCCTCCAGCAAAGACACACACGTATGATTTTGTTTCTTTATGTAGGCCAGGTTTGTGTGAATGTCTCACAGCTTATCCCCTTCCAGGCTGTAGACACTTTTCAGTCATTTCTAAAGTCAGCTTTTGGTGTATCTAAGTTAGCACCGAACACAGTGATGGTTAATGGTAAATAAAGCTGCTAAACAGCAATTTACTGTGAACACTTTAAAGGTATTTTCATAGTCTGTACTTAAATGTTTGTTAGGCTCATTGGATTTGTTATTTAACAAGGAGGGTGCCAAGTGCATAGCTGCAGATCAGATACTGAGCACATCTCTCTCCCTCTACAAACAAGGTTATTTATGCAGTACTAAAAATACTGCTTTACTTTAGGTAGGAACTGCTAAAGTCTTAGGGCTTTCTCAGAACATAGCACAGTGCAGTAGCGGCTATTGATGCAATGAGAGATGGGGACTTTATCCAAATGAAGAAATGTATGGCGTATGCCCCACCAAAGCTGCAGAGAAGCGGATTTCAGTGCCAGCCAGTGATTATTTGCTAGTGCCTGAAAACAGTCATCTGCACTCAGTAAAAAGGATGGATTGTAGATTCACCACTGCAGGGGATCCATGTATGCAAGCCAAGCAAATTGACACTGATTTGCTTCAAAATGCTTTATTGTAATCCCATGCCAAATGATTTATGCTTGTCCTGCATGAGCTACCATACACCAGGCTGATGGGTAACTACAGCTGAAGCAGGATAGTGGCATAGATTCCTTGACTTGCAGAGATGAGCACCCAGCAACAGTGTAGGTGCAGACCCATTCATAATACTGAGTGAACGTTAGTGGGAGTTCTGGTTAAGACAGCCTATTAAAACATGATATTATAATATTGATGTACAAGCTACTGGCAGCTACTGTGCAAAGTGTAGATTATAAACACTTAAGGGGCCAATTCACTAAGGCTTTTTACCCATTCAGTATCTATGGGCAAAGACCTTGACGAATCAAGGGTAATTTTCAAAGGCTTAATTGAGAATGTACATGGGTAAAAACAAGGATTACATGGTAGAATGACTTAATCTGTCCAAGTGGATTTTTGGGCTTCCTAAACGCATGTGTAGTTTCACAGCTCCCAAACTTTTAGCTACAGTAAAATCAGGCATTCTTGGGGGAGTGGGGGCAGGGAGGAGTGTGGCTCGTGAGCTTGGATGAAAGCTACCTCGGGTCATTTTCAAAATCATTTATGTGCATAAAACCTGGTTTTATATGCTTAAGTAGCTCTTTGAAGACAGCACCAATGAGTGAGTGCATGCAAAGGTTTATGGACGTAATCCGATTCCATACATACATCTACATACACTTGAGATAGGCATTCAGGGAGGTGGAGCTGGAGCAGGGGTAGGATTTATGCGCAGACATTTGGATTTTCAAGAATCTGCATTAGGTGTACATGCGGTACTTACTTACGCACTGTTAGGAGCAGGTGTAACCTCCTGCGCGTAACTTGCACGTGCTCCTAAGTGTACATGTGGAAGTTACGCACTGTTAGGAACAGATGTAACCCTCCTGCGAGTAACGTGCGCATGTACCGGGGGTATTTTATTCCCAGCATGTTCAAGGCAATTTTATGCACATAAAATCACTCTGAAAATTAGCAGCAAAGTCTGCACGTGACAGATACAGGCAGACTTTTACCGCTATGCGCGGTGTTCCACGACTGTCCTCCAAAGGCTCGAAAATGTATGCACATAGCCAATACACATGCTTGATACCTCCATCTGAGATAACTTTAAGTACACATGCACTTTATATCCACATCACAGTTTGATCTGAAAACACAAACTATGTGGGTAATTTGTGTTTCGAATTCAGTTTGGCTGGCTAAAAAATGCGTGTGTATTTTGTAGCTTGGCAACTTATTGAGAATTTACCCTTTAAATGTAAAGCGCCACAGTTAACGGAATGATCTTCATATTTTAAGAGCCTGTATCAAATTAGCAGGAGACTGTTGGAGCTCATTAATAGCTAACCTCGCTCTAGTCCATGGCGGTTAAGGCGCTTGAATTCCTAGTGATATGTGAATAAGTTGTTTCCGTGATTACGATGTCGCTGAGCATTCATAGCCCCCAAAAATGTAAAGTTCCACAGAGTTGCTTCTCGATCAGGTTCAACTCACAGCATGCAGGATACCATACAGACAGTGAATACTAACTGCCGCACACGAAAACTTTGCTAACAGAAACTCTGATAGCATCTTCATTTTATGCCTGTATCAAAATTGCTGGGACTAAAAATATATATATAGATATATATATATTTACTCTCAAAAGCTAGTTAGCGGCAACAGTAAAAAAAAAAATAATATCCAGAGAATATACAATATAATAAACGGTGACTGTAAGTGGCATTAGAGCAGTTAATTTTTCTTGTGGCACCTTCTGACTGACACTTGCTATCATTGTATCTTTCGGGGTCTCGCTGCATGCCAGGACAATCAGTAGAATTACCTCTGTGTTAAGAGCTGAAGTGCTGGGCTACTTTTCCAGATAAGTGCCTCCTTACTCATAATCTCAGGACTGGTAAATCTCTTTCAGAATTATTACGGGGATGTGATATGATGATTGCCAGTATTTTTAATGCTGTCACTCTTTCACAAAAAAAGAAGAGATATTCATCCAGCCAACTTTTTTTTCCCTGCCCTTTCACCAAAGCTTTACTCATAAATCTTAATTGCAGGCAATATATTGAACTGATGCTAAAAGGCATTTAAAAAATTAACAGTGCAATCACTGACTTCCCACCCTCTTCCAAGAGTTTATGAGCATCATTCAAAGAGAGAGAAAGACTGAGGCATTTCTGGCTGAACATTTGCTCCTAGTTTTAAACTGGACCTCTCCCCGCAGAGAGAACAACTGAATAGAAAGTAATGGTAAGTGAACTCACCTTTAGGCTGTGCCTTGGGTTGACTATGCAGACAAGTTGCCCGGCAGCCGAAAAGACCCTCTTTGCTTTGTAGTGTTGAAACCTGAGATGAATGAGATCTAAAACAGCTCCAAAGCACTGTGTGAAGAAAAGCATCACAACTTTTTTTTTTTTGCCCTCTTGCTAGAGAAAACCCAATGCAGCCGCCCAGCAGTCCTGGAGGGGAGCGTAGCCCTGTATGCACTACTCTCTCCTGCACAGCTTAGCATGCTTTCATATTCGCCATCAAAATAAGATGCTTAGAATCTTGCAGCAGTGGGTCGGCCAATCGAAAGGACAGAAATGTTATCCTTGAGGTCCAGAGACAGCCAATAACAGATGCCTCCCTCCCACCCAGCAGAAACTCCCTGATGAATTGAGGCTGGTGGAGAATGTATTATTGAACATTACCATACATCAGCACATTGCATTTATCTTGTGATTACAGCCAGCTCCATGCAGCGCTGTGGAGAGAAGCAAGCAAAATTGATTGCGTAATGTCTCCATTTATTAATTGACTTAATTTAACATGAAAGTGCTGTTTAATCCGGAGGAAAAATTTGAATGGGAATGGGTAAAAAGCTGCTGGAAAGTGGTTAAGTAGATTAAACAGCTCTGCATTTCACTTCTAGGAGAAGGTTTGGGGGGAAATGAAATGTTTCTCAGGTAAGGCAGAAGATTTCCAGCCTTTTCTGATAGGAATGTGACAGCAATAAACAAGATTGCATTTATGTTTCCAACAGGATTAATGTCACTCATATGCTTTCTAAATCATATTTCCAGTGATGTCTTAGACAAATACATTAAGAAAAAAAATGATGTCTCCCTTACAAATAGAGTGTCAAACAATGCAGTGATTTGACAATGGAACCATAAAAGTATATGAATTTGCACAGCTTACTCCTAAAATTAATACAATCCATGATACATGAATGCACACAGAGAAAATCCACACAGAGGGCAAAGTGGCATGCGAATCAAACAGAATCATCACCAATTTGCATATTGGTGGGTAGCATGTTGCTAATTAACCACTGGATTGTTCTAGACATAAAAATAAAAGGGATTAGGAGTGTGCATGCAAGATAATTTGCCTTTATTGTGAACAAGACATCACTTGATTTCAGACTGGGAGTGAGCCTGTTCTAAAATGTCAGATCAAAGACATGCAGAAAGAAAAAAAAGTGCAGAGTCTCTCTCACTGCGGTCTGTGACTGTGTGTTGTCATGCCTAATGCTTTGGTTGGGGATTCCTGAATATGATGATCTCTGCCCGTAATGCTAAATCAAGGGTATTAATTCATTAATTAAATCAGTGCTCAGACCACTCTTCATATCAGGTTGGGCAGTTTACAATTCTACATGGCACTTGCTGGATTTAGAAGGCTCTTTTTAATCTCTTTTCTATCCCCCGCCCCCCCCCCTCCACCTCCCAAAAGAACAAGACATGGTAATAAAGAAGGAGTTTCAGATTGGAAGCCAGGCACAGGATTAGAAATTTGCTCCAGATGATCAGCACACATTCACAATGCCAGGCTTAGTTTGTGACTTGAATTGACACAGTTACTACATGGTATCAGTATCACAGTGCTGTCTCTGACAGATTGCAAAAGCCATTCTGGAAAATCAAAGGACCTGCATGATATGTGTCTAATCTGTCTGTAAATGTATATAATAACAGGGCCAGTGGAAGCACTAAGCAGACTAGGTCGCCACCTACAGTGCCATAGTTTTTTGGGGCAACTGCCTAGTACTTCTACCGGCCCTACTCAGATGTCACCTTTAAGCAGCAGATAAACCTTAGGACTCTTGGCTGGTGCCAGGATTGCGGTACTCACCAAATTGAACCTCCTTCTTGCCATCGCCCATGGCTGGAAGACGGAGTCATGTTGCTTGGGCCGTGGGGGTTGGAAGAAAAAAACGTTTTAACTGCAATAGCACTAAGAAGCAGGAAGGAGAATAGCTTCACGGGCCAGAAGAAAGGACTCTGGGCCAGCATCGATTTGGCCCACACAGCCAAAGAGTGTGCAGAGGCAGAAGAGGAGCACTGAGCAGGAGCAGGAGCAACATTGGCCACCCAGGCAGCCCAAGAGAGCTGTGGCGTTTGCTGGACCTGCGCAGCAGTGGCAGGAAGCGAGGAGTAGCATTGGCTGGGCCTGCATGGAGAGAGGAGACATCAGGACCATGGGCCTGATGCTGTTTAAGTGTTCCTTGAAGGGGAGGGGGAGAGAGAGAGAGTAGAGCATGAGTGTGTGTGTGAGAGCATGTGTGTGCGTATGTGTGTGTATGTGTCTGAGAGAGCATAAGTGTGTGTTTATGTGTGTGAGAGAGAAAAATCCCTAAGTGTGGAAGCCCTTTGGGTTCTCCACTAGATGGCCCCAGTAACAGACCTGGGATAGAGGATGTATGAGTGGAGCAAACAATTTGCTACATCACCCTTATATGTTGCAGTGATAGGTTCCAGTATGCTCATGGGCAGGCTGCATCAGACAGCTGTGTGGCATTTTTGGTTAGCAATCAAAGGAGAAGGAGCTGTTTTTTGCCCTAGTTTTCCTATCCCTAGTGGGCTAGGTCTTATTATACCCCCTGGCTATCCATTCTAAGAAGAGAGAAGACTTGCTGTTCCATCTCCCATCCAGTGTATGGACAGTGGTGACTCTGTGTGAATCTGTTTCAAGCTATTTTTAAGAGTGTCACCTTTTGGTTCAGGAGGAAGATTTGTCTGCCTCCCTTCCTGCCCAGGAATGGGGAACAGAGGAGGATTTCCCAGCTATTCTATGAGGGACTCTTCATCCAAAGGTTCTGACACATCTAGAAAGGAGAAAAATGAATAAGAGTTGTTTTTTCATCTGGACACTCCAACCAGAATCTTCCTCCAGGAAAAGAGAAGTTGAGAGACTTGGATTGTCTTGAGAAGAGTGCCTCAGGTAATTTTGGGAAAGGGATCCTGCCCACATCTAGGAACCACCTTGCCCACCTGGGATGTTTTCTTCTCCAGATCCTGGAGGGTGAGATGTCCCTGGGACTCCAAATATTGAGAGACTCCTGCAATAAACAAGTTTTGGAAATCTGATTCTGGATATGGATGTGAAGAAATAAATGTATATGGTGCCATTTAATTTCATATGAAGATTTTCTGCACTCAAGGTTTTATTTGGAACCCCCATCCAGAGTGTCCAGACAGTTTATTTGGGTACCTACACCTATCCATCTTATACCCTCTGATTCAGCACTAACAGCAAGTGTCACACCCCTGCATACTGAGCCCTGGAGGTCTATCCTTCCCCTGTTTTGGAGAATCACATCCTGGGACTGTGCAGGACTAATTGTAACCCGTGCCTTCCCAAATAATACCAGAAGAGGGGCTACAAAAGAGAAGTTAAATTACCCAATTATAATTTCTCAACAGTTTGGCACCCACATAAGATAAAAACCACACAAATAGGATTCCAAAATACTAGGTAATATTAAAACAACTACTCTTTATGTTTTTAATGCTTATGTATTGTTTTGTAATATGTTTTTATTTTATGTAATTTTTTTTATACATATGTTTATTTATGTAACTATTTTTGTAATCCACTTAGAACAACAGGTTTGACATAGGCGAATTACAAGTGTTTTAAATAAAATATTAATTTCTAAAGTGCTACTGGACATACACAGCACTGTACAGATACATAAAAGTGGTAGTTCCTTCTCCATGGAGCTTACAATCTAGTTAAGACAAACTTACATGACAAACAAGAGTTCATGGGAAGAGTATTTCTTGTAGAGAAGGAGTTAAAAGCAGCTTTAAAAAAAAGCTGAGTTTTAAATTGGTGTGAACATGGGCAGAGACGGATCGTGGCACACTGATCCAGGAAGTCTGTAACAGGCGTACAGCACGGCAAGGTGGGGAAAGTGTGGCGGTGGAGCTGGTGGTGGGGGAGAAGGGCACAGATAAGAGTGACTTGCTCAATGAATGTAGTTCACAAGGAAGGGTGTAGGGAAGAGAGAAGACAAGATTGGTAATGAGGGGCTGTGGAGTGAATGCAATTACAGGAGAGTAAGAGAAGATTGAATTGTATGAGTAAGCGGACGGGGAGCCAATGTAGCGAGTTGAGAAAAGGGGTTATATGGTCATTGCATTGCTGAAGGAAAATAAATCGTACAGCTGAATTCTGAATAGTCTGCAGTGGAGAAAGACAGTTCAGCAGCAGGCCTGAGAATAGCAAATTGCAGTAGTTTAAGTGGGAGGTGATAAGATAGTGGTTGAGCATTTTGGTAGCATGGCTCAAAGAAGAAAGGATGAATTTTATCAATGTTAAAGAGAAAACAAACAATGCACTTTAGCAGTGCTTTGCATATATGTAGAGAGAAGGAGAGAGAGGCATCAAAGATGATCCCAAGGTTACTGACCGAGAGAATCAGGAGGATGAGTATCATCCACATAGCCAGAAAAAGAGAGACTAAGTTTAAGGTGGCAGCAGGACATCCAGGTGGCAGTGTCAGACAAGCAGGCTGAAATTTGGGATTGGATTCAGGGTGCAGCGAGGCAGTCATCAGCATAGAACTGAACCCGAAAGCCATGGAAAGAAATCGGAGCACTGAACGAAGAAGTGTTGAAAGTAAAGAGAAGAGGGCCCAGGAAAGAGCCTTGAGTCAAGCCATTAAATCTTAACGATTTGTCGCACAAAAAATTTATATCTTTAGAAAGCCATAATTCTCTGCTTTTCAGTGATACAAGTTGTCTATGTGATCAACAACACAGAGAAATCATTGCCTAAAAGGCAGTGACTTGGAAAGGAAATTGTAAGCATTGAAATATGAACAGGTTGGATTGATTGTATGTTATTTTTCTTTTCTAGAAAATATCAGCTCAAACAAAAAGAACCTATAAACTCCATTTTCTGGTTCAGCTATTAGGTGTCCAACTTCCTTTGCAACTGTTTTACTGAAATGCATGGATGAATGCATTAAATTAAATTGTTTGAATTGACTGATTGTAGCATTTTTAAGGGATTTACATGGTTGTGAAAGCTCACATACAACTACATATTTCTACTATTTGCATGCTGCACAGTAACCCATTATTTTCATGAAATTCTAAGAACTGTTATTCTATATAGGGTTAATTATTTTCATAAAATATGCAGACTTTATTATATATGGCACTACAGAAACTGTGACTGTTGGCAACATGAATTGTTTCATACTAGCTAATGTTATTTTTGTTTCCCATGGTAAATCTATGTTTTGTATAATATTTAATGGGGACCTAACCCTTTTAGAGGTGTATAGGAGGCTAGAGGTTCAGGCAACAGCCTCAGTCGTTTTGGTAGCTGTTTAGATTATTATAGAGTTTGGCAGCAGGACATGGTGATGGTGGAGCTGGGGGCGGCAGAGGAGGAAGTCAGCTTGGGTGCAAGCTTCTTTGTAAGTTGCACACGTGTGTGTACGCACACAGGTCATGAAACAAACACACACTCAGGAAAACTTAGCAAGTACAAGAAAAGAAAAATGGAATGATGCTTCAAAGAATGCTGTGTACTTTGTTCACTGCTTCTATAATGTTGCACACAAAGTACTTTTTTTTTTTGCACACACAGCCCACAGAAAATTAGAGTGAACACTGGCGGTGAGTTGGCTTGAATATAGGATCTTGTACGCTCATCCACCCAAGATAGTAGAGAATCAATGAAGAAAACAAAACACCCACTTTGATAAGATATGAAACCCGCCAAGCAGTCAAGCTTCTATGCCTGGTATTGTGAACAAGAATTACTGGTCAGATTAGATGGGCCAAATGATCTTTTTCTGCCATATAATTAATTGTATAACTCTGGCATGTATATATGGGTAAGGCTGCTGCTCCACCCCAATACTCAGAGGACCTGTTAAAGAAGGTGGCCATGGATATAATAGAGAACCAAGGGTGGATCAACCAGCCACTTGCTCAATTAACTGACATGCCTCCTTCCTCAAAGTTTACACCCGTGACCAGACATGTAGTGAAACAACAATTGGATAATTCTGCTGTAGCCCGCCAGGGAACTTTCTCTGAAGCATTCTTGAATACTGTAACCCCCTTCCCCCACATCTTATTATAAAGTGTCTGCAAATATACATTTTAAGTGCTTTATAATAATTTGAAATATGCCATTGATAGTGCCTTAAGAACATAAGAAATTGCCATGCTGGGTAAGACCAAGGGGCCATCAAGCCCAGCATCCTGTTTCCAATAGTGGCCAAACCAGGCCACAAGAACCTGGCAGTTACCCAAACACTAAGAAGATCCCATGCTACTGATGCCAGTAATAGCAGAGGCCATTCCCTAAGAACAACTTGATTAATGGTAGTTAATTGACTTCTCCTCCTATGGTTATGAGTTTTATTATCCACATGTTTGGCTGCCAGAAACACCAACAGAACATATTGGGGTACATTTTCAATGACTTTTTCACTTTTTACAAAGGATAGAGTTAATGCACAAAAGTCAGCCATATGCAGGTAAATGCATTTTCAGATGCCTGAAAGTATGTACATGTATACTTTCATAATGCGTTCAAACTTGGCTGCCTTAAAAAGGCATTCCAGAGGTATGTGTTAGATGCATGCTCATATCTCATTGTAATGGAGGGACACCTGGCCTTGGAGTGGTTTGATGGAGTCTGAGGCATGTCTGTGTATTCTGGGTAGGAGGACTGATGTTCTGTGGCTCCTATAGCTTTAAGAGGTTAGATCAGCCTCTTAGATTAGCATGCTTTGGTTCTGCCTCATTCCCCCTAGGCACAGTAGGTCTTGGGGAACACGTGTACTTTGGGAGCATGGAACATAAAGGGTAATGATGGCCTAGAGTGTATAAGAGGCCCCCTTACATCAAAAGGCAGGCTCCTACCAACTAGACACATGTGAGGCTTTCCCCTGGCTCATAACTTCCTTGTTCCCTTCCACCCCGATAAGTTTCACTGACTCGCCACTTAGTGTTTTAAACACTTTTTTATTGCATAACTCTAGGCTGCTTTCCAGGAACTACAAAATCAGCAGTTTTCTCAAAACATACATCACAGCAGTCACCTTTGTAAAATTCTATTACATAACATTTTCTCTGATTTCTAGCTATTAACACCAGAGTTCTTAGGACTAGCTCCAGTCTTACTCGCCAGCCGTGGCATTTCTGCAATAACGCACAACCTTAGTCCTGGTTAACCTCTGCACAAGTCACTAAGCTTTTAATCAATGATCTCCTCCAAGCAAAAGGCTCTACTTCTCATGGTTTAAATTAAACACAACAATAACATGTTTAAACCTAGCAGGCCAAGTATTGCTGCTTTTGACTCCACATTGAACTGAATTGGGAATTAAACACTGGGAGTCAGCATGCTTAGTTTCCCCAGTTGCATAGCCCAGCTCAGCCTTAATTAACAAACACTCTTGAGTACAATGCTTTAGTTTTACAGTAACACTTCTGCGTTTACACAGCCAAGCTTACACTCTTGGTTTAATTTCTTTAGCTTTCACAGGAGCACTGCTACATTTACACAGCCGAGCTCAACTTTAATTAACAAACACACTGATTTCAATACTTTTGTTTTACAGTAACATCTTTGCATTTGCAGAGCCAAGCTTAACCCTACATTAACAATCACACTGGGTTTAATTCTTTTGCTTTCACAGTAACAGTGCTGCATTTTCTTCCTACTAGAGTCCCCTTGGTTACAGCCTTTTCTCATTCATTTTTCCCTAATTCTCAAGGGCACGCAGTGTATTCAGACCCCCTTCTACTAGTTGTGTCTAATAACGGTGTAACCCAGCCATCCTGCCAGGTTACCAGTAAGCCCTGGGACATGCCAAGAAGTGCAGTTAGGGAGGAAATGATTATCGGAGGATCCGTTCATGTGCGGCCCCCTCCCTTTGAGGACATCCCATCTCTGCTTAGAGCTCTGGGGGAGGCAGTATAAGTTGCAGTTCAGGAGGAAGGTTGGAGATTTTACCTAAGCTGTGTTTTTGGCCTACCTGAGGACCTGAGCTCCATCCTGCCTGGGATCCTTCGGGACAGGTCGAGAGCGCCACTGCTATGATCTTCTCCCAAGGTGCAGGGTTGTTGTCCTGAGAAGTTTGGGGAATTTTGGACTTTTCCCTGGCAGGAGCCTTGCCGGGCCTTTCCCGGATTCAGGGAATGGAGGACGCTGTGTCTGGGGGCACCCAGGGATAGGGAAGACCTGCCCTCTGAAGTGGTGGCCCGCTGCAAGGGGCAACTCTGGTATTATTCTCTTTTTGGGGGCCCAGAAGAAATTGTTTCTTGAAGATCTGGAAGGAAGTGTCTTTCTGCCCCTCTTCCTACCCATCTAAGGACCTGTGAAGATACAACAGGGATCCCCATCGTTTTTACAGACCCTAAAGATCCACTAATTGTCAGAAAGAAACTTTTAAAAATCACTGAGGACACCCATCAGGAGTCTTCATCCTGAGGAGAGGTTTGGACTCTCTGTGTGAGGGCAGGATTTTTTGGTTAACATTGGAAGGGGTTCCCCGACCAGCTTAAGGGTTACCCTGCCCACTGGGGCCAGCACTTTACCTAATCCAAGAGAGTGGAGGATGGATCCCGTGCTTGTTTAAAAGATTCCTGCACAGATAGAGGATAAAGACTGTAACCAAGGAAAGTCTGTGGTGCTGGATTCATATTTATTGCGCCATTACTCATCTCATTTCTGAACAGTAAAGTTTTATTTTGGACACTAACCCAGTGTGTCCTGCGTGATTTGTTGGCATACAGCACAGACAGTGAAGAAAATACCCCTCTCCCAGGGATATTATCAGGAAGGAAGTCAGTCACCCCTGCACTAGGCCCTGAAAGTATACTTTTCCCTCCAACCAAAAGAATCCACACCCTGGGGAAAGGGGCACAAAGAAGAGCTAGCCAGGGTCCCTACCTCAAAGAGTTACAAATTCTTTTATGGCTCCCCCTCTCCATGCTGGACAGACATACTTTATTTCTTAAAGTCTATCTTCCCTCAGAACTCGTGCAAGTATTTCAGTTCTACAGCCTGCTTCAATATAGACACAGCTTGTTCCCTTAGTAATTCCAGGCATAACTTAGCTTAACAATGGAACAGTTCGCCTGGCTCAGAGTCCTCATTATTTAAGACAGAGGTTCCTAAAATTGTCCTGGGGGACCCCCAGCCAGTCGGGTTTCCGGGATATCACAATACTCACCTGGAGTATTGTGTTCAGTTCTGGAGACCGTATCTCCGAAGAGACAGAGACAAGATGGAGGCGGTCCAGAGAAGGGTGACCAAAAAGGTGGAAGGTCTTCATCAAATGACTTATGAGGAGAGATTGAAGAATCTAAATATGTACACTCTGGAGGAAAGGAGGAGCAGAGGTGATATGATACAGACTTTCAGATACTTGAAAGGTTTTAATGATCCAAAGACAACGACAAACCTTTTCCATAGGAAAAAAATCAGCAGAACCAGGGGTCACAATTTGAAGCTCCAGGGAGGAAGATTCAGAACCAATGTCAGGAAGTATTTCTTCACGGAGAGGGTGGTGGATGCCTGGAATGCCCTTCCGGAGGATGTGGTGAAGACCAGAACTGTGAAGGACTTCAAAGGGGCGTGGGATAAACACTGTGGATCCATAAAATCAAGAGGCCGTCAATAAAGAGTGGGTGGCTCACCAGAATGACGGCTACTGCCTGGAGATAATACCCTTATTCAATAAACATACACATGGTTACTGTGACTCCAACATCGCTCTAAGCTACAACAGCAAGAGGAAATGTGGAAAAAAGGATTCGCACTCACAAAGTGGGGAGTAGCTGGCTTGTTACGGCGGTTACTACCCCAAACCAAATAAGCCTGATACTTCACTTTCAATGCATATCCTGCTTCAACAGCAGGGGAGAAGAAAAACTGATACTTCACGCATATCCAGCATAGCTCTCTGCTTCAACGGCAGGGGAGAAGAAAAACTGGTACTACACGCATATTCAGAGCATATCCAGCATAGCTCCCTGCTTCAACAGCAGGGGAGAAGAAAAACAACCAATAAGGGCTGAATAACACAGTCTGGGTAAAACAAATAAGCATGGGTGTAGCTTGCTTATTGCGGTGGTTACTTCCCCTACTACCCGTAACTAATCAAGCTTGATATTTCACTTGGTTGCAGCTCCATCACTGCTCTCTACATTAATGGTGGGGGTAGAAGGGAAATAGAACCAAAGAGCTAAGAGAAGTATGAGAAAAAAAATGTGTGAAGCTTGCTGGGCAGACTGGATGGGCCGTTTGGTCTTCTTCTGCCGTCATTTCTATGTTTCTATGTTTCTATATATCCATGGTGAGTATGCATTAGGTAAAATTTGCATGCTATGGAGGCATGCTGTGGATATCCAGTGAAAACCCGACTGGCTGGGAGTCCTCCAGGACAGGTTTGGGAACCACGTCTAAGACTTGCGCAGTTCCATGCTGTTCTGTTCTCCTTCCATCCCCCACACTGTCTCTTTGCTGCCCTTTTATGGCACCTGGCAGCCTATAGCTGCAAGGAGTTGACTCCTACCTGATCAGCTGTTCCCTGGTGACATCATCTTCCAGGCTTATCCTGAGAATTTTGGGAAATGTAGTTCCCTAGGAGTCCAAAAACATAAAAGAGATCTTGGTAATTTTAATAAATATGTAGGACCTTCTTTGACAGCTACTACTCTATCTAGTACGCTGTATAATATAGGTCCACTTTTCTGAAATCTTTATATATTTTTTGAATTGCATTTAAAATAGTGCTCCCAATGCTTTCATTGCACAGTTTATCTCGGGGCAACTCTGTCTACAATAGAGATGTGAATCGTGTGATCGATCGTCTTAACGATCGATTTTGGCTGGGAGGGGGAGGGAATCGGATCGTCGCAGTTTGGGTTTTTTAAATATCGTGTAAATCGTGTAAATCGAAAACCGGCACACTAAAACATCCCTAAAACCCACCCCGACCCTTTAAAATAAATCCCCCACCCTCCCGAACCCCCCCAAAATGCCTTAAATTACCTGGGGTCCAGTGGGGGGGGGGGGGAGGGGAAGGGGGAGGGGAAGGGGGAGGGCGGGAAAACCGGCACACTAAAACAACCCTAAAACCCACCCCGACCCTTTAAAATAAATCCCCCACCCTCCCGAACCCCCCCAAAATGCCTTAAATTACCTGGGGTCCAGAGGAAGGGTCCCGGTGTGATCTTTTACTCTCAGACCTCCGTGCGTTGTAGAAATGGCGCCGGCGCTACCTTTGACCTGTCATATGACAGGTCAAAGGTAGCGCCGGCGCCATTTTGTTTTTTTGTCCCCCGACGTCAGGAGCGTAGGAGATCGCTCCCGGACCCCCGCTGGACCCCCAGGGACTTTTGGACAGCTTGGGGGGGGGCCTCCTGACCCCCACAAGACTTGCCAAAAGTCCAGCGGGGGTCCGGAACGATCTCCTACCGTGAATCGTTTTTCCGTACGGAAAATGGCGCCGGCCATACGCCGTATGGCTGGCGCCATTTTCCGTACGGAAAAACGATTCGACTGCAGGAGGTCGTTCCGGACCCCCGCTGGACCCCCAGGGACTTTTGGCCAGCTTGGGGGGCCGGCTTGGCGCCGTACGGCAACACGATTCGACTGCAGGAGGTCGTTCCTGACCCCCGCTGGACTTTTGGCAAGTCTTGTGGGGGTCAGGAGGCCCCCCCCAAGCTGGCCAAAAGTCCCTGGGGGTCCAGTGGGGGTCCGGGAGCGATCTCCTACGCTCCTGACGTCGGGGGACAAAAAAACAAAATGGCGCCGGCGCTACCTTTGACCTGTCATATGACAGGTCAAAGGTAGCGGACAGGAGGTCCGAGAGTAAAAGATCACACCGGGACCCTTCCTCTGGACCCCAGGTAATTTAAGGCATTTTGGGGGGGTTCGGGAGGGTGGGGGATTTATTTTAAAGGGTCGGGGTGGGTTTTAGGGTTGTTTTAGTGTGCCGGTTTTCCCGCCCTCCCCCTTCCCCTCCCCCCGATTTACGATTTTTTGACGATAAATCGGGGGAATTGTTATTGTATCACGGCTCTAACGATTTTTGACGATTTAAAATATATTGGACGATATTTTAAATCGTCAAAAAAAATTCACATCCCTAGTCTACAAAGTTTAAACAGTGTGAGTAGTGAGCTACTAGAATCCTATAAAGTCTCTTTAAAGTCAATGATGTTATTTACCTTAAACCTCGTATAAGCTCTTGAAACAACCCTGTTTGAACTTTGTAGACAGAGTGCTCCCAATGCATCCATCGCACAGTTTATCTCGGGGCAACTCTGTCTACAAATTTCAAACAGGGTTGTTTCAAGAGCTTATACGAGGTTTAAGATAAATAACATCACTGAGTTTAAAGAGACTTTATAGGATTCTAGTAGCTCACTACTCACGTTGTTTAAACTTTGGAGTAAGGACAGTTACTGGGCATTTTTTGATAGTGATATCGTTCCCTAGGAGTGGCCATCTTAGCTTCAGACTGACCTGCTCCAGGAAGAATCCTGCCTCAGAGTTTTAAATTCTCTCTTCCGCGCAGAGAATCATATAGAAACCACCACACTCATATTTTCAAAAAGCGCATGCCTACATGACATGCCACTAACATTCCTAACTTTACATCCCCATTTTGCATCACCTAAAAGTATGCACATGTACCTTTCTGAGGAAAAGGCCACACCTTTGGGAACTGCTGAGTGTCCGCAAAGTTGCTGCAATACTGAGAGGTCTTCCGGGCTGGTGGGAGAAATCTGCTCCTAGGTCCAAGGGATCTATGGCACAGTCACTCAAAAAAAAAAAAAAAAAAGGCTTTGCATCAAAGAGTGTGGTTCATGTAAAAGAAAACAATTTACTGTTGCAGACAAGTGGCAGGTAACATGAATTCCACTTCCAGAAAATAGTACAAAATATTAGGATTTACAGTCACTCAAAATGCTTAAAACATTTTCAGCACTTAGAGCTCCTAAGTCTCTGGTGGCCTGCCTTGCCTTCCTAGATTTCTTAAATAGCAATTGAAGGATCTACTGTTGCTTTTACAGATTTTCCCTTTGATTCTTGCAATCTGCAACTCCCGGGGGCTGGTGCATCTGTCCTCCAGCCTGGGAATGGATAACCTCCTCTGGATACGAATGCAGCTCTCTCACCACTTCACAATACCAACATCTTAGTCTCAGGACAAGAGGACCCTTGTTCTGTTCTCCACTTGGAGAGAGAAGGCAATCTCCCCTTCCTCTGCAAATTTCCCTAGACACTAGGGGGCCGATGCAATCATTGCGATATTAAGTAGGAGGAAAAAATCTTTCAAAAAATAATTTAACAAAAAATGTTTAAAAAAAACGCTGGCAGTCAGGTGCGGGAAATGGACACTCAGTTGACAAGCATCCGTTTCCTGGACCCCTGGCTCTGCGCTGTTTAGGAATACCGATTTGCCGTCTGTTTTCCTAACCGGCAGACCGCCGACGCTCACGGGCCTTCTTGATAATACGACCCCTAATTTAAAAATTGCATGGCGCCCCCAGGAAGGGTGCCTGGGGGGGGGCGTTAGGAAAGCAGGCGCTGACTGTTCAGCGCCCGCTTTCAGCGCACAATTATTGCATCGGCCCCCTAGGCCAGCAAACACACTGCGTCTTACTCTAAAATTCCTTAACTCCAAGACAGATCCCGACTAATGACTCTGAGTGAGTACTTTTATAGTACTATGGAGATCCTTCACAAGAAGGATGGACCATAGTAATAAACTCCATTTCCAGCACTAGAACCTCACGTGTAATGTGAAAATTTGACTGTTCTGGCCCACATAAAACATTAATGTTTTAATATCCAGATGGCTAAACCTTCCTCCCAATCAGACTCGCAAAAAGATTCAGTATTTCTGAAATTATTTATTGTACAAGTAATCGGTTACTTACAATTGTTGCACTTCAGAAGTAGTGCCCCCAGGACAAGAATCTTTTGATTTGGAGATGTAGCTGAAGAAAGGCTGGGGGGAGGATTCTTGGAGAGATGTGTGGCTTTATTGCAGAGATAAGGAGGTGAGGAGATTAAATGAGGATACTTATCCAGAGAATGAGGCTGATTTAATGAAAGAAGAGAGGTGAAAAGCCAGTTTGCTTCAGGGGATAGCGAAGAGCCCTGTCACATGCAGGCAAGCATGGAGGAACTGCCTCATGGTCCGAGGAAGCAAGAAACCAGCCTCCTCAAGGGGCAGGGGTCAAAGGTGTGGCCAATGGTCTGGCCTAAGACCCATGTGACACGGGGTTCATCCAGGAAGTCTTTGAACTGGGAAACATATCTGGAGGACCTAAGTCAGGGGGAGTCAATGATCAAGCCTACACGAGGGGAAAGGGGGCGAGCCTTGCAGACAAAGGCCAACAAGACACAGTATGTACATTAGCAAGGTTAGCTGCAGAATGTAAAAGACTACGTTACCCACAATACAATTTTCACAGTTGTAAGGCAGTACTGCAGCATTGAACACAGTTCACAGCCACAAGGTAAATAAATGCAAATGTGTACACACTGCTGGGGACAGAACATAGACTGCCTGCAAATGGGGATAGGTTACAGCCACTGCTGCTGGCAGTAAAGTCTTGCTTTCTCTTTTCCTCCCACCCTAGTCCCCTATGCAGTGGCCTCTAGCTGGCAGGGGAAGCAGCAAACAGCACTCCTTACCTCTGATGTTGCCTTCTCCTCTGCTGGCGTGGAGGCCCCATATCACAAGACCTGCTGTCCTAATGCAGGTCCAGAGAGAAGCTGACAGAAGAGGTGTTGGTGGCAGCAGGTAAGAAGTGCCATTCACTGGATTCCTCTTGCTGGCAGAAGACCATCTAGAGGGAGGAAGGGAAACTGATGCCAGGAGTGTGGGAAAAAAAGACAAATGATGCTTATGTCAGAGAGTAGGAAGGTAGTGATACCAGGATATACCTGGGAACTTTTGATTTCCAGCCACCCTGAGATTACCATGGATTAGCTAGGGGCGGGGGGAGGAGGAGCAGGGATAGGCAAGTAAAACCAGATGCACACAAACATACTTAACACACATACTCACATGCTCACACGCACTTTCACACTTTTCCCCTAAATCAGCCCATCTGAACTCAGTTAGATAGAGAGAGCCCTATCCATCGCTGGGCCCCAACCCTGGAACTCACTGCCACAAGACCTCAGGCTCGAAACAAGTATTAAGACATTTTTAAAAAAAACCTTAGAACATGGTTGTTTCAACAAGCCTTTTCATTATCAGGATAGTGTGTTTTCTTTTTTATAACTTTTATTTCTTTCTGCTACTTTTAAATATTTTTAGAATTCATATTTTTATTTTTTATATATGTTTTATATGAATTTTATGTATTTACAATATTTTTTTCTTTGGAAATGCAAATGTTCTTAATTTGTACATTTGATAATAATTGTAAACCAATGCGATGTGTGTACACGAATGTCGGTATATAAAAATGAATAAATAAATAAAATAAAACACACTAGCTCATTCTCACAGGTTCATTCTCCCTCCTCATTCTCTCACATATTCTCACATGCTTATACCTTTAATCCTCTCAATCTTCCACATTCACACACATTCACCCACCTCTCCCTCTTCCACACACACACACGCCCATTTGCTCTAACACACATTCACTCACACTGTTCATGTTTCTCCTACACACACACACACACTCACTCACTCTCCCAGACATTCTTACTCATTTTCTTCCCCCTCCACTAAAACCTACCAAAAACATCAGCCTCCTCCTTGGGCTCCTGGAGCAGCAGCTTCTTTATTTATTGATGTTTCTTCTTCTAGAGGCCCAATGCTTCTCCTTCAGTCACAAGGGTGTGACGCTGCGCCTCTTTCTCCCAGACCACGCAACTTGATGTTCCTCCTTCAGCCACACAGGCCCAATGCTGCTTCTTCTTCCTATGTTCCCGCAGGCCTGCTTCTGCTACAGCACTGGGAATTTTCTAGGCCCAGAGACCCTTTAGAATTCTGGAGTCTCCAGGCCAAATCCAGAGATTTCCCAGGTATGTGCCAGGGCAGTAGGAGGGGAGGAAATGTGCTAATGTCAGAGGAATGGGAAAAAAGAGAAGCTGCTGATGCCAGGCATGGGAAGAGGGCAGGGAAAGTGGTTATGGCAGGATGGTTTGGATGGAAGATGCTTATGCAAGAGGGTGAGAAGGAAGAGAAGGTGATGCCAGGGAGTAGGGGAAGGAAAAGGAAGATAGTGATGCCAGGGGGTGAAAGGGAAGGAAGTGATGCTGTGCATTGAGACATGGTGTGACTACACCTTGCATATTGTGTGCAGGTCTGGTCGCAGAGGAGGGCAATGAAAATGATAAAGAGATGGATTGGCTTCTCTTATGATGGTAGGCTATGCGGCTTGGAAAAGAGTCGGCTACGAAGAGATATGATGGAAAATTATAAAATCATGAGTGGGATGGAATGGGTAAATAAAGGACAGTTATTTACTCTTTCAAAAAATATTAAAACAAGGGGACACTCAATGAAACTTATAGCCAGCACAAATTGTAGAATGTACTTTTTCATGCAGGCTGTGGAATCTGTTGCTTGAGGATGTGATTAAGGCAACTAGCATAGTGGGTTTTAAAAGAGGTTTGGACAAGTTCCTGGAGGAAAAGTCCATAACACATTATTATCTAGGTAGACTAAAAAAAATCTAATGCTATCCCTGGAAATAAGTAACAGGAAATAGATCTACTTTATAGGATCTGTCAGGTAATTCCCAGGACTGGCCATTATCAGAGACGGTTGTTGGGCTCGATTAACCTTGATCTGATTTAGCATGGCATTTCCTACGTTCTTATATTCAAGGGGACTGGAGGGAAGGGAAAGAAGGTGCTGATGTCAGGGGATGGGAGGGAAGGGAAGGTGAGGGGTTGATAGCAGGGGGTGGGAGGGAAGAGAAGATTGTGGTGATGCCTTGGGTGGTAAATGAAGGTGGTAATGTTGGGGGTGGGAGGGAAGGAAGGAAAGGAAGATAATGATGCCAGGTTAGGGAGTGGAGGAGGAGATGGTGATCCACAAAAAAGTGAACCTTCCAGATGGTACTGAATGCCACTGCAAGGATCCTTACCAATGCCAAAAAAAGGGACCATATCACCCCGATCCTCCAGCATCTCCATTGGCTTCCCATCAAATACAGGATTCAGTTCAAAACCTGCATGATGATTCATAAGGCCCTACATAACATCTCTCCACTCAATTTAACCTTCCA
The DNA here is from genome assembly GCF_901001135.1 of Rhinatrema bivittatum. Taxonomy (NCBI): domain Eukaryota; kingdom Metazoa; phylum Chordata; class Amphibia; order Gymnophiona; family Rhinatrematidae; genus Rhinatrema; species Rhinatrema bivittatum. The sequence continues at coordinate 126,401,975 of NC_042619.1, read as the reverse complement.
GCTTCAACTACACTCTTCTAACAAACCAACCAGAAGGGCATACCAGAACAGAATGATCACCCAACCTGCAAAATCTACCCTGAGAAAACATGCTCTATCCACAGCGGGCCCATCTCTCTGGAACTCCCTACCACCGGACCTCCGCCTTGAGCCGTGCCATACTACTTTTAAAGCGAAACTCAAGACTTGGCTTTTCCGTCAAGCTTTCCCAGAGAGCTAAAATCAAGAAGAAAAACAACCACCCTTGTCTTACAGCAATAATGTTATGTTTATATTGCTTCAGTTATATTTTCCAAGTTGTGTTCTAAGTTGATCTTAGTTGTTTCATAATAGATTGTACTTTATTATAGATTATCCGTTCATTATATTCGATATGTTCCATGTAAACCGCCTCCCCGGCGATAGTTATCTCTGTTAAATGTGAACCGGAGTGATATGTATTGTATACAGGAACTTCCGGTATATAAAAACCAATAAATAAATAAATAAATAAATAAATAAACCTAGGGCCGGGTGTGCAACAAAATAAAAAGTTTGGGAATTATTGTTTTAGAACACACTACTTTTGGTAAGGTCTTGATAGACTCTACACATATATATTTAGTTGCATAGCAACAATTTGATTTTCAGATTCAACTTAGGTGGATACCTTGGGTTTGAAAATTATCTTGTTTAGTGTGCTCTTAAAAGTTTGCAGTTAGGTGACTTATTGAAAATTTAGCCCATTAACTCACATAGGGAGAAAGTTGGTCACTAAAGGCCAGTTGGTCTGAACTTGACAGAGAGACTACTAAAGGGTAGGTTACTGCAGCTTCTTGGGTTGCAGGATCTGAAATGGCCTGATTTTACCAACAAGAGATATTGACAAACAAATCTGATCTACATCTTTGCCTATGTGACAGGAGAACTAAATCACTGGGAATGTCCTAGATATGGTTTATTTGTGAAGCTGATACTGTAGGGGGGAATGTCCAAATGGCTATTGGTACCTGAATTTCTTAGGTTAATCAATAATTATAGGATTAACTCTATTTTTTACCTATGTAAAAGTGACAAAGTCTTTGAAAATTTACCCCAATATGTTCTGTTGGTGTTCCTGACAGCCAAATGGGGTGCTTTATAATAAAGGAAATATTTTTCTCTGTGGTTACTGGTGCGAGTTCTATTATACAATAGAGATGTGCATTCATTTTTGCCGAGTTGGAAAATTGCAACGAAATTGTCCAATTCAGCATGTTTCAGGGAGCCCGAAAAAAATCAGGATTTTCCCGTTTTTTCGCAAAAATTCGTTTTTCAGGTTAGTGCGCACTAACGGGAGTCAGTGCGCGCTAACTCCCAGTTAGTGCGCGCTAACAAAAACTAACAAAAAGTAACAAAACGTAACATAATCTAACGGTTTTTGTTAGTATGCATTAACAGGGAGTTAGCGCGAACTAATGGGAGTTAGCGCGCACTAACGGGGAGTTAGTGCGCACTAAAAAAAATTCGATTTTTCGCAAAAAAAAAAAAAAAAGACCCAAACCGAAAAAAACCGACATTTTCCATGGCGGCCGAAAAACGAAGAATGACACGAACACAAAAAACGATGCACATCTCTATATACAATAACAAATAATAGTAGTATCCAACAGGAAACAATTCATTGTTGCAGTTCTCAGTTTCTGCGAAGAGCAGTTGAAGTATGATGCAAGAATTCAAAAGGATCTGCTTAAGCAGGACTATGTTTCAGTAGAGGAGTTGAGGGGATATCTGCAGGTGTCTCATAGGGCATATGATCCCCTTTTCCCCTCACTAGGGTTTTCACTTTTCAACCAGTTCCCTGATCTGGATTGTAAATTTCTCCACTCTCTAATAGGAGGGTTCTGTGATGCCCGTACAGTATTTCTAGCACTGGACTTAGACAGACCCTCCAGGATGGCTGCCTACTGCTGCACACTCCCTGCATTGATCACACAGTTAAACTCTGGGTTCTGAATCTAGGTTGTTTGTGTTCAAGGAAATAGTGGGACATACCACTTTAACCATAGGTTTGAGATCTCTTAGATGCGGCCATAAGTTGGGAAACCACCAGGAGTGCAAAAAAGAAGCCAAACTCTGGCTGATTCCACACAAAGAAACTCTTTATTTACAAACAAAAACAAAAGTAAAGTGCAGAGGTTGCTTACCTCAGCAGTCTTGCAACAATCCAATATGTGCAGTTCTTGCTTAGGCTGGCTTCCTGCCTTCTCTCTGAGCCTCCCCAGCCTTTTAGACCTTGCCTTCTTACCCAAAGCAGCAGGGATCCTCCCTGGCCTAAAATCCCTTGCTGGGTTGGCTCTTAGCTGTGGATGATTCTTTAAGGTGGTCTTGAAGGAGTTTCTAATGCATTCCCTCACAAGATTATGTTCGGATTTCAGCAAAGGTTTTGACGCACACTATTCATTATGTTTAAGAAGAAACCCTTTTCCAGTGGATGAAAACTCTAACAAAAATGAATAATATGAGGCTCCAAGGGGGTAGATTCAAAAGTAACATCAGTAGTTATTACTTTATGGAGAGGGCGATAGATGCATAGAACAACTTTCTGGAAAAAGTCATAGATGCAATAAGACTAGCAGAATTTAAGGAAAAAAATGAGAAGGCCAGAATGCTAACCCTTATGGAAACAAAATGACATCTGCTGTTTAGATTCATTGTTAAGTACCGCCCTCAGCTGTTTCTTTTCCTGCTCTTGATTTTTTTGTTTTCTTTTTTATTTTCTGTCGGGCAGATGCAGTTTGGTGCGCTTGACCGAGCGTACCGTTAGCCCCCGTTTGGCCGCGCGTTTTCGACGCGCTATTTTTACCCCTTATACAGTAAGGGGCGGATTTTCAGAGCCCTGCTCGCCTAAATCCGCCCAAAACCGGGCGGATTTAGGCGAGCAGGGCCCTGCGCGCCGGGAAGCCTATTTTACATAGGCCTACCGGCGCGCGCAGAGCCCCGGGACTCACGTAAGTCCCGGGGTTCTCCGAGGGGGGCGTGTCGGGGGCGTGTCGGGGGGCGGGCCCGGTCGTCGCGGCATTTCGGGGGCGTGTCGGCAGCGTTTTGGGGGCGGGTACGGGGACGTGGCTACGGCCCGGGGAGGTCCGGGGGCGTGGCCGCGCCCTCCATACCCGCCCCCAGGTCACGGCCCGGCGCGCCAGAGGCCCGCTGGCGCGCGGGGATTTACGCCTCCCAGAGAGAGGCGTAAATCCCCCGACAAAGGTAAGGGGGGGGGGGTTTAGACAGGGCCGGGCGGGTGGGTTAGGTAGGGGAAGGGAGGGGAAGGTGAGGGGAGCGCAAAGGAAAGTTCCCTCCGAGGCCGCTCCGATTTCGGAGCGGCCTTGGAGGGAACGGGGGTAGGCTGCGCGGCTCGGCGCGTGCCGGCTATACAAAATCCATAGCCTTGCGCGCGCCGATCCAGGTTTTTAGCAGATACGCGCGGCTCCGCGCGTATCTACTAAAATCCAGCGTACTTTTGTTTGCGCCTGGAGCGCAAACAAAAGTAGGCTATTCACGCTCCTTTTAAAATCCGCCCCTAAGAGTTAGTAATAGCGCGTAGAAAATGCGCGGCCAACCCCCCGAAACTAATTGTGTCCGCAACATGCAAATGCATGTTGATGAGCCTATTAGTTAGTACCGCGCGATCCAGAAAGTAAAATGTGCAGCCAAGCCGCACATTTTACTCTCAGAAATTAACTCCTGCCAAAGGCAGGAGTTAATTTTGGCCGGCACTGGGAAAGTGTACAGAAAAGCAGAAAAAACTGCTTTTCTGTACACCTTCCGACTTAATATCGTAGCGATATTAAGCCGGAGGTCCCAAAAATTAAAAAAATTAAAAATCATAAAAAAAAAAAAAAATTCAGCCCGCTGCTCGCGGGTTGGAAGACGGACGCTCAATTTTGCCGGCATCTGTTTTCTGAACCCGTGGCTGTCAGCAGGTTCGACAACTGACACAGGTAAAATTAAGTGTCGGCTGTCAAACTCGGAGGGTGTACAGAAAAGCTGACTGCCGCCGCTTCTGCCAATAAGGAGGCGCCAGGGATGCACTAGTGTCCCTAGTGCCTCCTTATTACCGCGGGCCCTCATTTGAATATTAAATAGTGCACCCAGGAGAGTGGCCTGGGCGCACGTCGGGAGAGCGGGTGCTTGCCTCAGAGCACCAGCTCTCCCACGGATTTTACTGTATCGGCCCGTGTATGGGAAAGCATAGGGCTAAGAAGCTTACCTGGCCTTGCACTGCATCATTTCTTGTAATTATACATATCTGACATTTTCACTGAAGGTTTAAGAATAATGTAGTTAATCAGTCCTATAACCAAACTCATACAGTAGGGCTTGATTCCTTCAAATTGGAGAAGAGGAAAGATTTAAGGTCAAAGGTAGTTTGAGTTCTGTGAATAAAAATAATCACTTATGTTAAAAAGTTGCAGCTTGAAGGCTCTGCAAGTCTTAGAAAATTCACATAAACTCCCTTTCTGATCTTTTTTTCAGACCAGCCTCTGTTCAGAATAAGATGTAATATGTAGTGAGCTCATATACTAATTGCAGACATAAGACGAAAGCTTACAGTGTCCTCCTCCTATGCAGGCAAGTGCTTTCGGGGACAGTGCTCCCTGGAAAAACGAGAGCAGCGTTGACCTTCTCCCCCACATGGACCTTATCTCTTTCCAGGAAGCAAAAGAATAACCTGCTGGTGTCCTAGAAACAAGCTAATGCTTAATTGGTGCACATGTCAGGAAACATGTAAAGAGTTTTTGGTCAACAGATTACTCGCATACATGATTCACAACCTTATTAAACAGACAGTTAATATATTGTGATTTTCTCATTTTTTTCCAAATACTTTGTTATACAAATGTTGTCATTTTTCCATTCCATTCCACTCCTACCTTTAAAAAATTTTTTCGTTGGTTTTTGTTGAGACCTAATTTGAAGTTTTTGGAATAAGTGTTGAAAAACAGATTTCAAGTTTTCACGGGAGTTTAAAAGACATGAAACAGAAAAAAAAAGAAACTAATGAAATAATGAACTAAGGGGGTGACAATAATTGAGTAATTGAATGTCATTTATTTGTAGGCATTGAGTGGTATTCTAATCATGATTTGCTAGAGGCTACTATTGCATGCATCTACATGTAAGGGGGTGCCAAAATCTGCCCCTTACTAGCAATGGTATCTGTATCTTTATGGCAGCAGTGGCCATAAAGATATAGGACAGTAGGTGTCAGAGGTCCATTGAGACCTCTGACACCTACTGCTGGCAAAAATACCTGTTGAGGTCAGTATAATGAGGTGTGTTAGTGAGTTGTACCATTTCCCATTAGAAGGGGTTGTGCATTTGTATGTAGAGATCCCTAGGAACAGGTGTAGGAGCAAACCACTTTTATTTTGAGGGAAACATAATAACTAAAGTGTGGGTGTAGAGCTCCCCCAAGTGTAAAAGAGTAAATGGTATATTCCTCTGCTATATAAGCTCTGACAAACATCTTAGGGTGTGGTTTTTAGTTTATTTTACTAGTGTCACACAGCAAGACCGCTTAGACTGTTCTATCAAATCAACAATGATATCATCTCACTTAGAACAGTACCTATTGCAACATTCCAATCTCTAGGGAAGTGGGAAGATTCAGAGCCAGAAATAAGGGTTGTAGATAATCAGGAATCTGTCTTTCAGACCCTTTGAAAGGGTAGTAGTGGTTGAACGCCAAGCAGTGGTTGGGACTTCTCTTTTGCATCATCTCTCCTTCTGAAGACACATCTACCCTCTAGGTTACGAGAGAAATCAGGTGACTCAGTTTAAGAAGGGAAATTTTAGAGCAATCCTGGTTTGCTCACAGCCTCATCAATGCTGCATTATGGTACCTGTAGCTCTGATTCCAAATGGTAGATGTATGAACTACAAATACCACAATGCATTGGTATATAAGTTCAAAAACTAGTACTGGCCAAAAGTCTCCTTCCTTGAACTGGATCATTTGGCATCTCTGAAGTCACAAACTCCTTCCCAGACATTATTGAGAGCCAGGGGTTCTGGCAGAGGTTCTGGCAGAGCTGTAGCCAGGCCATTTGGCACCTATGGCCTAGTGAAAATGTGTACTCTCACCCTGAATACAACATACAAAACCACAAGCCAAGATGTAGGGGCTTTGACTTTATTTTTATTTAACATAACATAAGAACATAAGATATTCCATACTGGGTCAGACCAAGGGTCCATCAAGCCCAGTATCCTGTTTTCAACAGTGGCTTATCCAAGTCACAAGTACCTAGCAAGTACCCAAACATTAAATAGATCCTATGTTACTAATGCTGGCAACAAGCACCGGCTATTTCCTATTGATTAATTGTAATTTATGGACGTCTCCAGAAACTTATAAAAACCTTTTATAAACCCTGCTACACTAACTGCCTTAATCACATCCTCTGGCAACAAATTCCAGAGCTTGATTGTGAGTTGAGTGAAAAAGAATTTCTCTGATTTGTTTTAAATGTGCTACTTGCTAACTTCAAGGAGTGCCCCCTAGTCCTTGTATTACCCAAAAGAGTAAATACTAAATAATCATTTCACATTTACCTGTTCAAGACCTTTCATGATTTTGTAGACCTCTATCATATCCTCCCTCAGCCGTTTCTTCTCCAAGCTGAACTGCCCTAATCTTTTTAGCCTCTCCTCATAGGGAAGCCTTTCCATCCCCTTATCATTTTTGGTCACCCTTCTCTGTACTTTCTCTATATCTTTGACCCAGCTGTTTCCTCCTGCTCCTTTGGGCTGCTTCCAGCTCAATCGCAACTAGTACGGGGATCCTGCCGCCATGAGTCTTGTTTATTTATAAAAATATATAACCTACTCTATCTAGGCAGGGTACAAAATTACATATATATTAAAATGTATAATCATCAAAAGGCTCACAAATGAGACAAAGAAAAATATTTATACATCCAGGCATCAAATACTTTTCACCATGGTTAAATTAGTTAGGTTTCTAAAATTGAAATAATGAGCATGGACAAACTTTTCATTTGTATCTTATGGATAGATGAAAGGATTCAGTATCATCAGACTTATCCAATAATAGTCTTATCTAATAATATTGTAAGAGGCTGGGCAATTTCCCAGCCTCTTACATTATTGTAAGAGGCTGGGAAACTGCCCATGAAGTTTCTCTTTGAAAATCTGGGGGCCAGCTGGAGCCATGGGTACTTGCACACCCACAGAATTTGCTCTTGCTTTATAGCAGATACAAAGTCAGTACCATGAAGGATGGGCAGAAATTTCAAAACGAAATCCAAGCATGTTGTTTGCTGCCTCCACCCTCCCCGTTAAAACCTTGTGCTACCCACTTCCACAATCACACCTTCCCCACACATAATTAAAACATACATTTAGAATATATGAAAAAGAACATTCAAAGTACAGTCTGCTGAGTAAATATAGCACTAACAACAAAGCAAAAAAATATGCTTGGAACCCATATAGTATTACATCTATGGCAATGCTTGCTGGGTTTGGGCTTGGCCCTGAGAAAGCCATGAGTAAACTGAATTACAATTACAACAAAGGAAATGCCCTGTACCAAAACAGAACTAAAAGCCACCATAAACAGTAAGAACCTTACCTATGAAAAGACACCAGGTCCTAGAACACCAATACACCTCCTATTAGGAAAACAGAACAAGCCAGACAATTATAGATCACTATACAGAAACTACAAACTAGCAGAATCCCTCATCTTAGTCACTCATGCAGAACACAGACAGACCATCAAACATAGAATAAAGAGATCATAAAAAATAGATAGAAATGGGCAGACAAAAAATGAACTGGAAACCACAACTTGCCAGACTCTGCATGCAGTGCAACAATGGAAAACAGAAACCACATCATTCCTTATAAAGCATCAAATAAAATCAAGAGGGTCCATTTTCAGCTGCTGTGCAGCTAGGCTAATTAGCTGAATATACCACTGAATATACCCAGCTATCTTAAAGATAGCTGATTATGTCGAACTGGCTAACCTTAGGACAGCCCTACAGCCCAACCAGAGTGAGCTGCATAACTTATGCGGCTAACTCTGCTCCACTCAGAAACACCTCCTGCCTGTCCCTGGCTTATGTGGCTAGAATTTAGCCGTATACAGGAATGAATATCGCTGGGTAGCCATTTAGACGAATTACTTTTCAGTTATCTGTCTAACTAGCTTTTGAATATCAACCTCAAGAAATATAAAACATTAATCATAATAGTAAAACCATATTAATAAAAAGAACAAATATCTCAAAACAGATGATAAAAAAAATCCAAAAATGAAAAGCTCAAAAATATTTCAAAACAGCAGGCACATCAAATAACATCCAATAATTAAAACTAATAAGAATTTTAAAAAGTTCCTTGCTTTCCATACCTGGCAACTTTTGATTTCCAGATGCCCTGAAATTGTCGTGGATTAGTAGGGGGATTGTTGCGCACAAACTTTCTCCTCTCTCTCCCATACTCAATCACACACACACAAACTCTCTCTGCCGTGGACAATCACATCCACAAACTCACTCTCGCTTTCTCTCACTCATTTCCCCCTTCTGGAAGCAGAAGGAGCAACAGAAGTAACAGCAGTTTCCCTCTTCAGCCCCAGGGCCTACCTGACTCCTCCTTCTTGTGTCAGTGCCTGTGCTGCTCCTGCTCTAGACTTAGGGAAAGCCAATGTTGCATTTTCTGGCCGGTGGGTGGTGCTGCCTCTTCTGCATCTGGCTGCCAGGAGAAGAGGGGAAGATGGAAATTCTTCTTATGGAACCGCGGGCTATGCTGCTTGTGAGTGCCCAGGGCAAAGGAGGCTGATGCTTCTTGCAGCCCTGTGGGCCACGCTGCTCTGACAGCTGTTGGGGTGGAAGGGAGACCAAAGCATCTTCTTTAAGCCGGCGGGCACCCTGCTTTTCCTGCTCCCTACCTGAGCGGGGAAGGCCAACAATTCATCTTGCAATCTGGGGACCGCACTGTTCCAGATGGCAGAAGGGGGGGGGGAATGCTGCTCAGGCCGCCTCCACTGGGCAGCAGCATTGATATTTTTTGTCCTGATTTCCCCCTTCTCCCTTCAAGGATGGCTCTGAGGGGAGGGGGGCACAACAAGAACAGGTGCAGTATTTCATCATCTCCGCCCTCCCCCCTTCCCGGTAGCAAACCTCTGGGCTTTTTCGGGAGGAGGGGGAGGCAGCTTTTCTGGAACACCGTGTGAGAGCAGTGGCGCCAGAGGATGGATGGCGCCAATGGCCGCAGGGTAGCTACAGCTCTGTGTTCTGGAGTTGTTGCTGGAAGCAGGCCCTTTATTTATAGGCCTATCACTTCCCCTTACACCTTCCCGTATGCGTTTCCCTCTGTAATGGAGTATGTATACCTGCTATGCTGGGCTGCATAGAGAGAGGAATAACCAGTAAGAAAAAGGAGGTGATAATCCCCTTGCACGGATCCTTGGTGAGGCATCACCTGGAGTATTGTGTTCAGTTCTGGAGGCTGCATCTCATAAGGGGCAGAGACAGGATGGAGGTGGTCCAGACAAAGGCAACAAAAATGGTGGGGGGGTCTCCATCAAATGGTGGGGGATCTCCATCAAATGAGGAGAGGATGAAGGACCTAAATATGTATACCCTGGATGAGAGGAGGTGCAGGGGAGATATGATACAGACCTTCAGATACCTGAAAGTCTGTATCATACTCCAGGGAGGATGACTCTGAACCAAAGTCAGGAAATATTTCTTCATGGAGAGGAATGCCCTTCCGGAGGATGTGGTGAAGACAAAAATGGTGAAAGATTTCAAAGGGGCATGGGATAAACACTGTTGGGTAGATTTTATAAATTTACGTGAGCACGTACTTTTGTTCGCGCACCAGGCGTGAACAAAAGTACGTTGGATTTTATAAGATATGCGCGTAGCCACGCGTATCTTACAAAATACGGGGTTAGCGCACGCAAGGGGGTGCACATTTGTGCAACTTGCGCACGCCGAGCCCGGCGCGTGCTGCCTGTTCCCTCCCTTCCCCTACCTAACCCACCCCCCCCGGTCCTATCTAAACCCCCCCCCCTAGTGTGCAGATCACCCAACCCGCGCCATCACCCGACCCGGGGGCTGGTCCGAAGGCCTCGACCACGCCCCCGGGCCGGCACCACGCCCCTGGTTCTGCCCCGAACCGCCCCCTGACCCCGGACACGCCCCCTCCCCACCCCTTTTACGAAGCCCCGGGAATTACGCGCGTCCCAGGGCTGTGCGCGTGCCGGCGGCCTATGCAAAATAGGCCGGCCGGATTTACGCGCACAGGGCTTTTAAAATCTGGCCCTGTGGTTCCATAAAGGCTAGAGGATGAAATGAAGAAAAGAACGCATGGGGGTAATTTGCTGATGCGATGGTTATTACCCTTAACCAATGGGCCTTCATACTGTTGATGCAACTCAATTATTGCTCTCTGCTTCAATGGCAGGGGGAAAAGAGGACAAGGGAATTAGATTCAGACAGCAACCACAAGGACATTGAATTTTACGGTCTGGGAAAACAAATAAGAATGGGGGTACCTAGCTGATGTAGCTGTTGCTATCCTTAACCAATAAGCCTGATACTGTTGATGTAACCTCAACATTGCTCTCTGCTTCAACAGCAGGAAGTGACGGGGAATTAGACTCAGACAGCAATCTACAAAGGCCCTGACTTTGACAGTTTGGGAAACTAATTATGGGGGTGACCAGTATGGCGTGGCAAATGCTACCATGAGCTTGTTGGGCAGACTGAATGGACCGTTTGGTCCTTTTCTGCCATCATTTCTCTTTTTCTATATGTTACTCAATGTAACAGAAAGACAATCCATATCTAAAACCAGGCCAATGTTTCTTCTCTCAGGATAGGCGTGAAGCTGGTAGGGTGTAGTTGGCTACTTCTAACTGAAGGTACTCCTTTCCTCAGGGAGCAGCTGAAGAAGCTTGATCAGCTGATACTCAGTTTGAGAGGCCTTCACTATACCAGTAAACTATCTTGTTTTATTGCTTACTGCTGTTGAAAAAGCTGTATTCTTTTGTGGCCAAATGCCGACAAAATAGCATTTGCTGTGACTTTAACTGGTGTGGCAGAGCAGTGCTGTTTCACCCAACCTAAGCTGCCTTATATAGTGCTTAAAAGTAGGGTCTAACACCTCCCCAGAATGAGATCAAAAGGAGGCAGCAGGGGAGAAAAATACAGACTCTTTTCTTCAGTCCTCTTGTATCACTCCTAGAATGGAGCCAGGAGGAATAGATTAATGAAAATTTTCTGCACAGTAACTAATCAGGCACAACAGCAGCAATTATAATTCCAATTGAGGGAGCAATTACCCAGGGCTGGCAGAACTGTGGCCACGTTAGTGTAGGAAATTCACATGAGTGACATGAGGTCTACAGAGGCCCTACCTGCTTAGTTTTGAGAAAGCAGCAGCAGCTGCTGCCTCATCATTGCCCAAAGAACAGTGGGTCCTACATTTTCAACTATTCCCTATGGGAATTCTTATAGCATTTGTCAACTTGAATTCAGAGATTTTTGTAAATTGTTTAGCTGTCCACTTCTGTATCATTTTGTCTTTGCCTGTGAAAAGTTTATGATTTTTGTTTTTTGTTTGGTATTATTATTATTTGACTCCACAGCTATGGCCCGATACCCAAATAATGGGTTCTGGGCTCAGGCGAGAGTGAATAGAGGAGCCATCTGGCCTAAGGAGCCCCAGAACTGTTGCCAAAAAGAGATAGTTATAGGAGCCCCTCCAATGGATTCATCCCAAAAAAATGGAATGGGAGCGCCCAGCATTTCGGCCTGACTCAATGCGTCTGGCCATTATCTTGGATGTTAGTTGTGAGCATGGCAGACAGAAAGTATATGTGGACTGTGCCCCTACAGATGATCTGACCTCCACCTCCACAGGGACACTGGGTTGTGATAGCTGGTTTCCTGCTCACATCAGACTTTTTATTCAGAGAAGTCACATCTATCAGGAGTTCAGGAGTAAGGAGCAAGACTGGGGACTCAACAGGATCTCCTCTCTAAGGGACACTGTACAATAGCTGGGATGAACTGTTTGGACTAAGGTAGGATCTATCTTGGACTAAGGGGATTCCCTCTTTATAGGATTTTTTCTGGGATTTACAGGACTTCATCACCAATAGGATTTTCCTGGCCCACTGGGACAGTTTATGTGTAAGCCCTGTTCCACTTGGGGTCACCTTCCTAGCCTTGGGAAGCACTGGGGCCACTCTGCCAAGGTGGACCTTGGGCTGGGCACAAGATAACCTGCAGGACCCAGTACTGGGCCAAAGACACTCCCCAAAAATAAACCAATGTCCAACAATAATTGTGCTCCATCATAAAAATAGTTTATTGTTATAGATTCAGAATAAAACATAGTGAAACGGCACAAGAAGTATAAATCTCCAGGAAAACAAAAATCACAGATCTTCTCTCCTCTCAACACAAAATATTTCTTTCTCTTTACATAGTCTCTTCTTCAGCCTACCTTGGCCCTCTTTTCCTTTCCATTATCAATTTAGTTATTCACAAGGTCCTGATCAGCTCAAGGAAGATAGTCCTCTAGTTCTGCAGACAGGAATCTGAGTCCCATAGCAAGTTCTAGCTGGCATAGTTGCTTCCTGGTCCAAGTAAGCTCCCTCCACAGTTAAAGTACAGCTTTCTTTCAAAATCTTCAAAACAGCATAACAACATCTTATTTGTCTGTCCTTTAGGCTTCCTGAGACTCTGGGAGAGAATCTCTGCTTACCCTCCTGCTTGTCCCCTTTGTTGTAGCTTGGGAGAGGGTCACAGCTATATCCTTATTTTATTTCTGAACGGGTGGAGAAGCATCAGACCATAGATTGTCAGTGTTTTTATAACCTTCTCCTGAAACCAAGCTCAATGAGGCTGTAACAGCCAGTGTGCCAAAAAGTGTCTGTAACTCCCTCTGACGAACCTTCTGATATTACTTCAATGCACCCTTTGCAGACTTCCTTTAGGGGGGAAATCTCCACTTTTACAATACCCATCCTTAAAACATCAATCTTCCACACTCATTCTGGCATGTAGGGGCCACATATGCACTCAGTACGGAAAAGGTAAACCTCATCCCAGGGAACCTGAGATTAATCTAAACAGTGTGCCTCTGTGGCAGAGACCTTCTTCCGCTGTCATGGCTGAGGCTGGTGGGGTGTTAAAGGTTGCTGTGCTGCAAGGCCTCTAGATGGACCCTCATGGAGTACTGTTTGATGCCATGTTCCCTACTGGGTCTCCTGCACAGAAATGAGGTCCAGAACCCACCCAGCAAAGTATCCCAGGGGTAGTGAGGGGAAGCAGGGAGAAATTTAGGATAACTGTCCTGAGGGAGGATGTTACCTGGAGTACCTTGGAAATAAAGAATTACTAATCAACAAGTTTAGCAAGTTTATTTTTACCAAAAAGAAAAGGATTAGAAGTAATCTTATAGTACATTGTTATGTTCAGGCTTGTGGACCCTTGGCCGACGAGAGGATGGTATACCTTTCAGAGGGTCCGTAGGCTCTCTCGTCGGGTGGCGAGGCAGAACAGGAGACAGGACAGCTGACCCTTGGCACTGGAGACTGAAGTGAACACGGAAATGATGAAGAGACGAGATAAAGCACTGTGTCTTCACCACTGGTGGTCTGCGGTCCCCTCGGGAGGAGCCCGTAGGGACCCAACCGCTGGGACTTAGGTGGACCTAGGGAGGTCAGGGTAATGGTGCAAAGGCCAACTGGAGCTTCGCCCTGGAAGCCCGCGGTCCCCCCAGGAAGAGCCCGTAGGGACCCGGGCCGCTGGGACTTAGGTGGGCCCTTGGAGACAGAGTCTTGAAGGAGTCCTAGGTCGAGTGCCAGAGGGTCGTTGCTCACCAGTCCGAGGTCATGCACCAGAGGATCACCGCTTGCCAATCCGAAGTCAGGAACCAGAGAATCACCGAAGCCAATCCAAAGTCAGGAACCAGAGAATCACCGTAAGTCAGGAACCAGGAACACCAAGACGAAGCAGGAACCAGAAGCCAAGCTCAAGGAACTCACCGAAGCAAGCAGACTAGACAGCAATCGAAGACGTTGCCAAGTCGAGGAATGAGCAGAGGAAGTCTCCCTTTATACTTCCTCTGCTCCAGCTCATAGGGAACAGCTGAGCCTGGTTAAAGGGATCATGTCCCTTTAAGGCTAATGAGGAGGCGCGGCCTCGTGCCTAAAGATGGTGGTGGCCATCTTTGATTTTGTCCCGCGGAGGAGAGACGCCGCTGGACACCACGAGGGGGGAGCAGAACGGCTCCCCCTGCAGCGAGCAGCTTGGGAGGCCATGCGGGGGTGACGGCCAGGATCGGAGCCCTCCCCCAGGGCTCCCGTGGCGCGGGAATGCTGCGGCTAAGGTAGGGGGCTGCGGAGGCTAAGCCGGCAGTGGCTGAAGAGCAGAGTGAAACTGCATGGCACTGTGCCACCACTGGAAGTCAGGCTGGCAGTGACTGAAGAGCGGAGAGATGCTGCACGTTTCCGCCAGAGGCCAGGCCGGTCGAAGAGTGGGGAGATGCTGTGTGCTGCCGCTGGAGGCCAGGCCGGCCAAAGAGAGGAGAGATTCTGCATGCTGCCACTGGAGGCCAGGCCAGCCGAAAAGCGAAGAGATGCTGTGTGCCGCTGCCGGAGGCCAGGCCGGTAGCGGCTGACATGCGGAGGCCAGGCTTATTGGGCTGAACAATGAGAAGAAGCTCCACGTGAGAGAGGAAACTAGCTTGTGTGTGTATGTGAGTGGCAGCTTGTATGTGTATGTATGTGAGTGGCAGCTTTGTGTGTGTGTGTGTGTGTATGTGTGTGAGTGGCAGCTTTGTGTGCAAGTGATAGAATGGGTGTCTGGGTGCATGAGTGGCAGCTTGTGTGTGTGTGGTAGAATGAGTGCCTGGGTGCATGAGTGGCAGCTTTGTGTGTGTGTGTGGTAGAATGGGAGCAAGAGCATTTGTATGTGATTGAATGCTTGTATGTAAGTGAGAGAGCATGTATGTAATTGAGAGAGAGACTGGTCGGAGGTGATGTGTTTGAGAGAGAGACTGCTCAGGGAGGTGATGTGTTTCCGTGAGAGAGAGAGAGAGAGAGAGACTGGTCAGGAAGATGACTGGTGTGTGTGAGAGACAGACTAGTCAGGGAGGTGACTGGTGTCTATG
The DNA here is from genome assembly GCF_901001135.1 of Rhinatrema bivittatum. Lineage (NCBI taxonomy): Eukaryota > Metazoa > Chordata > Amphibia > Gymnophiona > Rhinatrematidae > Rhinatrema > Rhinatrema bivittatum. The sequence goes on along the minus strand of NC_042619.1, from coordinate 126,386,789 downwards.
TGAGGAAGAGAGACTGGTTAGGGTAGTTACTGGTGTGTGTGAGACAGAGACTTTGTATGAGTGATTGGTTGTGGGCCCAAAGAAAGAGGACCATGAGGACAGAACTTCAGCAGCCACTGCTGCTTCTCGTACGTGCTATTGGCCTGCAAGGGAAAGGAGTAGGAGAGTTGCTGGAGAGGGCAAAAGTAGCTTTTTAAGTTTATTTTTCTTTATTGACTACCATTTTAATTATTTGGTATTATGTGATGTGTCTGCTGTTTGAAATATTTTATTGATATTTGGACAATTTTTAATAATTTTTATTAGTTTTTAATTGTTGGATGTTATTCTGTTCAGCAGCTGTTTTGCAACATTTTTAGTATAGCTTTACAATTATTTCTGTGTGGGAATCTACAGCAGCTTGGCTTATTCTGTTTTCCTAATAGGAAGTATATTAGTGTTTAGGGCCTGGTTTATTATTTGTAGTGTTGCCTTTTCATAGATAGGGTTGTTACTGTTTGAGTGTGTTCCTTAATACAGGTGTAACTTTGAGTGGATTAGTTTGTGTGCATTATTACAGATCCTGGGACTATGTTAGGTGCTATATTTTGTTTCCATTTCTCCAGGTTCGCACTGCATGCAGACTGGTTTTTTTGGTTTTCCATTCCAGTTTCTGTCTCCATATTTATAATTTGTGGTCTTTCTGTACTTGGTGAAGGTCAGTTCTGGGTGTGTGACCGAGGTGAGGTATTTTACTAGCATGTAGGCATTTGTATCAATCTTATTTGTTGTGTTTTCTCAATAGGACATGCATTAGTGGTAAATTACTGTCTTTTCATAAGGAAGACTTTTGTGCCTGCCAGTAAAGGGAGTTTGTTTTGCTTTTACTGAGATGTCATCAGAACCAGAATATCTTTTTTGTATGGTGAGTTGTACAGGGTAATGCCCTAGATCTGCATTGTTGGGGGGGTCGAGGGGGATCCCGAGGATGCAGAGTATATGTTTACATTTAGCCCCATGATGGTCACATGTTCAGTGTTTCATGCATGTGAGAACCATCTGTCAGGTGTGTCCTGGCCTAAAAAAGGTTGAGACCCACTGTAATAGAGCATGTCTGCTATTGTTTATGAAAATGAGACTGAACATTTACAAGTGTTAAAAAAACTGCCAATATCATAGAATGGAAGCTCTGTGTGTATGGCCATGTTCCTGCCCAAGTTACTTCTGCCTTGAATGGGAAGTAAATATATTTGGGTCTGGGAGCAGCCAGAGGAAAATAAATAATAAGCATGCATTTGGGTAAAGGGGTGTGGAATGAGTAGAGAGAATTAACAAAGCATGTGTAGTGACTTTTTCTCCTTTATGCCCCAAATATTTTCTTTCGGGCTTACATATATATTTTCTTATTTATAGATTATCTCCCAAATATTTTATAGAAGTTACTATAGGATTTTTGGCCTGTTTTGCCTTCCAGAGGCAAAAACAATTTTGGGTGCATCAAAACATAAAGGAATTAACTAACTAAAATAAAAATGCCTGAAAGAGTCTAAACTTGTTAGAGCTTAGAAGCTAAGCAGGGTTAGGCCTAGCTAGAACTAAGATCAGATGATGAACCACTGGGCAAGACAAGATACTGTGGGCTACAGAAAAACAATAGCAAACTTCTGTTGTGTTTTGTAAAAAAAAAAGTTGCAGACACCATGATCACCTAACCTTCATCACCCAGAAATGAATAGAAAAAACAAACAAGATAACAGATTGAGCAAAATGTAAATTTCCATATTTATTATCCAAGTGAAACATTAAAAGCAATGAGAAATTTTTGCCTTAGTAGATCAGTATTGCTATGTATAATAATTCAGCATTTTTATCCCATAAAAAATTGCTATAAAAAGCATCCCACTGACTCCACGAAACCAAACACATGCCATACAAAACACACTCCCATAGAGAAAATGAAATAATTTTAAAAAGGTTTTTTTCTAATCAAATTACACATAGTCTAAAGAAATGTAATTTAATTAACTTGAAACAGTTACTCTAAATTTCTGTTACAGAAATAGATGAAAGGTTATCTTCTTTACCAAGGAACATAAAGTGAATCTCATAAACTAATATAGCATATACAATTAAATTAGGTGCTTCTTAGAAAAACTCTCTTAACTCTTTGGTACCCATCACTATTTAATACATGTCTAGTAATCATCTATCTATATCTATAAAATGCACTTAAGAGAAAGTGGTATCTCTCTGTCTGCAGAAGAGGATTAAAATGTTCATTTACCGTATATACTTTTCCCAGCAGCCCCAGCAGAGGACTCCAGAGGATACTGCGAGCTGTCTAGGCTGCAACTTCCTCAGCGCCTGCATTCCTTCTAGCACCAGAGGACCTGAAGGCTCACTTGTATGCTTCTTCCAGTAGTCCAAACAGAGAACCCTGGGGTGTCTAGGTTTCACTTCCTACAGGCCCTTATGTTGTTTCCAGCTGCATCAAACTGGAAGGTTCATTTGTAAGCTTTTCCTAGCAGCCTCAGTGGAGAATATGAGGCTATTATGAGCTATCTAGATTCCAGCTTTCATAGTCTTAGCACTCTTTAAGTTCCAGAGGGTCAAAAAGCTCATTTGCATACTTCTTCTAGTAGGCTAAACAAAGGATGCCAGACTGTGTCTAGTTTTCAGTTTCTACAGCCCCTATTCTGTTTCCAGCTACATCAAACTGGAAGGTTAATCATTTGTATACTTTTTCTAGCAGTTCCAGCAGAGGACTCCAGAGGATATTGCAAGCCATCTAGGTTCCAGCTTTCACAGTCCCAGCACTCTTTTTAATACCAGAGGACCAGAAGGCTCATTTGTGTACTTTTTACTGCAGTCTCAACAGAGTACTCTAGAGGACACTGTGAGCTATCTAGGCTTCAACTTCCATAGCCCCCACACTGTTTCCAGCTACAGAAAACTGGAAGGCTTATTTGCATACTTTTCCAAGCAGCCCTAACAGAGGCCTCCAGAGGACACTGTGAGGCACCTAGGATTCAGCTTTCACAGCCTCAGCACTTTTTCTCGCACCAAAGGCTCTAAAAGCTCATTTGCATACTTCACTCAGTTTCCCCAGCAAAGGACACTGGAAGCCTTCTAGGTTTCAGTTTTTGCAGCCCCCAACACTTTTTCTAGCACTAAGGACCAGAAAGCTTATTTGCATATCTCTCCCAGCAGAGGATTCTAGGCTTCAGCTCCCATGAGCCAGCTTCTACACCCCCCCTTCTTTCTAGCAGCAGAGGATCAGAGGTTATATGCCAAACACCACGTCCTATGAATTTTCAACAATAGATTTATTTATTTGATACAATAATTGGGAATTAGTTCAAAACAAGGGCTAGTAAGGTATAAAACCAGGTAGTTATAAGTAGACTAATTGTAGCCTCTGGAAGATCACTGACCCAAATATAAAATAAACCAATAGATTAAATGTACTTTAGATTAGTTTGAATATCCCTACTCCCTTAGAAATTTTAAATCACTAACAACTGAACAAATTTAAGATACAGGCGATAGTCCAGCAGTGAGAGGGGCACTATCCACTCTTTTGCACTGAGTGCCACATGTATGATTAACTACCAGTTGGTGAGGTTGTATGTGTGCACTCGGTGCAAAGAGCTCCTACCCCTCAGAGAATGCCTTATATCTGGAGGTTAGAATGGCTGGTGGGTGGGTGGAGGGAGCAGGCTGTGCTGTGACTGGGGGAGGGGCTCAGCCTGGGAGGAGCTGGCTGTGCTGAGGTTGGGGAAGGGCTTGGCCTGGGGGGGGGGGGGGCGGGCTCTACTGGAGGGTGCAGGCTATGCTGAAACTGCCGTGGAGTAAGGGCAGGCTATGCTGGGGCTGAGGCTGGAGGGGGAAGGGCAGGTTGCTAGGCTAGGCCTGGGGGGGGGGGGGAGGGCAATAAATAGGAGCTTTCAGGTAATTTCCATGGGTGACTGTGCTGCAGCTGGGGCTGCGACTGGGACTTGGTGGGAGAGCCTGGGCTGGGACTGAAAGGGGAGGAGAGAAGGCAGGCTTGGGGAGGGGGGGGGGGAGAGTTGAGTAGTCTGTGATGGGGCTGAATAGGCTGTATTGGGGCTCAGAGCAGGAGGGAAGGCTGTGCTGGGGCTGTAGGAGAGGGCAATTCATAGGGGTCTCTGAGGAATTTCTATGGGTGTCAGCTAGTTCAACTATAAAAACACTAGGATCAAAAATTACTGTGACTGTGATCATCCTTAATCTAAATGTAAAACACATAATATACAGTAAAACCTGATATGGGAAAATAAACCAATTAAGATACTTCAGAAGTGGTTAAAGCACTCATCCCTTTTAGATTTGTGCTACAGTCATGGTTTTACCACTTATCTAGCTCTTTCAATCATATACATTATTATACTTTAAATTTTTAATGCATTGCATATCCTATAAAAACTCATATGTAGAGATAAGGGGGTTTGAATACCTTACACCTGATTGAGAAGCTAGGATAGTTTCAGATTATTCTTAAAATATATATATAAAGCTCCTACATAAGACTAAAGGACTATCCATTCTAGAGTCAGGGGTTTAGGTCATAATAAATGTTTAAACATTTTTACAATTCTCTATTATTATTTGATGAATACAAAATATAAAAACATCTTTCTGCACTGGGGAAGTTCAAATTTAGGACTCTGTGAATAAGTTGAAGTCACAGAAGTCCACAACCAGCCCTCAAAAAAGCAGTTCTTTACAACAGGCTGTAGTTGAAGTGGCCATGTCATATAACTTCTTGGATTTTCAGGATGATTTAATACAGAAAACATACATGGCAAGCAAATGGGAGAAAATCTAAGAAGAGATTAATGGCCAAAAGCCAGGCATGGGGTTTCTACAGGAAATGAGGTTAAAGAATGAATTTGAAAGGAAATCAGCACTTTAACCTGTCCTGCAAAAGCACTGAGCAGGATTTATTTTCTTATATTTGATCCTTTGTCATCATATATTCCATATAATAAATAAGGGTTCACATAGGCATTTTTATTTATTTTAATTAGTTTAATACACATTTTCTATTAGCTGAAGTGCCTTTACTAATTTTCTCTTTCCTGGAAGCGGGCAGTTCAGGTAAAGTTCATTAGGGACTGGGAGTGCAAGTGAGGGAGAGAGAGAGAGAGAGAGAGAGAGAATGTGTGTGTGTGTGTGTGTGTGTGTATGTGTGTATGTGTGTGTGTGTGTGTGTGTGTGCGTGCGTGTGGTGTGTGTGTGTGTGTGTGTATGTGTGTGTGTGTGTGTGTTGTGTGTGCCATTTTGTAATTGCTTTTGGCATGCTCTGTTATGGCTACAAAGAACCATGGAAAATTACTTACCTGTACATATTATTATCTAAAACTGTTTTGTGTATTGATTCTTTGTTTTGAGTGTATTGGATTAGTTGCCTGAATTACAGCTTTAGCTACTGAGAAAAGCAACTGTACTTTTCTGGGTTTTTCACTTGTAGTTTATTTGGTCAGACTGAGTGTGACAGATATCTTGCATTTTGAGTAGATTTTGGGGAGGCGGTGAGAAATATCTTTTTTACCTATGGACTTTGCTCCAGGTTTCAGAGACGCAGCAGACACGTGTGTTTTCTTGTAAACTTGCCACGGGTACAAAGCATCCGAGGATGTTTTCACCTATTTTTTTTATGTGGGTAGATTTTGTAAGGAAACATAATAATAAATAGACTTGAAAATACAATCTTCCTGTGTTATTTTTCTGATCTTGACCAAAACTAGGGATATGCATTAATTTTTAAACAACATGAAAAACATGACAAAACACCCTCATTTTGTTTTGTTTTGTTTGGACATTTTTCAGAAAGTCAACCAAAAAAATACCAACTGCGAATTGTCAAATCAGCAAAATTAACTTCAACCCCTTGGACCTTCCCATAACTCCCCCCCCCCCCCCCCCCCCACCAGCTCCCACTCTCCCAGAGGTCTCTTACCCCCTTCCTGGAGTCTACGAAATACAAAGAGGCAGGGGCACTCCTCAGTTGCTCCTGACCCACCAGGTTCCAGTTAAAAAATGGTTCCAGCTACCCCTGAGGACAGTGCCATTTTGTTATGCAAACATATAACACATGCCCAGATAACAAAATAGTGCCAGGCTCAGGACCTGCCTGAACCAGCATAGCAGAAGCAACTGCCATTTCTACTTCACAGATTCCAGGAAGGGGCCAAGAGACTTTTGGGAAGCTTTTGGGGAAGAGCTGTCAGGGTTCAGGGGGTGTTAGCTCTTTTATCCTTTTATTTTTTTCTTTCATTTTTTAAAGTTTAATGTTCATTTGGTTCAGGAAATAAAATGAACCAAAATAAACCAAACATGAATAAAAAATATGCTCAAAATGAAAAAATGAAATGAAAACAAAGATTTCCTTGCAACTCTCTATCCTAAAACTGGCCCCAGAAACCTTCCCTAAATGCATTTGGAAGTGTGTGCATTGTGGGTCACCATGTGTCCTTGTGGTTGTACTGAGGGAGGGCAGCCTTCAGACACCCAGTTTGCATGGCTAAATCACTAGTATTTACTGGTGCAAACGACTTTGAAAATTGTCCTCAGAATGAATTCGTTATAGCCATGTTCATCCTCCTTGGTCTGGTGTGTGGTGGCGGTCACAAAAGCAAATAGGTATGATTAGGAAAGAAATGGAAATAAAACAGAAGACATCACAATGCCTCTGTATCTAAGTATCCATGATATAACTGCATCTTGAGTAGGGATGTGAATCGTTTTCCATATCGTCTTAACGATAGAAATCGTGTGGCAGGGCAAGAAAATCGTCTTAGGCACGATTTTTTAGTTAAAAAATCGTTAAAAATCGTTTTTTCCGATTAGTGCGCACTAACTCGAGTTAGTGCGCACTAACGGGAGTTAGCGCGCACTAACTGGGAGTTAGTGCGCACTAACTGAAAATGATACAATTTGACACTTTTCAGGTCAGTTAAGGTCAGTTTAGGAATGAATATGTATTCCTATTGGCTGCCCTCTTATTTATTCATGTTACCAAGTTTCCTACTGACAGTATATGGGGGATGGGAAATGGAAACAGTTGGTAGCTTGACAAAACAAGTAATGTGATCAGTCAATGTGACTAGAACTTGTGCCCTAACCCTAATACCAGGGGTATTGTGATCTTCCTGCACACAGTGCCCTATCCCTATTAATACCAGGAGTGTTGTGATCTTCCTGCACACAGTGCCCTATCCCTAATACCAGGGGTGTTGTGATCTTCCTGCACACAGTGCCCTATTCCTGATACTGGGGGTGTTGTGATCTTCCTGCACACAGTGCCCTATTCCTGATACCGGGGGTGTTGTGATCTTCTTGCACACATCCCGATATCAGGGATAGGGCACTGCATGCAGGAAGATCACAACACTCCTGGTATTAATAGGGATAGGGCACTGCATGCAGGAAGATCACAACACTCCTGGTATTAATAGGGATAGGGCACTGCATGCAGGAAGATCACAACACCCCTGGTATCAGGGATAGGGCACTGTGTGCAGGAAGATCACAATACCCCGGAGGAGTGAGGGTCAGGCAGCTCCCCCCTGTCTGTGAAGCCAGCCTCTCACTAGTAATGCAGGGAGGGAGCTGTCTCAGACTTCACCATCCTCCCCCCCACCCCCTTACCCACACACCATTCACTAGCTGGGACATGGGGGAAGTCAGGAGTGAGGGTCAGGCAGCTCCCCCCTGTCTGTGAAGCCAGCCTCTCACTAGTAATGCAGGGAGGGAGCTGTCTCAGACTTCACCATCCACCCCCCCCCCCTCACCCACACACCATTCACTAGCTGGGACATGGGGGAAGTCAGGAGTGAGGGACAGGCAGCTCCCCCCTGTCTGTGAAGCCAGCCTCTCACTAGTAATGCAGGGAGGGAGCTGTCTCAGACTTCACCATCCTCCCCCCCCCCCCTCACCCACACACCATTCACTAGCTGGGACATGGGGGAAGTCAGGAGTGAGGGACAGGCAGCTCCCCCCTGTCTGTGAAGCCAGCCTCTCACTAGTAATGCAGGGAGGGAGCTGTCTCAGACTTCACCATCCTCCCCCCCCCCCCCCCTCACCCACACACCATTCACTAGCTGGGACATGGGGGAAGTCAGGAGTGAGGGACAGGCAGCTCCCCCCTGTCTGTGAAGCCAGCCTCTCACTAGTAATGCAGGGAGGGAGCTGTCTCAGACTTCACCATCCTCCCCCCCCCTCACCCACACACCATTCACTAGCTGGGACATGGGGGAAGTCAGGAGTGAGGGTCAGGCAGCTCCCCCCTGTCTGCAAAGCCAGCCTCTCACTAGTAATGCAGGGAGGGAGCTGTCTCAGACTTCACCATCCTCCCCCCCCCCTCACCCACACACCATTCACTAGCTGGGACATGGGGGAAGTCAGGAGTGAGGGTCAGGCAGCTCCCCCCTGTCTGTGAAGCCAGCCTCTCACTAGTAATGCAGGGAGGGAGCTGTCTCAGACTTCACCATCCACCCCCCCCCTCACCCACACACCATTCACTAGCTGGGACATGGGGGAAGTCAGGAGTGAGGGACAGGCAGCTCCCCCCTGTCTGTGAAGCCAGCCTCTCACTAGTAATGCAGGGAGGGAGCTGTCTCAGACTTCACCATCCTCCCCCCCCCCCCTCACCCACACACCATTCACTAGCTGGGACATGGGGGAAGTCAGGAGTGAGGGTCAGGCAGCTCCCCCCTGTCTGTGAAGCCAGCCTCTCACTAGTAATGCAGGGAGGGAGCTGTCTCAGACTTCACCATCCTCCCCCCCCCCCCCTCACCCACACACCATTCACTAGCTGGGACATGGGGGAAGTCAGGAGTGAGGGTCAGGCAGCTCCCCCCTGTCTGCGAAGCCAGCCTCTCACTAGTAATGCAGGGAGGGAGCTGTCTCAGACTTCACCATCCTCCCCCCCCCCCCTCACCCACACACCATTCACTAGCTGGGACATGGGGGAAGTCAGGAGTGAGGGTCAGGCAGCTCCCCCCTGTCTGTGAAGCCAGCCTCTCACTAGTAATGCAGGGAGGGAGCTGTCTCAGACTTCACCATCCTCCCCCCCCCCCCCTCACCCACACACCATTCACTAGCTGGGACATGGGGGAAGTCAGGAGTGAGGGTCAGGCAGCTCCCCCCTGTCTGTGAAGCCAGCCTCTCACTAGTAATGCAGGGAGGGAGCTGTCTCAGACTTCACCATCCTCCCCCCCCCTCACCCACACACCATTCACTAGCTGGGACATGGGGGAAGTCAGGAGTGAGGGTCAGGCAGGTCCCCCCTGTCTGCGAAGCCAGCCTCTCACTAGTAATGCAGGGAGGGAGCTGTCTCAGACTTCACCATCCTCCCCCCCCCCCCTCACCCACACACCATTCACTAGCTGGGACATGGGGGAAGTCAGGAGTGAGGGTCAGGCAGCTCCCCCCTGTCTGTGAAGCCAGCCTCTCACTAGTAATGCAGGGAGGGAGCTGTCTCAGACTTCACCATCCTCCCCCCCCCCCTCACCCACACACCATTCACTAGCTGGGACATGGGGGAAGTCAGGAGTGAGGGTCAGGCAGCTCCCCCCTGTCTGTGAAGCCAGCCTCTCACTAGTAATGCAGGGAGGGAGCTGTCTCAGACTTCACCATCCTCCCCCCCCCCTCACCCACACACCATTCACTAGCTGGGACATGGGGGAAGTCAGGAGTGAGGGTCAGGCAGCTCCCCCCTGTCTGTGAAGCCAGCCTCTCACTAGTAATGCAGGGAGGGAGCTGTCTCAGACTGGTATCAGGGTTAGGGCACTGTGTGCAGGAAGATCACAACACTCCTGGTATTAATAGGGATAGGGCACTGTAAGAGATGACTGTAGTAGATTGAATAAAGATCTGATGTTTCTGCTCTCCTCACACCAAACAAAAACAACACACAAGCAGAGAAGCCCTTCTTACAAAGCTGAGCTAGTGAGTTAAGTAGGAGGAAAAGTAAACATACTGGTGCCAGTGTGGCTACTTAAAAAATACACTTACCAACAATCAATTACATATATTTGAACTGTGTACAGTTCCAGCCAGGACCACCTTTCTAAAATGCACAGTGATTGGCAAATTCAACATGCACTAGCATTTCAGGTGCCTGCTAACAAAAATAATAAACAAACAAGTTCTAGTCACGTGAGTGCTGATCATTACATTACTTTTTTTGTCAAGCTTCCAACTGTTTCCATTTCACATCCCCCCAACCATATTGGTAACATCAATAGATAAGAGCACAGCCAGCCAATAGGAATACATACATACATATTCATTCCTAAGTGACCTTTACTGACCTGGGAAGTGTGAACACTTTGTTTCATTTTCTGTTGGTGTTCGTTAGTTTCCAGTTCCATTTCCCATCCCCCCAACCATCACCTCAGTGGTAACCTTGGTAATATCAATAGATAAGAGGGCAGCCAGCCAATAGGAACACATATTCATTCCTAACTGACCTTCAGTGACCTGGAAAGTGTTTATTTGTATCATTTTCAGTTAGTGCGCACTAAATCGAGTTAGTGCGCACTAACGGGGAGTTAGTGCGCACTAACTCGAGTTAGTGCGCACTAACACGATTTAACGATTTTTAACAATAAATCGTTAGAATTTCTATTGTATCGTGTTCTATAACGATTTAAGACGATATAAACATTATCGGACGATAATTTTAATCGTTGAAAAACGATTCACATCCCTAATCTTGAGTATTGCGTGCAGTTCTGGTCACCCCATCTCAAAAAAGATATAGCAGAAGTAGAAAATGTACAGGGAAGGGAGAGCACCAAGATAAAGGGAATGAAACGACTCTCCTGTGAGGAAAAGCTAAAGAGGTTAGAGCTATTCAGCCTGGAGAAGAGATGGCTGAGAGGAGATACAATAGAAGTCTATAAAATCATGAGTGGAGCAGAGTTGGGAAATAGGGAATGGTTACTTGCAGAATGCTGCGGCACAAATTTTAACAGGACAACGAAAATGTGACCATATTACTCCAATGTTAATCAAACTGCATTGGCTTCCAATTCACTATCGCATTCAATATAAAGTTGCCTGCCTAATTCACAACGTTATATATGGAGAACATACTGAATGGCTTAATATATCTATGCGCCTTCATGTACCACAGAGAGATTTGAGATTCGCTGATAAGGGCCTCCTATCAGTTCCCACTATTAGATCAGCAAAGCTCAGCCATGTTAGAGAGCATGTTCTATCTATTGCCGGAACAAAACTTTGGAACTTTTTACCAACTTCATTGAGACTGGCTGCAGAAAAAAAGCAATTTAAATCCAATTTAAAGACCTGGTTATTTAAATGTGCATTTACAGAGTACGAAACTACAAATCAGAGCGTTAATAAGAGCTTTAAATGTTACAAGTGAGCAGCAAAGGTCCAGTCTACACGTGGTCCTTAACTTCTTTGATTGGCTACCATTTTTATTTGTATTTTATTGTTGTTTTATTGTTATGTTTTTTTATTTTTTAGTTTAATTTGATTCCTATTTCCTAAGAATCACTTTTTAGTTTATTGATTGGTTTATAGATTATCTTTTATTAACAGCTAATTTATTTCCTTTATCTTGTGTAGTTTTTAGCTGTTACTATTTTATTAATCATTGTATTTCTGAATATGTTTTAACTTTGTAAACCGCTGTGTAGGTATGTCTGATTCAATGGTATATAAATGTCAATAAACTAAACTAAACTAAACTAACTAAACTACTTACATTTTCCATAGTACTAGGACTAGGGGACACTCCATGGAGCTAATGAGTAACACTTTTTAAGGAAACTGGAAAAGGTATTTTTCATTCAACAATCAGCATACAATTAAACTGTGGATTTTGTTACCATAGGATATGGTGAAAGCAATTAGCGTAGCTGGTTTAAAAGTGGTTTAGGCAAATTCCTGGAGGAAAAGTCCATAAACCACTATAGCCATGTATTTATTTATTTATTTATTTAACATTTTTCTATACCGACCTTCAAGGTTGAATACCATATCAGGTCGGTTTACATCGAACAGGGGGTAGATCAGTATAACATAACGTAACATAAGGAACAACTTTTTATAATTAGCGAAGACAAAAGCAGAGAAGTAAAAAAGTTACATAATAACAAGGACCATGAACTAGGAAGCTGATTCAGCTGGAAAAAGAGAAGCCTTAAGAGGGTATTAAATTAAATACATTGTGAAATGACCGAGTCTGGTCTAGAGTTAGACTTGGGAAGCCGCTGCTTATCGCTAGCTATGAACAAGAAAGATTGGAACTATTCTTTTGGGTCCTGCTGAGTACTTTGACCTGACAGAGACAGGATGTTGGGTTTGATGGATCATTGGTCTGGCCCAGTATGGCATTTATGTTGTTAATGAGTCTTTTAATAATTTTATATGTGGCAGAGTCCCTAAATTGGGCTCTTACTTTACTGAAAGTTAGAAAATATTATAGCCTTGAATGCCTATTTTTTACAATGTATACCATGAGTGGGAGGAGTCAGAAAGACCTAGTGGATTGGTCTTCTGATTTTCTTTGGATGGAATACTAAGTTCTTGGGGAGTTTCTGTTGGAGAGTCATTGTTGTAGTCAGACTCAGTGGGATCTCTGCTGCTTTGATTAGTTAAAGGGTGTAGTCAGGCCCTGGGAGAGCTCTGGTGTGCTACAATTGTCAGATGCTGCTGTCAGTTCTTGTTGGAGATCTGCTGCAGAGTAAAGTTTAGAGTGATCCCATGTGGTTGGTGGAAGCAGTTAACTGGTAATGAGACACTATCATTGTGCTTCTGATAAAGTTAACCACTGAATTCCATTTTCCTTGAAGAACTGAGCCTATACATCCAGGGGTATGTTTCCTGAGGGGATCAGTAAATAAAATCCACTTATGGGATGGGACTGAGTCCAATGTAACCATACATTTCTGGGATTAAGGTGAGAATACTAGAATCCTGCAGGGCTACCATGACTGTGATCAGTTATTAGAGTCACCTGAATTGATTAATGACTGCTGGAGGACAGCCCTGGGTTAGATATAATAAACCAGACTACCTGAGCTATGCCAGGCAATTTTCGCTAGTGTTAAATATGTAACACCCCTTGACCATTTGCCAAGCAGGGTGTTCCTGGATCCGGGACTGACCTGGTGGGAGCCCTTCTAGGGTAGACTCTGGTGGTCCATGCCTGGAGCATCCACCTAGGGAAGAAGGTGTTAGTGGATAGGATTTCCCTCCCTTCACCCCAGGAAAACAAATGGGACTATGAACAAGGCTGGCAGTATATACAAATATATACTGCTTTATTAGACTATATAAGTATATACATTTCTACTTGACTATGTACTTTGCTAATAGGATGTCAATCAGCACACTTATCTACTCAAGGTTAATAGTTTCAGGTCATGCAACTACATACATTTTTACAAAGTAGCAGGAACATTTAATATTTGGCAATTTTTAGTCCCCATAGTATACCACCATATAGAATAGAAAGGACCTCTTAAGTTCCCGCTTATTAAAGTATTATCCTCCCCCTTTTATCCCAAGTCTCACCCATGTGAAATGAAGCAACTGGGCTGGTGGACAGTGTTGGCTTGGGAGGGGGGGGGGGGGGCATTGTATCTAAATTGCTGCCATCTCCTCGGTGCTGCTTCTGCTCTGCTGAAAAATCCATATCTCCTGGTCGTCGCTGGGATCTTCACCCTCCTGAAGGATCCAAGTCCATCTCCTGGAATGCTGCTGGGGTCCATGCTCTCCTGGGGAAGCCAACTGTCCCTCTGGACCTGCCACTGGGGTTCCCTTCCTCCTGGGGGACTGCTCAATCTGCTGCTGGGGTCATACCCTCCTTGCAGACTGCTCGATCTGCCACTGGGGTACACACCCTCCAGGGGAACCACTCAATCTGCTGCTGGGGTTTCCTTGCTCAAGGTGGACCCAAGATCACCTCCCAATCTTCCACTGGGGTCCAAACCCACCTAGAGACTACTTGATCTGCCACTGAGGTCCCCTTCCTTCTCGGGTACTGCTCCACCTCCAGATCTCCCGCTGTCCTTCAGTTATTCTCCCTTGGTAGGAGGGTTTTCCCTGGCTTGGGTTTACAGTTCCACTAGGCTCATGGCTTATTTAGCGTTCAGTGATTCAAGCCCTCCACAGTCTCAGCTTTTAGTGATGTTAATTCTGCTAAGCTCATGGCAGTCCAGTGCTGTTTCCCAGCCTGGATGGGTCACCTTCTCTCAGCCAAAAAGCCAAGACCTAGGTAGGACCATGGAAAAAGAATATGTGCATACCCTTCCATCCTGCCTGGCCTTTTTTTTTTTTCTGTTGTCTGAGAACTAGGTAACCAAGGATCTGACTCCCCTTGTTAGTCAGGGTGAGTATCTGTTTGCTTCCTAGGACAGTTTTTCAGTACATTTCTCTCATAAATCCCTTTCTCATTCAGAATTCTCCAATGTAGGACTTTTCCAGTCATAGTTCTGTAATTTAGGATTTTACTATCCTTTGATTTAAAGTGATATTTCACTGAAATTTACCAACAGTAGTCCAGGGGGCTGTGACATGCAAATCCCCTACCTACGTCTCTGACTCATCTATTCAAAGGTCATTTAAGCTCCTTCACAGTAAGTGGTCTGGCAACCTTTTCAATCTCATTCTGGGTTTCCTGGGTTGGCGGCTGGTTACATAGCTGTATTGTCCTTTATTTTTTCTCTGCTGCAGTTCACTTAAATGCTAGCATGCTCTTTAACCTCCATCTCTTGGGAGTGGGGGTTTCACATGCACAGACACTCACACACACAAGCAGATGCATCCACACTCACAAACAGGCACAGATCCCATCACCCACAGGGACAGGTGTACACACACACAGACACACACACACATACACATGCTGTAATAGACCAGACTACCTGAGCTATGCCAGACACTTTTCGCTAGTATTATATATAGTCATTATTTGGTTACTAATAAGCCCCGGGTGAGTCCTATTTTCAAGCTAGAGCAATGCAGGTCAGCAGGGCCGGTGCTAGCATTTTTTTTTGTGCCCTGTACAAAAAAGTATTGTACTGCCCCCTCCCCTGGATTCATTCAGTGCCTGCCTGGGCCCATCAAATAAAGCCCAGCTTTGTCCTGCAATCTTTTTTTTAAAACTGACATGGATAGAAAAGGATATTAGATACTCTAGGCAAACCTTACAGCCTTGCACTGCCCCCCACTCACACTCACACACTCCCACACCCTTTATATACACACAATTAAATTATGCATTTATAACAAATTTTACATGAAAAAGAACATTTAAAAGTACAGTCATCTAAGGCAACAATATCACTTACAAAATGCATATTATATTTACGTGCACTCTTTAATTAATTAATTAATTAATTGAACGTTTTTTTGTATACCGTCGTCAAAACTACATCACAACAGTTTACATAAAATTACATAAAAGCACAGAGTATACATCCAAATTTCTAGAACTCACATTAAATAGGAAAATACACCTTAATAAGAAGAGATACAAACATATAAGGATTTAAGGCAACCTTTGGTTCTTGGTGTTATTAGCTTTTCACAAGGTTGTGTGAGTAGGCTTGTTCAAAAAGCCAGGTCTTTAAAACTTTTAAAAAATTTTTAAACTACATTTTGAGTCTAATTTCAGCAGGCATAGTATTCCAGAAACTGAGTCCTGCGATAGAGATGATTCTCTCATGGACTAACGTGAGGTGGGCTGTATTTACTGAAGGGATTTGAAGTAATCCTTTATTGGCTGATCTTAGTTTTCTATGTGGACTGTGTAAACGAATAGAGAAATTCAGCCAATCAGATTTTTGCCCATACATTGCTTTGTGAAGAATACAGCAGGTTTTATAATATATTCTTTGTGTTATTGGAAGCCAGTTTTAATTTATCAAAACAGGTGTGATATGATCTCGTTTTTTGCAGTTTGTTAGTACTCTGGCCGCAGAGTTCTGGAGTACTTGCAATGGACATAATGTGGTTTGTGGACGACCCAACAGAAGGGAATTACAGTAGTCTAATGAGGAGAAAATCAAGGCTTGTAACACTGAGCAAAAATCATTCGCATCAAGCAGAGGTTTTAGTCTTCTCAGAACCAGCAGTTTATAGTAACCTTCCCTTAATTTAGTAGTGATATGTTTTTTAAAATTTAATTGACAGTCAATAGTTATCCCTAAGTCACTGTAGGGTGCCCTGAGGGACATTGCCGTCCAAGTCCATTCCCAACACCATTTCCAAAGCATTAGCAGACATCATCAACTGCTCTTTAACTCAAGGAAAGGTCCCAGATCAGCTCAAAATAGCCATTCTGAAACCCTTATTAAAAAAAACCTAACCTTTCAACAGATGACCCTGCAAACTTCCGCCCTATCGCTAACCTTCCCCTGATCTCAAGAGTGATGGAAAGATTCATCAACAAGCAACTGTCGGAGTACCTGGAGGAGAACAACATACTCTCCCCGTTCCAGTTCGGCTTCAGGAAATCGCAAAACACAGAAGCTTTACTTGCATCGCTATCTGACACCATCCTCCTCAATCTTGAAAAAAAACAACCATACCTCCTAGCTCTTCTTGACCTATCCGCCGCATTCGACACAGTTAACCACGCCATCCTTCTCGAGCGGCTATCCGATATAGGAATTCAAGGAGAAGCTCATTGCTGGTTCCAATCATTCCTGGAGAATAGATTCTATAAAGTTAAAATCAACAACGAAGAATCGCCTCCTATCAAATCAACTCGAGGAGTACCACAAGGATCATCCCTCTCCCCTACGCTATTTAATATTTATCTGCTTCCACTCTGCCACCTTCTCTCCAACCTCAAGCTAAAACATTATATTTTCGCTGATGACATTCAGATACTCCTTCCCATCACAGAATCTCTGCAAAGAACTTGGGCACATTGGATTAATTGCCTACAATCCATCAACTCTCTGCTATCCAGCCTGAACCTCATACTCAATTCAAACAAAACAGAAATCCTAATCATCTCGCCAGACGAAAACCATACTCTCATCAACTCCCAAAGCGCAACACAATTCTCAAAATTATCTATCAACCACTCCCCTTCCGTCAGAGACCTAGGGGTGCATCTCGACAACAAATTCAACCTTAAATCCTTCATTACCAACACAACTAAAGAATGTTATTTCAAACTGCAAGTGCTAAAAAATCTGAAACCACTCCTCCACTTTAGTGACTTCCGTCTAGTAGTCCAATCTATAATTCTGTCGAAGTTAGACTACTGCAATTCTTTACTGCTAGGTCTCCCGCTCTTATCTACAAAACCCTTACAGATGGTGCAGAACGCTGCAGCGAGGCTACTCACCAACACAAACAAAAGAGCCCACATCACACCTATTCTTCACAGCCTTCACTGGCTTCCTATAAAAGCCAGAATTACCTTCAAGACACTATCAATGATTCACAAGGATATTATGGGCATCGCCCATCTAAATCTAAACTCGCAACTCCGCCCTCATACATCACAAAGACCCATCAGATACAAATACAAAGGTTCCTTATATGCTCCCCCGATGAAAACTTCACTTACAAAACGAGCACTCTCCACAGCCGGGCCCACCCCCTGGAACTCATTACCGCCGGATCTACGCCAAGAGACTTGCCATCTAACTTTTAAGAAAAACCTAAAAACATGGCTCTTCCGGCAAGCCTATCCAGAATCACAAGATCATTCTGACACCGGTCAAAGAACAAAATAGTCCACCACAAGCTCCTCGACCACCCATGATCTGGACAGTCCACCCGTATTGAATACACTCTTCTGTTGATGCATTAGTTCGTCGAGCTCATGCACTAATCATATTTGCGCCCATCTACACATTATTCTATTAACTGTATATCCCAAGTTACACTACCCCTATTTAGCTAGTACCCATAGTTATCCACGTTACTTTGTCAAGTTACTGTTGCCTATGTAATATTTATTGATGTTCCTATGTTCAGAAACTCTGTTTATTGTAACGCCTTAACCGCGACAGTTTTGTTCTTTGGAAACCGACCTGATTTGATACTTGTATTAAGAAGGTCGGTATATAAAAATCCTAAATAAATAAATAAATAAATAAATAAATAAATAAATAAGTAAGTTCCAAGTGTCGCGTCTCGTCCAAGCTCCTAGAGTCTTGTCTCATCCAAGTTCCAGACGTCCTCATCTCATCCAAGTACTCTGACTTTTCTTCATGTTTTCCAAGTATTCTGAGTCTTCAAGTCTTCATCTGAGTCCTCAGTCCGAATTCTTTAAGTACACTGACTCTTTCTGTGTCTCCCAAGTGTCCGGAGTCTCCTGTTCCGGTTCCTTTTCTCTTCGTTTTCAGCCCTCTGCCTCCGTTTGCCCTCACGCACTCATCACTCCCTAGTGGCGGGTCCAGAAGTGCTACAAGTGGCCAGAGGGCTACCCCTGAGACCAGCATTGCATTGCTGTGTCTCACTAGTGCGTGTTGGTTCAGAGGGGGGCTGACCCTGCCTCGTTCCGGTTCTTGTGTTCCTGCCATGACAATGCCTGTACTCGCTCACCTCCCTTGGGGTGTTTCTTGGGCTCCTCCCTGAGTCGCCCCATGGGCCAAGGGCTCACTATCCCCCAGGAGCAGGCGATTGCACCTCCATGTCTCTCCTCAGCACCAGAACCAGAAGTTCTCGTGTCCAGAGGTACCGGTCTCCTGTGTACCCAATTTCCTTCGTTCCAGTCCCGTTCCTGATGAGCAGCCTTGCTGTCCGTCAGACTTTGTCTGCAGCCGACCTTCCTGGGAGTAAATCCGTCACATTTGGTGACTGTTTCTGGTGACTGGAGTCCCCTTCCAGCTAGAATTCTCTTCAAGTGCTATCTGTATCCCTTCTCCATCATGTGCATGTCCTGCTCTCCGCGTTGTCCGCAACCAGCCTCTCAGGTTGTATAGGACGTGCAGTGGAACAGGGTGGTCTGTGTCCAGTCCATTGTGGGCTGTGTAGGGTGCCCAGAGGGACAGTGCCATCCAAGTCCCAAATGTCTCATCTCGTCCAAGCTCCTAGAGTCTCGTCTCGTCTCGTCCTAGTTCCAGGAGCCCTCGTCTCATCCAAGTTCCAGAGTCTCATCTCATTCAAGTTCCAAGAGTCTGGTCTTGTCCAAGCTCTTAGAGTCTTGTCTCATCCTAGTTCCAGGAGCCCTCGTTTCATCTATATTCCAAGAGTCTCATCTCATCCAAGTTCCAAGAGTCTCATCTCATCCATATTCCAAGAGTCTTGTCTCATTCTAGTTCCAAGAGTCTCATCTCGTCCTAGTTCCAGGAGCCCTCGTCTCGTCCAAGTTCCCAGAGTCTCATCTCATCCAAGTTCCAAGAGTCCTCGTCTCATCCAAGTACTCTGACTCTTCTTCGTGTTTTCCAGGTATACCGAGTCTTCTGAGTCTTCAAGTCTTCGTCTGAGTCCTCAGTCCAAATTTTCTAAGTACACTGACTCTGTCCATGTTTCCCAAGTGTCCGGAGTCTCCTGTTCTGGTTCCTTGTCTCTTCATTTCCAGCCCTCTGCCTCCATTTGACCTCACACACTCATCACTCTCTAGCGGTGGGTATGGAAGGGCTACCAAGTAGAGGTCTCGTCCTAGTCTTATCGTCTTAACGATCAATTTTGGCTGGGGGGGAGGGAAATCTGATCGTCAAGTTTTTTTTTTCTAAAAATCGTTAAAAATCGTAAATCGGGGGAGGGTGGGAAAACCGGCACACCAAAAAAACCCTAAATCCCACCCAAACCTTTAAAACAAATCCCCCACCCTCCCAAACGCCCCCCCCAAAATGTTTTAAATTACCTGGGGTCCAGTGGGGGGGGGGGGTCCTGACGCAATCTCCTCCTGCTCTCTGGCCACCACTGCGTTGCGAAATGGCGCCGGTGGCCCTTTGCCCTTATCATGTGACAGGGCAAAGGTAGCGCCGGCGCCATTTTGTTTCCTGGCTCCCGACGTCACGGCGTCCCGACGTCCTGGCTCCCGACGTCACTATGTCATACGGTCGCTTGTATGACATAGTGTTACAGTTTTGGCTGCAGTGCAACCGCCTCACCACCAGGGGTCCCTCTAGTGCTGGCTCTCCTCTGACAGGCCCAGGCCATCTCCCCTGTCCACTCTATGTTCTGGGTTGGCCCTTATAACCCTGCCTGACAGTTCCCTCGGTGCTTCGGCATCGAGCTCACCTGGGCTCCCTGCTTTAGCCCTGCGCGGCCTTCGGGCCTTTCCTTGCCTTGCGCGGCCTTCGGGCCTTCTTCCTCGCTTTTCTTACCTGGCCTACGGGCCTTCTGACCTGCCTGCTCTGCTTACGGTGTGTGGCCTACGGGCCTTCTGTGTATGTGTGGCCTACGGGCCTTCTGACCTGCCTGCTCTGCTTACGGTGTGTGGCCTACGGGCCTTCTGTGTGTATGTGTGTGGCCTACGGGCCTTCTGACCTGCCTTGCCCCGCTTATGGTGTGTGGCCTACGGGCCTTCTGTGTGTATGTGTGTGGCCTACGGGCCTTCTGACCTGCCTTGCCCCGCTTATGGTGTGTGGCCTACGGGCCTTCTGTGTGTGTGTGGCCTACGGGCCTTCTGACCTGCCTTGCCCCGCTATTGGTGTGTGGCCTACGGGCCTTCTGTGTGGGTGTGTGTGGCCTACGGGCCTTCTGACCTGCCTTGCCCTGCTTACTGTGCCCTGACCCAGCCTGGACCCAGACACTGCTGACTGCCGCCTGCCCTGACCCAGCCTGTACTTAGACACTGCTACTGCTGCCTGCCCTGACCCAGCCTGTACTTAGACACTGCTACTTGCCGCCTGCCCTGACCCAGCCTGAACCCAGACTCTGATACTTGCTGCCTGCCCTGACCCAGCCTGGAACCTGACACTGTTTCTAGCTTCCTGTCTCTCTCCACCTGGAGCCACCCTGCTGGGTGGTGTTCACGACTCCTGACCGGAGCCCAAGCGTAACAGTATGCCGAAGCCATCAATTTTCCAGGGGAAGAGATAGGTCTTGGTACTACCGGTGAGCCAATTTTTCTTTTACCTCTACTCACATTATGCCTCAGCCTCCAAGTTTTTATGTCTGTGCTTGTTGCCAGACTTTGAACTATCTCAGTTACAAGAACTGTCTTGCATGTCAACTCTCAGACCAAGAACACTGGGTATGCAGTGGTTGTCATAAGAGGAACGTCTCAGTCTATCAGGAATGTTTAAATTGTTTAAATCCTAAGCCAGGGTGGTGGAAATGCTCCTGTCTTCCGTGTCTGTTACCTCCAGGCAAACCCTGCCCCCGTTGTTCTGCTTTAGGATCAGCTGTTCCATTAGAAATAACAATCAGCTCTCCTAACCGGTATTCTGCTTCTGGCTCCACTAAAACAGACATTTTAGCTGGCAGTTTGTGGATAGAAAAACCCAGGACTTACCTGGCCAAGAAGGTTTCTGTGACACCAGTGCTAGAGCCTCAGGAACAGGTTTCTCTCAAACGGAGAGAGTTGATTAACTCTAGCAGGGCTCTGCTTCCCACAGCTGCTGTTGAGACACTAACGAGCACATTCCCTAGACGTCCTAGAACTGCCTGTGCCTTCTCTAAACTGCTCCTCCAGAAACAAAATAAGGAGCCTCAGAGTTTGGCTCGGGGTATCAAGCCCACAGCAGTGCAATCTGTGTCTTCTATGTGCACTGCTTCTAACCTTGCTGCTCTGCCATCTGAGCCTGTTTCATCACCCCAAGAGGGGTCCGAGCCTGCTTCATCACCCCAAGCGGGGGCCGAGCCTGCTACATCACCCCAAGAGGGGGCCGAGCTTGCTACATCACCCCAAGAGGGGGCCAAGCCTGCTGCATCACCCCAAGAGGGGGCCAAGCCTGCTGCATCGCCCCAAGAGGGATCCGAGCCTGCTGCATCGCCCCAAGAGGGGGCCGAGCCTGCTACATCACCCCAAGAGGGGGCCAAGCCTGCTGCATTGCCCCAAGAGGGATCCAAGCCTGCTGCATCACCCCAAGAGGGGTCCGAGCCTGCTACATCACCCCAAGAGGGGTCTGAGCCTGCTGCATCGCCCCAAGAGGGGTCCGAGCCTGCTTCATCGCCCCGAGAGGGGTCCAAGCCTGCTTCATCGCCCCGAGAAGGGTCCGAGCCTGCTTCATCGCCCCGAGAGGGGTCCGAACCTGCTACAATGCCCGGAGAGGTGTTCCAGCCTGCTGTTTCATCCCGAGAGGGGCCCGAGCCTGCTGCACTATCCCGAGACGAGCCTGCTAAACCGGTCCTGCTGCCACCCCCGGAGGGGCTCAAACCGGTACCACTAACAGACTTTCTGACTCCGCCATCTGAGCCTGTTGAATTGCTCCAGCTGTTGCTGCCCTTGGAGGGGCCTGATTTCATTTTTGAGTACCCCCTGCTAAGATGGGACCCAGGAGGAGGGGGAGGCCTTGCGGAGGGGGTACTGTTACAGTTTTGGCTGCAGTGCAACCGCCTCACCACCAGGGGTCCCTCTAGTGCTGGCTCTCCTGACAGGCCCAGGCCATCTCCCCTGTCCACTCTATGTTCTGGGTTGGCCCTTATAACCCTGCCT
Source organism: Rhinatrema bivittatum (assembly GCF_901001135.1). Lineage (NCBI taxonomy): Eukaryota > Metazoa > Chordata > Amphibia > Gymnophiona > Rhinatrematidae > Rhinatrema > Rhinatrema bivittatum. The sequence continues at coordinate 126,364,225 of NC_042619.1, read as the reverse complement.
GACAGTTCCCTCGGTGCTTCGGCATCGAGCTCACCTGGGCTCCCTGCTTTAGCCCTGCGCGGCCTTCGGGCCTTTCCTTGCCTTGCCTTGCCTTGCGCGGCCTTCGGGCCTTCTTCCTCGCTTTTCTTACCTGGCCTACGGGCCTTCTGACCTGCCTGCTCTGCTTACGGTGTGTGGCCTACGGGCCTTCTGTGTATGTGTGGCCTACGGGCCTTCTGACCTGCTTGCCCTGACTACGGTGTGTGGCCTACGGGCCTTCTGTGTATGTGTGGCCTACGGGCCTTCTGACCTGCCTGCTCTGCTTACGGTGTGTGGCCTACGGGCCTTCTGTGTGTATGTGTGTGGCCTACGGGCCTTCTGACCTGCCTTGCCCCACTTATGGTGTGTGGCCTACGGGCCTTCTGTGTGTATGTGTGTGGCCTACGGGCCTTCTGACCTGCCTTGCCCCGCTTATGGTGTGTGGCCTACGGGCCTTCTGTGTGTGTGTGGCCTACGGGCCTTCTGACCTGCCTTGCCCCGCTATTGGTGTGTGGCCTACGGGCCTTCTGTGTGGGTGTGTGTGGCCTACGGGCCTTCTGACCTGCCTTGCCCTGCTTACTGTGCCCTGACCCAGCCTGGACCCAGACACTGCTACTGCTGCCTGCCCTGACCCAGCCTGTACTTAGACACTGCTACTTGCCGCCTGCCCTGACCCAGCCTGAACCCAGACTCTGATACTTGCTGCCTGCCCTGACCCAGCCTGGAACCTGACACTGTTTCTAGCTTCCTGTCTCTCTCCACCTGGAGCCACCCTGCTGGGCGGTGTTCACGACTCCTGACCGGAGCCCAAGCGTAACACATAGTGAGGGCAAAGGTAGCGCCGGCGCCATTTTGAAGATTGGCAATACGGCCCGCGTGCAGGAGGTCGCTCCCAGACCCCCGCTGGACTTTTGGCAAGTCTTGTGGGGGTCAGGAGGCCCCCCCAAGCTGGCCAAAAGTCCCTGGGGGTCCAGTGGGGGTCCGGGGGCGATCTCCCGCACGCGTGACGTCGGGAGCCAAGAAACAAAATGGCGCCGGCGCTACCTTTGCCCTGTCACATGATAAGGGCAAAGGGCCACCGGCGCCATTTCTCAACGCAGCGGTGGCCAGAGAGCGGGAGGAGATCGCGTCGGGACCCCCCCCACTGGACCCCAGGTAATTTAAAACATTTTGGGGGGGTTCAGGAGGGTGGGGGATTTGTTTTAAAGGTTCGGGTGGGTTTTAGGGTTTTTTGGTGTGCCGGTTTTCCCGCGCCCTATTTAACAATACAATACAAATGCCCCTGACGATAAATCGGGGGCATTTGTATTGTATCGCGTATCTAACGATTTTGGATGATTTTAAAATTACCTGACGATAATTTTAATCGTTCAAAAACGATTCACATCCCTACTACCAAGTGGCCAGAGGGCTACTCCTGAGACCAGCATTGCGTTGCTGTGTCTCACTGGTGCGTGTTGGTTCAGCTGGGGACAGACCCTGCCTCGTTCCAGTTCCTGTGTTCCTTCCTCTCCCGTGCCTGTACTCACTCACCTCCCTCAGGGTGTGTCTTGGGCTCCTCCCTGAGTCACCCAGTGGGACATCAGCTCACTATCCACCAGGAGCAGGCGATCATGCCTATGCGTCCCTCCTCAGGACCAGCAGGGCAAATTCATAACACAGAAATGTGCAGAGAAGAACTGAACTGGAACCCACAAAAATCCAGCTTCTATATGCAGAGCAACAATGGAAAACCAGAGACAGTATCATTCTTCATAAAACATTAAATAATAAAATCAAGAAATATAAAACATCAATCATAATGGGAATATCATCTTCATTAAAAGAATATTTCAACCAAGTAATGAATAGAATATAAAAAATTTCACAAATACCAATATTTCAAAACATCTGATGAATAAAAAATCCAATAATGAAAAAGTGTTCTATTCCCCCATCCCCCCAAAAAAAATATTTCAAAAGATCAGAATCATCAAATCTCACCCAATAATTAAAACTAATAAAGATTAAAAAATCTCCTGCTATCCATTCCTGGGATCTTCTGATTTCCAGTCACCCTGAGATTGTCAGGGACTGGGGGAAGTAGGGCCACACAAATTTAATCTACTTTCTCACACACATGCACAAAACACATTTAATCTCTCACATACTCCCTCTCTCTAACATACACAGGCTCCCTCTCCTCACCCTCACAGATTCATTGTGTGTGTGTGTGTGTGTGTGTGTAACTGTGTATGTGTGTACATGCCTGTGAGAGCCTATATGTGACACAGACTCTCACAGGCACACAAATATACAGGCTCTCACATAGACACACACACACATACAGGCACTCACATAGACACATACACACACACACACACACACACACATAGGCTCTCAGTCACACACACACACACATAGGCTCTCAAACTGTCACACACACTTTCACACACACACACACACACACACACATAGAAGATCTCACACAGACATACATACACAGGCTCTCACACACACACATACAAGCTCACACACATGGTCTCCTATTGTCATCAGGCTGTGGTGGGATGAGCTCCACTATGGCCCCGCGGGCCTCCTGCTGTCTTCGGGTCATGGTAGGATAAGCTGCACCATGTCTCACTGATCTTCCTGCTTGGGAGGGAGAGTGGAAACTGTGCATGGGTGCACGTGCATGTACGCACACAAACATAAGATGGACTTCTCCTTCAGCTGCCGGCGGGTTGAATGCTGGCGGCCTGCAGTATCTTTTCTTCTTCGTCCGCCAGCAGGTTAGGCTCCACCGGCAGCCCCACAGCCTCTTTTGCTGCCGCCAGCTTGCTGCCCTCACGGGTGTGCTGCCCCATGGAAATGCATGGTATGCACATGCAGTTGAGTTGGCCTGCAGATCAGTAAGGGGGAGGATATCATTCATACGCAGCCCCTCCCTTTCAGGAGTGTGGAATGGCCGTCCTCCTGAAAGGAGTTTTAAGCAGTTCCCTAGAGTGATTCTGGAGGCAGTCTCTTATGGTTTTCTGAGAGTTAGGAGGTAGAGAGGGGTTTTGCTAAAGTTGTTTTTTTCAAGTTCAGTCAGAGGAGCCAGGCAAACCCTGGTGGGAATACTGATCAGGGTCAGGAAGGGTTTCCTCATTCAGTCCACTCACTGGCTGGTTAGGATTTTCCCTCTGGGTATACTTTTTGGATTTAAGATTTTAAGTCATAGGAGCCTTGTGAGACCCTGTATACCACCTGGGCTAAGGGCACGGGAAACCCCATGCCTGGTGTTGTGCAGTTTAGGGAGGACCTGCCCTCCATACCCTCTATGAGGAAGGAGGTGTCAGTGACCTCCAGCAAGGTGGAACTCCGATGTTAAATTCAGTTGAGGGGAAAGACTTTGATTTCAAGATCCAGGAGGAAGTTTTGGCTGCCCTTCCTTCCTGTTTGAAGCAAAAGAGAGCTGCTTGAATCAAGGGGATCCCTCCCATCAGGGATCCAGAAGGGAGAAATAAGGAGACTGTGTAAGAACCAAAGACATCCAGAATTTCTGCTAACCATGAGTAAGGGAAAGCATAAATCACTGATGACGTACATCTGATGTTTTCATACCCTGGGGAGAGAGAAAATTTAGCTTTCTGTGTAGAGACAGTAAGATTATGAGGTCCATATTCAGTAGGGCAGTTAGTGGACAACTTATCTGGTTAAAATTAGCCAGATAACCTGTCTCATATATTCAGTGGGATAAATGCCCACTAAATATACTTGCTTAAAGTTATTCAGCCTCATGTAGCCGGATAACTTAAAAGCATAAACAGCTAGGGATGTGAATCGTTTTAGGACGATTAAAATTATCGTCCGATAATTTTAATATCGTCTTAAACCGTTATGGAACACAATACAATAGAGATTCTAACGATTTATCGTTATAAATCGTTAGAATCGTGAGCCGGCACACTAAAACCCCCTAAAACCCACCCCCGACCCTTTAAATTAAATCCCCCACCCTCCCGAACCCCCCCCAAATGAGTTAAATAACCTGCGGGTCCAGCAGCGGTCCGGAACGGCAGCGGTCCGGAACGGGCTCCTGCTCCTGAATCTTGTTGTCTTCAGCCGGCGCCATTTTCCAAAATGGCGCCGAAAAATGGCGGCGGCCATAGACGAACACGATTGGACGGCAGGAGGTCCTTCCGGACCCCCGCTGGACTTTTGGCAAGTCTCGTGGGGGTCAGGAGGCCCCCCACAAGCTGGCCAAAAGTTCCTGGAGGTCCAGCGGGGGTCAGGGAGCGATTTCCCGCCGCGAATCGTTTTCGTACGGAAAATGGCGCCGGCAGGAGATCGACTGCAGGAGGTCGTTCAGCGAGGCGCCGGAACCCTCGCTGAACGACCTCCTGCAGTCGATCTCCTGCCGGCGCCATTTTCCGTACGAAAACGATTCGCGGCGGGAAATCGCTCCCTGACCCCCGCTGGACCTCCAGGAACTTTTGGCCAGCTTGTGGGGGGCCTCCTGACCCCCACGAGACTTGCCAAAAGTCCAGCGGGGGTCCGGAAGGACCTCCTGCCGTCCAATCGTGTTCGTCTATGGCCGCCGCCATTTTTCGGCGCCATTTTGGAAAATGGCGCCGGCTGAAGACAACAAGATTCAGGAGCAGGAGCCCGTTCCGGACCGCTGCCGTTCCGGACCGCCGCTGGACCCGCAGGTTATTTAACTCATTTGGGGGGGGTTCGGGAGGGTGGGGGATTTAATTTAAAGGGTCGGGGGTGGGTTTTAGGGGGTTTTAATGTGCCGGTTTTGCGATTTTTAGATTTTTAGATTTTTCACGATTTTTCACGATTTTTCACGATATTTTACCCCCCCAAACGGCAACAATACGATTCCCTCCCCCTCCCAGCCGAAATCGATCGTTAAGACGATCGAGGACACGATTCACATCCCTATAAACAGCTATATTTGATTATAGCTGTTTTTAAGTTATGGGGCCATGTGTGGCCAGATAACTTGCTACTTAACCGGATATCTTGAAAAGATATCCGGTTAAGTAGCTCTGTCCTCACCTAAGAAAATGTATTATCAATAGCCCAATCCCCCTCCACCAAAGCTAATGCTAAGTCCCTGTCAGGCCTTACTCTTCTAACCCCCCTCCCCTCCCCCGCACACACACACACACACATCTTTTTAAAGATTTAAGTCATGCCAGCATTGAACCCCGGTTCCCAGTCCTGATTATAAGATAAATATGGGATCTGGCCACTTCCCTCGGCACAAGGACAAATTGAGCCACCAGCCCCCCCCCCCCCCCCACGCGCCCCCCCCCCCCCCCCACGCTTCCAGCTCTGCCTCTGTCAGAGCAGCACTGGAGGTGCCGGGAGCGGGACAGAGGGTCCCTCACTCCGAGGGACCCTCTGTCCCTCGGAAGGAGGAAGGTCTGATTTGTCCTTGTGTGGTGGGGGGGGGAGGAGGGGGGAGATGGCCAGATCCCATATTTATGTTAAAATCGGGACCGGGAACCGGGATTAAATGCCGGCACAATGATCTTTAAAAACACGCGTGTGTGTGTGTGTGTGTGTGTGTGTGTGTGTGTGCATGGGGCGGAGGGGTTCGAAGAGTACAGCCTGACAGGGCCCTGGCATTAGCTTTTCAATTTTGATATACAATACAAAACTCAAAAAGAGCATTGGGAAAGACACATCATCACTGCAAGGAATAAAAAATTGGATGTTGTCAGCATATAAAAAGTATAACACCCCTCAGTGTTTACGTACTGCACCAAGGGGAGCTACATAAACATTGAATAGTATTGCGGACAATGCTGACCCTTGATGGGCATGTGATGTTAAATGGTGCCAGGAAAAACAAGTTCCATTGAGGCGCACCCGCTGCTTTCTCTTCTGGAGAAAAGAACTAAACCTAGATAAACCTTTACCACCATAACCAATATTCCATAATTGGCAGACCAAAAGATCGTGCTGTATCATATCAAAAGTGGTGGAGCTATCAAGATGAACTAAGATACCTCCCCTACTCTCCATCAAGAAACAATATAAAGTATTTAAGAGGAAAAGCAACAGGGGCTCAGTACTATATCCTTTTTGACAGCCATACTGTTGACTATTAGTCAAAACATCATCCAATTGTAAGAAAACACATTTTTCAAGAATCTTTGTTACTGTAGGTAGATCAGATATAGGACAGAAATTAGATAGCTCAGCAGATGAAATGTCAGGGTCCTTCCTAATGGGTGTAACTGTAGCCATCTTAAGTTGACTGAGCACTAAACCCTTATCCATAAACTTATTAAATAAGATTCTAATGATATTCAAAGAGTTATCTTTCATGTTCTTAATTGCCAGAAAAGGACAGAGGTTTAAAGGGGAAGTAATGCTTCTTAATCCGCTTAATTATTACTGAATTCAACACTCATACATTTATTGGTCTAAAATTGGACCACTTTTCAGACACTTTCCAGTTAATGCAGAAATTGGTGTTTGCTCCTTCATATATGCTTCAACTACCACAAAATAAGGCAAGCATTCTAGGAGAAAGCCAGCTATTGAGTGGCTATTCAGTTAATTTCATCAGTTACTGCTGCCCTCTTTCCATCACTGGAAGTCCTTTTTGATATTATCTCAAGAGAGAGCACAAAAATTATGTCAGCATGTTAAGCCTTAAGTGAAACATTGCTACATATATGCTGTTTGGGGTGCTTGACTTGCACGAAGAGCCAGGTTAGCTCTGTTGCTCAAAGCATACAATCTTATGAACATCTTCAGAGCAACACGTCGCTAGCAGCAAGTGGGAAAGTGTCATAATGATAGGACTGTGGACTCAGTTTATTCCCACTGATTCTGAGGACAAACACTTATGGATTAAATGAAAAATATGAAGCAGGAGAGGAGGATATGGTTTGATGTCTTTCAGTGGCAAATAATATCAGTACTAGATGCAAGCCTAGATAAAAATGGCATTTTACTTTCTGCTACAGATACTTGATTTTCTTCTTGCTCAGCATATGTTAATGTAGGGACCCTTTTTCTCTACTGCAAAGTACTTTACCTTTGTAACCCTGGTTAATGGTACATAAAATATGACCAGTGGTTGGGAATACAAACCTTTCACTGGCCACTGGGGTTCTCTGAAAGTGGCTAAGTGATTGGTATAGTAGACCAGGGTTGGATTATCCCAAGATAAATTCCGTTTCTGAATAGGGAAAACGTTTCATCTCTGTGCCTGAACAGATGCTCCACTAAACACATGGCAACTTCTACCTCAGGCAAACCTAAATCCTGGAATAAGGTATTACTCACCTGGGATTAGTGATTCCAATATTGCCAAGTATATTTACACATAGAACTTAAGGTGTCTTCACCAAGTTCAACTTCTATAGACTTCCATAGTAGAATGCATTCAGCTAAGTAGCAAAAACGTATAGCAGCGCAGCAAATTCCTTAACCCAGGGAATTCATCACTGGTAAAATCCCAATACAGTTCATTAGTAGCAGATCAGTGTCTTACTCAGCTCAGCGGCTGAGATACTGTAGATGAAGAGACTTCCATAAGGTAGGCTGTTCTTTCTGGGATTGAGTCCTCCCATGGGTTCATTCAAAATGAAGACAGGGTTTAGGCCTAGGAGTAAGGTAACTGATTTATTCCCTCCATAGGAAAATTTGCCTTCCATTTTTTTTCTACAATAAGGCACAAGGTAACAGTCAAAACATTTAAGAGTTATAAAAAGGCAGAGCCAAATGGGCAGGAAGAAAGCACACACTCACTGCAAGTCTCAGTCTTTATACCCATAAGATGTCATGCTGACATTATCAAAGTTTAAAGGCATAAACCTCCTCTTTCCACTCTATTGCATGAACTAACATAGGCCTGGATTTATCAAAATGCACTAAATATCACAAGTGATAGGAAAAGGGGTGTATTTTATGGTAATAGGCAGTTTATTGCAATAACACTTATGTGATAATGTTAAGAACATAAGAACATAAGAAAATGCCATACTGGGTCAGACCAAGGGTCCATCAAGCCCAGCATCCTGTTTCCAACAGTGGCCAATCCAGGCCACAAGAACCTGGCAAGTACCCAAAAACTAAGTCTATTCCATGTAACCATTGCTAATGGCAGTGGCTATTCTCTAAGTGAACTTAATAGCAGGTAATGGACTTCTCCTCCAAGAACTTATCCAATCCTTTTTTAAACACAGCTATACTAACTGCACGAACCACATTCTCTGGCAACAAATTCCAGAGTTTAATTGTGCGTTGAGTAAAAAAGAACTTTCTCCGATTAGTTTTAAATGTGCCCCATGCTAACTTCATGGAGTGCCCCCTAGTCTTTCTACTATCCGAAAGAGTAAATAACCGATTCACATCTACCCGTTCTAGACCTCTCATGATTTTAAACACCTCTATCATATCCCCCCTCAGTCGTCTCTTCTCTAAGCTGAAAAGTCCTAACCTCTTTAGTCTTTCCTCATAGGGGAGTTGTTCCATTCCCTTTATCATTTTGGTAGCCCTTCTCTGTACCTTCTCCATCGCAATTATATCTTTTTTGAGATGCGGCGACCAGAATTGTACACAGTATTCAAGGTGCGGTCTCACCATGGAGCGATACAGAGGCATTATGACATTTTCCGTTTTATTCATCATTCCTTTTCTAATAATTCCCAACATTCTGTTTGCTTTTTTGACTGCCGCAGCACACTGCACCGACAATTTCAATGTGTTGTCCACTATGACACCTAGATCTCTTTCTTGGGTTGTAGCACCTAATATGGAACCCAACATTGTGTAATTATAGCATGGGTTATTTTTCCCTATATGCATCACCTTGCACTTATCCACATTAAATTTCATCTGCCATTTGGATGCCCAATTTTCCAGTCTCACAAGGTCACAAGGTCTTCCTGTAATTTATCACAATCTGTTTTCATAATAAGTGCCAGAATTTTGTATTTCCTACATACAACCACTGGGGGGACCATGTTTAGTAGTTTGAAGCTCCTGGAAAGCCAGTCATCAGGGCCCTCCTACCACCACTGGGGGGGGGGGGGGGGGGGGGGGAGAGAGAGAGAACCTAGCCATAATGGCCTTGCACTAGATAGGTATTTATATCTCTATGGGTGGCCCACCTAGTAACTCGAGGTGAGGTTTAGGTATTAGTGTAGGGGGTTAGGGGTCACTTTGACATTCAAAATGAGACGTATGACCAGAACAGTGCTCTCTTGTGAAGATTTGATGACCTTCAGAGTGAGGAAACTCACCCAAAGATGAGATTTGTGCAATGTTCTCTACCTCTACCTGGGTAACATCAGCTAGGTTGAGAGAAAATTGCACAAAGCTGGATGTAGATTGGGCATCCAAATGGCAGTTGAAATTTAATGTGGACAAGTGCAAAGTGTTGCATATAGGGAAAAATAACCAATGCTGTAGTTACACAATGTTAGGTTCTATTAGGAGTTACCACCCAGGAAAAAGATATAGGCATCATAGTGGATAACACATTAAAATCATCAGCTCAGTGTGCTGCAGCAATCAAAAAAAGCAAACAGAATGTTAGGAATTATTAGGAAGCGAATGCTGAATAAAACAGAAAATGTCATAATTCCTCTGTATCGCTCCATGGTGAGACCACACCTTGAGTATTGTGTACAATTCTGGTCACCACATCTCAAAAAAGATATAGTTGCACTGGAGAAGGTACAGAGAAGGGCACCCAAAATGATCAGCTCCCTTATGAGGAAAGGCTAAAGAGGTTAGGGCTGTTCAGCTTGGAGAAGAGATGGCTGAGGGGGGATATGATAGAGGTCATTAAAATCATGAGAGGTCTAAAACAGGTAAATGTGAATCGGATATTTACTCTTTTGGATAATAGAAGGACTAGGGGGCACTCCATGAAATTAGCAAGTAACACATTTAAAACTAATCGGAGAAAATTCTTTTTCACTCAATGTATAATTAAGCTCTGGAATTTGTTGCCGGGGATGTGGTTAGTGCAGTTAGTGTAGCTGGGTTGAAAAAAGGTTTGGATAAGTTCTTGGAGAAGTCCATTAACTGCTATTAATCAAGATGACTTAGGGAATAGCCACTGCTATTACTGGCATCAGTAGCATGGGATCTTCTTAGTGTTTGGGTAATTGCCAGGTTCTTGTGGCCTGGTTTGGCCTCTGTTGGAAACAGGATGCTGGGCTTGATGGACCCTTGGTCTGACCCAGTATGGCATATTCTTATGTTCTTATATACTGTTCAACTGTAGGTGCCATCCCTGAGAGAATCAGAAATTAAACCCCTGGGTTCGAGGTGGAGTAAACTCACAATTCTGGTGGTCAAAGTTATTCTATTGCTATGCCCAGTGTGGTTGAAGCAGCTAGACACTACCACATTGGGCACAGCATTAGCATAATATGGCAACCAGAATCGTGAATTAAGTTTTACTCCTTCCCTGAACCACAATTGATATTTCCAGTGTTAAGAAAATATGCTTTAAGCTATCTGGCTTTTAACGCACCTCCCTGCTATGCTGACGAATAGCTAATGCCTTCTTTTACATGGGATTTGCATGCATTAGTGCTGGTTTTTACTCCTGTTCTGGCACATAATTTTAGGAGTTAAAACCCCTGTTATATATCCCTGTTATATACCAGAGTTAACTTGTGCCGGAAAAACGTGCACTAAAACAGAAGTATAAACCTGCACTAACATTAGCACTCCTTCCTTACATCGGTTCCTTGGAAAGCGATGGGCTTTGCACAATGCACAGGCAATAAACTGTTGACTGTAGTAAGCATAGCTCATTCTCTGCTTTCAAAGTACCTCGCATACCTAAACAAGCACACAGGAACAATATCACTGCTCCTATAGCCTCTTTTACTTGCTGCAGTATTTTATGGAGAAGGAAGCTGAAACAATGGGGAATCGTAGCTCTATAATTATTTTCACAATGAGGGAAATTTAGTAGAACTTTTTTAAAATCTAATTTCATGCATGGTGTAAGATTTCCCCATGTAAAATAATGCCCCACATCAAATTAAAGGGCAGAGGCTTTCATATAAATCAACTCTTAACAACCCACTGACCATAGTGCATTCAAATATCCATTTATATACCTGTATATATGTGTGTATGTGTGTGTGTGTGTGTGTGTGTGTGTGTGTGTACCTCTTGGTATCTTTGTATCTTACAAATGCTATATAACCTTTGTCTGTTTTGTTTCAGTGATGCAGCTTAAATTAGCAGCATTGTGATTTATTTAAATATTTCAATGAATGTATTTAATAATCTGAATAAATAACGACATCAGCATAAGACTTTTCTTTTTTGGTTTCTGTATTATTCCTGACATCAAGAAGAAGTTCCACCTGGAACTAATAGACTTACTTTCTGGAACATGTGCACAGACATATAAAAATACCCCTATTAGGATACCCTTGGATCCATTGACATGAACTGAAAATTTAGTATGAATCAGACACTAAACACAAGTCATTAAGGGGATACACATTCACAGAAACATAGTGATCTCATAAGACTACTTTTCTTCCTTGGAAGAGTAGGCTAAAAATGCAGATTCTAATGGACCCAAGGAAACCAGGGTACAGATGCACTGTTCATCAACATAAATCCATGTTAGCCCTATTTTGGTACATAGGAACCCAGTGTAGTCTTGGGAAAGTGGGCTTTAAAAATGGGACATTGTATTCAGACCTATGAAAGAGAGGTATCAGAAGTAAAGCACCTCTAGATAAAGAGAAAGGAAAACAAGATATAAGATAAACAGAGAACAGGAGCAGTAATACTAGTAATGACACATTTTATTTGTATTGCTTATTAAATCATAGTCACACAGGGGACATTATACTTTTCACATTAGAATTGTATTCGTTTTAATGAGCTATTGGATTGCCAGTTGATATTTTGCTGATCAGAGGCTACAAGTGTCCTGTTCTGAGACCTCTTGGAAGCCTAATGTAGAGCATATCCTGTTGAGATGATGAAATCTGGTCAATTTAATGATACATCTGAAAAGATAAATAAACGATGATAGTCAACTGGATTATGGATGACTAAGAAGCTTTCTTGCCCTTCCTTTGTGTTTTTTCCTATGATTATTGTGAGTTGGGCTTTCACCTGCTTTATTGTTGAGAAGTTTGGTCAATGCCATTGTGGAATGGTAGTTACACTGCCTTTCAGAAATACCAATATTAATTCATTTCATGGACGGGCACTGAAGGCATCTTGGAGGAAGCCACTGTGTGCAAGCCCTGTGAACTTCTCTAAAAACAAACAAACAAACAAACAAAGCCCAGTTTCATAATCGCATGAGAAAATAAAACAAACCTCTGAATACCAAAAGAAGAGGATAAATCATGAACCCCTGAATAAAGTAGGGCTCTATAGCCCTGTAAAAAAAACCAAAAACCAACAACAACAAAGAAACCCTGGGGGATCTTCTAAATGACACTATAACAATAATTCATATTTATAAATACATTGAATTTGAAGGTTGGTACGCGGTTGAGAATTATTTATGATAATTTAAACATTTACTGAAAATCAAAACAGGGCTTGTAAGTGGATGTAGTGCTGAGACTGCTGAAGAATACTGAGTAGCTTTTAAGTTCCTTGCTTTGTGCTTCTGATCAACATGCAGTTCATCAGACATGAGTGGTTTCTATGGCAACGCTAACATCTCATCACGCGCACACGCATAAACACAGCAAGGGACGAAGAGGTGGGTTATGAAAATTACGATGCATAAGTATTTAATTTTTTGTTATCATTGCAAGGAGCATGGCTTTCATCACTAGCAATAGATTGAAGCACGATGTAATAAGAGGAGAAAGAGGACTAACTTCCGGAAACAAAAGCAAAGGAAGAGTCGGATGGATTTCTATACAAAGAGATAGCGAAAGTTATCCTTTTTAATCTATAACAAGAAATAGAGTGAAAGCGTATGAGAGAAAGAGAGAGAGAGAGCGAGCTAGAAAGGCAGACAAAGGAGTACATTTTCAAAGAAGGTTTGTGTGTAAAAATGCATTGCATGCACATATGTCGGATGTACACGCAAACAAGCGATTTTCAAAACAATCCGAGTTGACATGGGAAAGTGAACAAAGTGAGCGTGTTTGGGACAAGTTGGATATTTTGCTATTTTATAACAAGCGTACACGCGAACGTCATAAAAAATGTGTGAACACTTTTACACCTACTACTTAATGTGCCAAATTCAAATGTTCATTGTCTTTATTGACCTAGTATTTGGCATGTTGATTTTTCCAAAAGAGTGGAAAGGATAACTTGCTAGGAGTAGAGGCAGAGGGTGTGGGAGGTTAACTGGGAAAGTTGTCCTTGCCCAGAAGTGTGCTCGGCTGTAATTTTTTTTAATTAATAATAAACTGTTTTAAATGTTTTAAATGTACAGCTGTTAACCATAAAAAAAAGTTATCAAATAAGTCATACATAAATATAAAATCAATTAACAAAATGTATTAAACATTCATAACATAACATAACTAACTCCTAGATTCATCAAAAATTGTTTCTAACCTATTGATAACAAAAAAGGGGCATGTTTATGGAAATTTTTGAGTTACTGTACCACAAAATATTCCCTATTTTTTACATCCTAAGGAGAGAGTGAGAGAGAGAAGAGACTACTTACAAGGCCCTCATAGTAGAGAACTATTTATATCTCTATAGGAGGGCCACCTAATAGGTCGAGGTGAGGTGTTTCGCATGTAGAGTGAGATGTACAAACAGCACAGTACACCTTGGTGAAGATTTGATGTCATTTGGAGTGAGAAAAGTCTCAAAAAATAATATTTCTACTATGTTCTCTCACCCTAGTTTGATGGACTCTATAACAGGATACTATCAAGCTAGGGTGAAATAACATAGTACAAAATTTCATCCTCGAGGGCCTGCCTCCGTTCCAGCCCTGTGACATCTCCTACGTGGAACCGCTGTGTGAGTACAATACCTTCAAGCCTCTCAGCTCTCAGGTACTCGCTCCTCGAGGGCCTGCTCTCCCTATCCTGGGGTTCTCCATACTGGGGCTTTGTGCATATTCCACTGTACTCATTATTCTCAGTTCTTTCCACTACAGCACTGCTACCAGAGGAGTCGCAGTTCCAGTGCCTGAGGGACACTAGCCCAGCCGGGCTACTTCAACTGCTCACTACTGCCACCTCTGGTGGCTTCATCACATTGTCTAATAAAAGATCCATTTCTGTGTTTGTGTGTCCTAAGCTGAGCCTGACCTGTGGCCCCTCACGGGACTGCCCCCTGTGGGCGTGGTCAGCTGCCACAGTGTCCAAGGGTCCACCCAAACCTCACTAATTATTACAGAAGCAGCTGAGGGAACTGACTTATTTCACCTTGCTTCAGGTGATTTCACGCAAACTGAATGGTTACTTTGTGTGGGTCCTTCTCCATTATAAGGGTGGCAGGTGGGTGAAGAGATAAGGTAATGGTAACATCTAGGAGTTCCTGATAGCTCACAGTTGGGAGCTTTAATGAGAAAGCCTTCATATGTGCCTTTTACCTATATTTCTGTTGTAAATTAGGGGCCTAGATGGAACCTCTGTGCTGATAAGATGACTTCTATTGGCACGTGGGATTTTCAGAAATGTTAGTGTTGACACTAAGATGAAAGCTCAGGCCCTTGTGGTGGTTATCTGACCCCTACCTGGAATGAGAGCCAATGTTACTAGAAAAAGGGTGAGGATTGGGCCTGTAATTACATCAGCCACCTGTTGAACTCCAGGTTGGCCTTCATCACTTTGGGGTAAGACTAAATTTGTTATAAACTACTTTCATTGACATAACCATCTTTTGGAAGATAGAGGTGAATGGTTAGTACTTGATGCAGACAGTGAAAGGGCCACCTAATGTCATCTCCTTGTCTCTCCCTTGTGTTATGTTTGTAGTAGTGAAGCAGACAAAATGTATTCCTCTATAGGCAATACCATTGTTTGTGGCTTGGTTGCACTCACATCTCTAGCACTGACCCCCACAAGACTTGCCAAAAGTCCAGCGGGGGTCCAGGAGCGACCTCCTGCACTCGGGCCGTATAGCCGTATTGCAAAATGGCGACGGCCATATGGCCGGCGCCATTTTGCAATACAGCCATACGGCCGGCGCCATTTTGCAGTACGGCCCGAGTGCAGGAGGTCGCTCCCGGACCCCCGCTGGACTTTTGGCGAGTCTTGTGGGGGTCAAGAAGCCCCCCCAAGCTGGCCAAAAGTTCCTGGGGGTCCAGCGGGGGTCTGGGAGCGATCTCCTGCGCTCGTGACGTCGGGGGACAGGAACCAAAATGGCGCCGGTGCTACCTTTGCCCTGTCATATGACAGGGCAAAGGTAGCACTGGCGCCATTTCTATTAACGCAGCCGTGGCCCAAGAGTGGAAGATCACACTGGGACCCCCCCACTGGACCCCAGGTAATTTAAAACATTTTGGGGGGGTTCGGGAGGGTGGGGGATTTATTTTAAAGGGTCGGGGTGGGTTTTAGGGTTGTTTTAGTGTGGCGGTTTTCCCGCCCTCTCCTTTCCCCTCCCCCTCCCCCGATTTACGATTTTTGACGATAAATCGGGGGAATTCCTATTGTATCGCGCCTCTAACGATTTTTGACGATTTAAAATATATCGGACGATTTTTTAAATCGTCAAAAAACGATTCACATCCCTAATATTTATTGTTCACAAAAAAAGTTAAAACATGGCTTTTTCCAAATGATTAATTAAAACAGTTATGGGGACTAAGCGAGATTAGGAGATGGAAGGCATGTCAGTTTTTCATTTACTTTTCTGATTGTTTATTTTATAATGTTTAAATGGTATTAATTTTGTTTTAAATGTTTTAATTTGTTGTATTTTAAAAATGTGTTGTAAATTGCCTTGGGCATCTGTATTAGTTTGATTGATGTGGTATATAAGTAATAAATGAAATGAAATGAAATGGAATTAGCAAATAGAGTGTTTAGAGGATTTACCACTGGCCTTCTCTTGCCTGGCCTGCAGCTGATGCAACCATTCCCCCTCTAGATGGTACAACTCCCGGGCCTTCTTCTTGAGGTCCTCAATCTAAATAGATAAGAAGCTGGAATTAAAAATCTTAGTTGTATGATGCAGGTTCTGTGACATCTTCAGTGGTATGTTTCCATTCATGCCAGCTAACCCTTGACCCACTGTTACTAAGGCTCTTCTTCACTGTCCCTTCTGACATCAATATGTGCTGTTCTAATTTTGGGTCAACCTACTTCCCCCATCCCCTCCAAAAATCTTGTCACAGCTAATGATAATTAAATTCTAAGAGGTGTAGCCTTGGTTGTCCTTTGCCGTGCTCCACCACCCCTGGACTTTTCCTTGTGCCATAAGGATGTTGATGCTGTCCTCTGCAGATCCTTGCAGGGCAATGCTGCTCCAACAACTGTGATGATGGAGCTGAGTAGTATACCATCCCAGTGTGCTCATTTGAGGATGCATCTTTATGCATGTAACCTTTTACAAGGCTTCTGTGCAAAACTGCATGCAGAGTACAAAAGTCTGCATTCGGTTCCTACCGTTTTGCACAACTACCCTATTTGCCCATGGTTTTATTTGGAACCCTAAGGCACTTACACTGTGGGTAGGAGGCACCACAGTTGAATTCTCTGTGCAGGCCCTGCCAGTCCTCCCTCATGATATGATTGTTGCTCCGCACTCCAGCATCTCCTCATTGGTCACCACAAGGAAGGTCAGCCTAGCCACATCCCTAGTGTTGAACTTTGACTGTCTTCCCAGGAGGGCCATTTTGGAATGAGCCCACCCCAGTGAAACTGGAAGTGGGCACACATACATGAATAAAGTATGAGCGTACTAAAGTTTCTAAGTACGCGCTTAATGTTGTGCATGCTGTACAGTATGCATGTACTTTAGGTAGTAGATATACGCATATGTTAAAACCTGTGCAGATGGGTTCACACAGGTTCTAAAATACTATTTCAATTCTCCGTGGTCCCCTATATATGCATTCATGGGGCTGTACGGAGATGTTTGAAATGTATCCTCAAAGAGATAATGAGTCAGTGTGAGTATGTGAGTGCAAAATGCATCCACCTACATTCATAGAGGTGTAAGCAACAACAACGAAAAAGAATGCTAAAAGAATCAGTCATCAAGAGATACCATTGAGTGAATCATGGCATCCAAATGTTGATGTTTCTCATTCTCTCTCATGCTAAATGAACTTTAATTAGCAAGAAAAGATGACTCGGTAAAATCTCTCAGTAAATGACAGCTATAGAATTTGTTTCTTTGATTTGTATCTTTTACTTTTTCTGTGGTGTAAACAGTAGGGATGTGAATCGTTTTCCATATCGTCTTAACGATAGAAATCGTGTGGCAGGGCAAGAAAATCGTCTTAGGCACGATTTTTTAGTTAAAAAATCGTTAAAAATCGTTTTTTCCGATTAGTGCGCACTAACTCGAGTTAGTGCGCACTAACGGGAGTTAGTGCGCACTAACTGGGAGTTAGTGCGCACTAACTGAAAATGATACAATTTGACACTTTTCAGGTCAGTTAAGGTCAGTTTAGGAATGAATATGTATTCCTATTGGCTGCCCTCTTATTTATTCATGTTACCAAGTTTCCTACTGACAGTATATGGGGGATGGGAAATGGAAACAGTTGGTAGCTTGACAAAACAAGTAATGTGATCAGTCAATGTGACTAGAACTTGTGCCCTAACCCTGATACCAGGGGTATTGTGATCTTCCTGCACACAGTGCCCTATCCCTATTAATACCAGGAGTGTTGTGATCTTCCTGCACACAGTGCCCTATCCCTAATACCAGGGGTGTTGTGATCTTCCTGCACACAGTGCCCTATTCCTGATACTGGGGGTGTTGTGATCTTCCTGCACACAGTGCCCTATTCCTGATACCGGGGGTGTTGTGATCTTCTTGCACACATCCCGGTATCAGGGATAGGGCACTGCATGCAGGAAGATCACAACACTCCTGGTATTAATAGGGATAGGGCACTGCATGCAGGAAGATCACAACACTCCTGGTATTAATAGGGATAGGGCACTGCATGCAGGAAGATCACAACACCCCTGGTATCAGGGATAGGGCACTGTGTGCAGGAAGATCACAATACCCCGGAGGAGTGAGGGTCAGGCAGCTCCCCCCTGTCTGTGAAGCCAGCCTCTCACTAGTAATGCAGGGAGGGAGCTGTCTCAGACTTCACCATCCTCCCCCCCCCTCACCCACACACCATTCACTAGCTGGGACATGGGGGAAGTCAGGAGTGAGGGTCAGGCAGCTCCCCCCTGTCTGTGAAGCCAGCCTCTCACTAGTAATGCAGGGAGGGAGCTGTCTCAGACTTCACCATCCTCCCCCCCCCCCCCTCACCCACACACCATTCACTAGCTGGGACATGGGGGAAGTCAGGAGTGAGGGTCAGGCAGCTCCCCCCTGTCTGTGAAGCCAGCCTCTCACTAGTAATGCAGGGAGGGAGCTGTCTCAGACTTCACCATCCTCCCCCCCCCCCCTCACCCACACACCATTCACTAGCTGGGACATGGGGGAAGTCAGGAGGGAGGGTCAGGCAGCTCCCCCCTGTCTGTGAAGCCAGCCTCTCACTAGTAATGCAGGGAGGGAGCTGTCTCAGACTTCACCATCCTCCCCCCCCCCCTCACCCACACACCATTCACTAGCTGGGACATGGGGGAAGTCAGGAGTGAGGGTCAGGCAGCTCCCCCCTGTCTGTGAAGCCAGCCTCTCACTAGTAATGCAGGGAGGGAGCTGCTCAGACTGGTATCAGGGTTAGGGCACTGTGTGCAGGAAGATCACAACACTCCTGGTATTAATAGGGATACGGCACTGTAAGAGATGACTGTAGTAGATTGAATAAAGATCTGATGTTTCTGCTCTCCTCACACCAAACAAAAACAACACACAAGCAGAGAAGCCCTTCTTACAAAGCTGAGCTAGTGAGTTAAGTAGGAGGAAAAGTAAACATACTTGTGCCAGTGTGGCTACTTAAAAAATACACTTACCAACAATCAATTACATATATTTGAACTGTGTACAGTTCCAGCCAGGACCACCTTTCTAAAATGCACAGTGATTGGCAAATTCAACATGCACTAGCATTTCAGGTGCCTGCTAACAAAAATAATAAACAAACAAGTTCTAGTCACGTGAGTGCTGATCATTACATTACTTTTTTTGTCAAGCTTCCAACTGTTTCCATTTCACATCCCCCCAACCATTACCTCAGTATTAGCCTTGGTAACATCAATAGATAAGAGCACAGCCAGCCAATAGGAATACATACATACATATTCATTCCTAAGTGACCTTTACTGACCTGGGAAGTGTGAACACTTTGTTTCATTTTCTGTTGGTGTTCGTTAGTTTCCAGTTCCATTTCCCATCCCCCCAACCATCACCTCAGTGGTAACCTTGGTAACATCAATAGATAAGAGGGCAGCCAGCCAATAGGAACACATATTCATTCCTAACTGACCTTCAGTGACCTGGAAAGTGTTTATTTGTATCATTTTCAGTTAGTGCGCACTAAATCGAGTTAGTGCGCACTAACGGGGAGTTAGTGCGCACTAACTCGAGTTAGTGCGCACTAACACGATTTAACGATTTTTAACGATAAATCGTTAGAATTTCTATTGTATCGTGTTCTATAACGATTTAAGACGATATAAACATTATCGGACGATAATTTTAATAGTTGAAAAACGATTCACATCCCTAGTAAACAGGGCTATTTTCCTTCTGGTCCCCTGCTGTAATTGTTTGCTGCAAATTACAGTCTTTCTTTGAATAATTTTTCTTCAATTTCAAATAGCACTGGAAAAAAAATACTGCACATAAAGATTCCTCTGTCCTTCACAAGGTCAAAGTCATTCTTCAACTCATGGCTGCGAAGAACCTTCATACCTTATTCACCATATACCTGCGAGGGACTTTTCTTGGATAACCTTCATTCAGTAAAAAAGCATGCTTCTCTGTCAGGCGCACAAGGGCATGAGTGTTAGAAAGGATTTTTAAAAAGTGATGTATCAGTTACATGATTAGTATGATGATATCTATTCTGTCACATGGTGAATTATTTCCTCCTTGAGAGACAGCTGGTGTCAAGGTGGAGTGGGGAGAGGGAGGGTTGTTCAATGTAGTTTCTTAATTTGACTCTGCACAAAAGCTACGGCAATGTCATAATATTTATATAGCATTTCATGTGAGTAACTAATGGTCAGCCACAACTGTCATTCAAATAAACTGTGCTTCCTTTGTTGTCACATTATTCGTGATCACTGATTGGTTTTATTAGTATGACGGCTTGTGGCAATCTCTCCTACCACTACTCCTGTTTGTAAATCATACACAAACACTAGGCTCCTCATAACCAGCTGAACATATTGAATAATTATTTTCCTGTTATTATAATCACCAAGTGCATTTCCCAAGTTAATTTGAATTTCTCTCATTTTTAGTATACAAATCAATGAATCAATAGCATTGATTTCATTCTGCATTGCAAGGTCCCAAATAGATTCAATGCAAATGGAGGTCAAATGAGCCATTTCTCCAACCATCTCTTCACGTTGAAAAATGTTTGAAAGTTACTCCGGTCCCCTTCCGCCTTCTCCTTCCCAATATTATGTTTCTCAGGTCCCACAGATCAGTTTTTATTACTCTCTGGTACTGCTAAACCTTGGGATTAATGTGTGTCATAGATATAAATGATGAATTTCAATAGGATATAAGTGATGAATTTCAATAGACTTGTGGGGGTAAGTCTTATGTCTCCATAATAGATACCATCATTCTTTTATTAGTTACTTTTGACACCTAACAGCTTGGTTGGTCAGATTATTATGTGACTTCTATTGGGTACTTGACCTTCATGTCATGCCTGTGCTCTGCTGAGAGCATAAACTTGAATCAACACAATACAGTGCCTTGTAAAAAGTCTTTGAGATTCTGCTGACAAAAAAAGAAATCATAATGCATTACAGTCGGAGTTTGTTTCACTGATCTACACAACATACTCTGCATTTTCATCATGAATGAACAATTATAGGAATATTCCTTTTGCAGCAATAACAGCTATGAGTCATTTAGGATATGTGTCTACTAACTTTGCTCAGCAGGGTGCTGCAGTTTTTGCCCATACTTATTTATTTATTATTTATTTTTAATTTTTATATACCGGAATTCCTGTATACAATACAAATCAATCCGGTTTACATGAAACAAACAGAATTGCCCAGGTCTGGGAGTTAGGACCGAGGTTTTTTTTACAGAGAACATTAAACAATAACAATAACAATAAATATCAATAAATAACAATGAACCATTAACAATTTGCAGGTTAAACTTGAATTAATCATAAATTGAATTAAAATGAAGATGATTAGCAGGATATACGTTGCATATTATTAACTGTAAAACAAAATATTCCAAGTTCAATCAGAGTAGGGCGCTTAGTTACATTCTGGAGATTGGAACGCTTGCCTGAAGAGCCAGGTTTTTAACTTTTTTTTGAACTCTGGTAGACTTCTTGGCAGAAGAGCTTAAACTCGTTCAAGTGGGTGGAGATTGTCCGTGGACTGCAGTCTTCAAGTCTTGCTACAGATTTTCTATTGGATTCAGGGATATTTGAGGGTATTCACTGACTTCTGGCTAAGCCACGCTATATTACTGCTTTTTCTTTGTGCTTAGAGTTTTTGTCCCGCTGAAAGGTGAATCTTCTCCCCAGTCCCAGGTCTGAGACAGACTGGAACAGGTTTTCCTCCAGAATTTGCTTATACTTTGCACCATCCCTCTTCCTCTCTATCTTCACAAGCCTCCCTATCTCCCCAACATAATCCTGCCACTGTCCACGCTCCACAGGTGTTTTTCTGTTTATTCACTGTTGCTCTGTTTTCACATGAGAGGTCTTGAACGAGTAGATGTGACTCGGTTATTTACACTTTCGAATAATAGAAGGACTAGGGGGCATTCCATGAAGTTAGCAAGTAACACATTTAAGACTAATCGGAGAAAATTCTTTTTCACTCAACGCACAATAAAGCTCTGGAATTTGTTGCCAGAGGATATGGTTAGTGCAGTTAGGGGCGGATTTTCAGAGCCCTGCTCACCTAAATCCGCCTAAATCCGGGCGGATTTAGGCGAGCAGGGCCCTGCGCGCCGGTGCGCCTATGTTTAATAGGCCTACCGGCGCGCAGGGCCCTGCTCGCGCGCCGAGCCACTAGCGCGCCAGGTCGCGTCCCGGCGCGCTAGTGGCCCGCTGGCGCGCGGGGATTTACTTCTCCCTCCGGGAGGCGTAAATCCCCCAACAAAGGTAAGTGGGTGTTTAGACAGGGCCGGGCGGGTGGGTTAGGTAGGGGAAGGGAGGGGAAGGTGAGGGGAGAGCAAAAGAAAGTTCCCTCTGAGGCCGCTCCGATTTCGGAGCGGTCTCGGAGGGAACGGAGGTAGGCTGCGCGGCTCGGTGCACGCCGGCTATACAGAATCGATAGCCTTGCGCGCGCCGATCCCGGATTTTAGCGGATACGCGCGGCTACACACGTATCTACTAAAATCCAGCGTACTTTTGTTTGCGCCTGGAACGCCAACAAAAGTACGCCAAATCGCGCTATTTGAAAATCTACCCCTTAGTGTAGCTGGGTTTAAAAAAGGTTTGGATAAGTTCTTGGAGGAGAAGTCCATTAATGGCTATTAATCAATTATACTTAGGGATAAGCCACTGCTAGTAATTGCATCAGTAGCATGGATTCTTCTTAGTGTTTGGGTAATTGCTAGGTTCTTGTGGCCTGGTTTTTGGCCTCTGTTGGAAACAGGATGCTGGGCTTGATGGACCCTTGGTCTGTCCCAGCATGGCAATTTCTTATGTTCTTATGTTCTTAATTGCACAGTCTCCTGCTTCCACAGCAGCCTTTATGTTTCTGTTACTAATGCTGTTATTGCTTTATTTCTGCATAGTTTCTTGCTTTCTCTTATACTACAAATTGGTGGTCAGCCTTCCCATTCACTACGTCTGCTATCCAGTGCAGCTGGCTCTACAGGGTTAACTTCTGACTTGGAAGCAGAGGTTCCTGGGAGTTTTACTTCTTGTTTTCAGTTAGTTCTGGTCAGCTTTGTCTGGCCTGTGTGATTCAGCAGCTAATCTGGTCAGCTCTGCAGAACAATCCTCATTTTACTTGGCTTTATTTCTGTGGCCCAGAATGTTATGGTCGTTATTTCCAGTTTATGCACAACAACACTTTATTCGTTTTATCGATTAATAAAGTTTGGAGTTGAAGACCACTGCAGGGGTGAAAAAGCAAACAAAATATTAGGACTTATTAGAAAAGGAATGGAGAATAAAATAGAGAATGTCATAATTCCTCTGCAGTGCTCCATGGTGAGGCTGCACCTGGAGTTCTGTGTGCAGTTGTGATTGCCACATTTCAAAAAAATATATAGTTGCACTGGAAAAGGTACAGAGAAGGGTTACCAAAGTGATAAAGAAAATGTAACAATTCCCCTATGAAGAAAGGCTAAAGAGGTTAGGGATGTTCAGCTTGGAGAACGAGATGGCTGAGGTGGGAATATGACAGAGGTCTATAAAATCATGACTGGAATAGAGCAGGTAAATGTGAACTGGTTATTTACTCTTTCAAAAAATACAAAGACTAGGGGACATTCCATTAAATTAGTAAGTAGAACATTCAAAATAAATCAGAGAAAATTCTTTTTCACCCAACATACAATTAAGCTTTGGAATTCATTTCTGGAGCATGTGGTTAAGGCAATTAGCATAGCTGGGTTTAAAAAGGTTTGGAGAAGTTCCTAGAGGTGTATAATCCATTATTAACCAAGTAGACTTAGGGGTAGATTTTAAAAGAAGTGTGCGGGCGAACATGTGTGTGCGCTACCTGGCGTGCACACATGGACGCCCAATTTTATAACGTGTGCACATGTGTTATAAAATCAGTGGTTGGCATGCGCAAGGGGTGCACAGTTGTGCACCCTGCGCTCCGACTCCCACGGCCTTCACCCATTCCCTCCCAGGCCACTCCGATTTCAGAGCGGCATGTGAAGGAACTTCCCTTCCCCCTAATCTAACCTTCCCACCCCTTCCCCTAACCTATCCCCCCCAGCCCTCTCCTAAACCCCCCCTGACTTTTGTTTTACCTTTGGTTGCACGCGCCTGCAGCCTGCCGGCACGTGATCCCCCAGCACAGCAGCGAATGGCCGCTGTGCTGGGAGCCTCTAACCCTGCCCCTTTTTCGAAGCCACGGGACTTAGATACATCCCGGGGCTTTATGCGTGTTGCCGGGCCTTTATAAAATAGGCCCTATGCGCATAGGGCTTTTAAAATCCGGCCCTTAGGGAATAGCTACTACTTATCACTGTGCAATAGCAGCATTGGATCTATTTACTGTTTGTGGTCTTGCCTGGTACTTGCAACCTGGATTGGCCACTGTTGAAAAAAGGATATTGGGCATGATGGATCTGACCCATTATGGCAATTCTTTTGATCTTAAACTATCTGTTGTTGAGCAAAGGACACGTAGCAGAAACTGAATAGCCATCATGATGTTGTACTGTAGGGATACTATAAAAGTGATGTTCTATGTTTGTTTTGTGCGACACATATCACTTAGCATTGAGAGTAAAAAATTTCACTTTGTTCTCATGAGACCACAAACCCTTTTAAAAAATGCATGCAGTGTCTTCTAAGTGTTTGCAAATGTTGTGCAGCATATCATATGACTTTTCTTCAGTAGTGGCTTCCTTCTTGCCACTCTCCCATGCAGGCCAGATTTGTGGAGTAATCTTAAAATTGTTTCCCCAGTCTCAGTCAGAGACCTCTGTAGTTCTTTTAGAGTAATCTTAGGCCTCAAAAAGACCTTCTGCAGTAGATTCCTTAGCCCATGGCTACTGACTTTGATGGGATGGCCTGTCCACAGCAGTGGCTTGGTGATACCAAACTTTTTTCACTTTAAAATGATGGAACTGAAGTGAGGCCCAAGAGATATTAAAAAATATTGAAAATTTCTTATAGCCTTCCCCCAGTTTCTATGTTGCTGTACTTGTGGGGGACACTTTGGCAGGGTGGGATTATTCATTATTTAAATAATCCTTCAGAGAGGTGAGATTGCAGAGAAGAGTAGTAGGACCTTTCCTTATTGTGTCCACGCTATCCCAGGTTCACAGGAGAACTGTTGCATCACTGTTAACATCATACTCCTTGGCACATGACAGGCAGGGAGCTACCTTGTTGCCCTGGGGCGTTAAGGTCATATTAACTATTTTTTGACCTGATAAAATCAAAGTTTCTGGCCATAGGATTTACAGGATGACATTCGAGATATGATAGTGTTAGCCAGGAATGGCATGATTAAGAAAGTTAAATGTCCATGGTACTGGGTGATTTGGGACTGACTCTGTTTTCAATATTTTGCATGTCTGAACTATATGAATATGGGATCACTTTTCTTAACTGGCAACTTCAGTTAATATACCATTTTAAAATCTTTTATTTCTCATTAAATCTGGTAAGACCACACTCTTGAGAAATATGTTTCTTTTAAATAGTGCCCCAGCTGTATACAGATCTATTTGGTATATATGAATACAATTATCATATTGAGAATATATGTCTTATTTTTCTAATTTTACGCTTTATGCACATAGTACAAGCAATGTTTTCAATAAGCATAACAATTAGTAATTTTCTGCAGCAGAAATTTAAAAAGTAACCTGATCTCTTTAAACTGAGTAGAAGTGGTAATTGACCATGAAGTACATTAGCTAAAGGATACTCATGTCCACACTAGTGTTTTTGCCAATTTTCCTATGCTAGTGGGCTTAATGCTCAATTTAAAATGTGATACAACATGACTTTGTCAGAATAGTGTTCTAAATCATCACTCTAATGACTAGGGGGTTCTTTAGTTTCTGTTTTAAAGTCAAGAATAATTCAAAATCTAATGACATTTGGCAGAATGGATGCTAAGTAAGCTAATCATTGATTCTCTATGGTTGTCATTGATCTCAAATTTACCTCTAGGGTTTCCCATTCATAGAACACAATTACAATAATATACAGACTCATCAGTCACAACACACCCAGGACTACACTAGTAGGACATGTATTCCTGGTCCACATTAATTTCATGTTGCCCATTTGAAGATATAATTTCATTTCGACACCGTCAATCACACCCTACTCCTAAAACAACTGGCAAATATTGGATTGACAGGTTCTACACTAAACTGGTTCAAAACATTCCTAGAAAACAGAGGATATAGAGTCAAAATCCACAATAAAGAATCCCAATACCACCCTTCTAACAGAGGAGTGCCGCAAGGTTCATCACTTTCACCCACGCTCTTTAATGTCTACCTGTTACCACTATGTCAACTTCTTACAAAATTAAACCTGAAACACTTCCTTTTCGCAGACGACGTACAGATCGTGATTCCCATAAAAGAAACAATCTCAAAAACAATGGAACACTGGGACAGTTGCTTATTAGAAATTAAACCCCTCCTCACCAGCCTAAACCTCGTACTTAACGCTTCAAAAACGGAATTTCTGCTCATATCACTGGAAAACAATAACACACTTCCAAAACCAACCGCACTCCTTCAATCTACCCATGTAAGAGATCTAGGAGCTATCTTAGACAATCGTCTCAACCTTAAAACATTCATTAACCAAACCACCAAAGATTGCTTCTACAAATTACACATTCTGAAAAGAATCAAACCACTTTTCCACACTATGGACTTTAGAACAATCTTGCAAGCAATAATTTTTTCAAAACTAGATTATTGCAACTCTTTACTATTAGGCCTCCCAGCTTCTTACATCAAACCCCTACAAATGGTTCAGAACTCCGCAGCCAGAGTCCTTTCAAATTCCAGGAAAATGGACCACATCTCCCCTATCCTCCAAAAACTTCATTGGCTACCAATCCACTATAGAATCATGTATAAATCCATCAACATCATATACAAGACCATCAACCAACTCACGCAACTAGATCTTCAAATACCATTTAAAAAATACACTTCTGCCAGACCTATTAGGGAATACTACAAAGAGTCACTCCAAATTCCAAATGCCAAAACCTATCAACATAAATCTTTGAGTCTCAGAGCCTTCTCTACAGCAGGTCCAGTTCTGTGGAACTCTATACCACCTGATCTAAGACAAGAGCCATGCGCTCTAACATTTAGGAAAAGACTAAAAACTTGGCTTTTCAAAAAAGCATTTCCAAGCCTTGAATAAAATACACTCATCAACACAAACTGCCATGTAACCTCTGGATCCAAATAATAATCCACCTATCATAATCTTATCACTATTACGTTTTGAGTTTTATCATATCATCACCATACTCTACTGTGTCATATTGATTCTCTTGTTTATATTACCGCTCATATTTATGTACCGTCACATTCATGCAAATAGGCTTATTTACTTCTCTGCTGCACTATCACTTTAATTGTGTTAAATGTAAATATTGCATTGTTTAACCTCTCCCCTCTTCCAGTTCCAAGTTAATTTTCCCTGTTATATTGTAACTTTCTCACACCTTTTAATTGATTCTCTGTATTTAAAGTTCAAATTTGTATTGGAAATATTTATTACGTTACGCTATACTTTGCACACATTGTTATTTGTAAACCGGGTTGATGTGATCCCTATCATGAAACTCGGTATAACAAAAATAATAAATAAATAAATAAATAAATTTCCTTGTGTAATGGTACACATAGGCATGGTGTTACTAACAGTAGTGAAATCACAAGAATGCCCGATGAATCCAACTCCTGAAAACATGAAAAGTACCGTATATGTCAAACCAACAGTAGCTTACTTTTAGTGAGCACTGGCAGCATTAAGAATTTTCCAAGCCCCCTGAAGCAGACATCGTTCGAAACAAGAATCCTTTTCGGGGTGTTTTTCACGGCGGATTTACAAGCTAAGTACTGCTTTTGATATTTGGAACATTGCGCTCACTTTGATTTTATTTGCAACAAAAACTTTTCTCAAAAAATATATAAAAGTGGACCTAAGAGATTAGCAGCTCACATACATTATTTTGAACTGAGGCTCTGTTGGTCCTACAAACTTATTAAGATAATTTAGTCTAATCTTTTTCATTATGTTTCAGAAACAAATGACCAGTATGCTAATGTTGGTTTGACATATATAATTATTAACAGTAGCACAGAAGGACAATGTCTCATGATGCAGCAATCTGTTACAAATTTAAGAAGACCTAATGGATTATTTAAAAATACAAGTATGATGATCCTTTGTGCTCATTCTCCTCTGCAGTAAAAGATCATCATTGGAAAAGACAATTCAGATGAAGACAAATTTGACACATGAGTAAGGGTATCCTTTCTCCAAAAGCCTGGTCCTTGGAATATTTGCCTTTCTTTTCAGGGCTGGTGCAAGGGGATTTGGCGCCCTAGGCGAGCCTTCTCCCTTGCGCCCCCTCCCCCGGGTCGCGCCGCCACCCCCCGGTCTCGGCCCCGACTCCTACCTTATTCTCGATCACGCCCGCCGACTGTGTGGTTTTCTGGGTCACAAGCAGTTTGGGCACTGCTCACGGCCCGCCAAATTTCCACTCCTCTTTGCCACCGCTTGCAGCCCCATATGGCTCGCACCCAGTGGCGTACCAAGGGTATCCGGCGCCCGGGGGGCCCAATGCATTTATTTATTTATTTAAATTATTTTCTATACCAACGTTCATGACACAAGTCATATCACATCGGATTACATCAAACGAAGGTTTACTTCAAACAAAGGTAGTTTACATCAAACAGAGGTGGATTAACCAAAACCTAATCAGTTAAATGTGAGGAACGTAGGATGTGGTGGTTATAACAAGGTTAGAAATTCAAAATGATACATAGTGAGGGCATAGGTAGCGCCGGTGCCATTTTGAATACTGGCAATACGGCCCGAGTGCAGGAGGTCGCTCCCGGACCCCCGCTGGACTTTTGGCAAGTCTTGTGGGGGTCAGGAGACCCCTCCCAAGCTGGCGAAAAGTCCCTGGGGGTCCAGCGGGGGTCCGGGAGCGATCTCCTACATTCGTGCCGTCGGGTGCCAGTAACCAAAATGGCGCCGATAGCCTTGCCCTTACTATGTCACAGGGGCTACGGGTGCCATTGGTCAGCCCCTGTCACATGGTAGGAGCACAAGATGGCGCCGGCCATCCAGTGCTCCTACCATGTGACAGGATCCGGCCAATGGCACGGATACCCTATCACAAGGTAAGGGCAAAGGACGGCCCGGTTGCCGGACGGCCCAGAGCGGGAGATCGCGGGAGATCGCTCCCGGGATCCCCACTGGACCACCAGGTACCTGTAAAAAGGTTTTGGGGGGGTCGGGAGGGTGGGGGAAGCTAAGGGTTACTTTTAAAGAGTCGGGGTGGGTTTTTTGTTTATCGGCTGGGCAGCCGATAAACAAAATGCGATCGGGCCCGATGGGAAAAAAACCCACATGTGAATCTGAACCGGAATCCAAACCGATTCCGGTTCCGATTCACATCTCTAATCAGTGATACCTATGTCCGCAAGGCGGTTGAGGAGTATGGAGTGGTTTACGGTGTCAAACACCTAGAAGATATCGACTAATTACCCAGGCTTTAATCCTATCTTCATTAGATTACTGTAACGCCCTCTACCTTGGTTTACCTCAAGCAACAATACGACCCCTTCAACTAATACAAAATGCAGCTGCTCGCATGTTATACAACACACCCCGGTCTGAACACATTACCCCAGTTTTACAACACTTGCATTGGCTAACCATTACATATCGTATCATTTACAAGATCCTGACTACAATACACAATCTACTTTATAATGCTAATTCCATCTGGTTATGTTCATTACTACGAATCTACAGACCTTCCAGACAACTCCGCTCCCTCGACAAATGTATTCTTGAAGTACCTACAATAAAATCCGTAAGTTTAGCACTAACCCGTAAACGAGCTTTCTCCGTTGCTGGTCCATTACTCTGGAACTCATTGCCCGAACATATCCGTTTGACAGCTAGCCGTACAGAATTTAAGAAACTATTAAAAACTCATCTTTTTACTAAAGCATATAATTTATATTAAGCTTAAATATCATATGTCCTTGGTATTTTGTTTGATTTTTATAAAATTTGATCTGTCTGTATATGTTTTTACGATTTGCTCTGTTAATGTGTAATTTTGCTTATGTATGTACCCTTTTGTAAACCGCCTAGACGGATAGTTCCCTACCCTTTGTGCGGTATATAAGCATTGTAAATAAATAAATAAATAAATAAGTAGTACAAGTAGGTAAGGTTGCCCTTATCTATTTCCATGAGGAGGTTGTCCGTGAGGGAAATTAGAAGGGATTCTGTGTTTAGTGATTTGCAGAATCCAAACTGGATGGGGTAGAGTATCTTGTGATTTTCTAGAAATTCGGAGAGTTGTGTGTTGATTAGTCTCTCCATGAGTTTAGCGATGAACGGCAGGTTGGAGATGGGACGGACGTTCGAGGGGTCTCCTGGGTCAAGGTTGGGTTTCTTCAGTAGGGGTTTGAGGGTGGCTAGTTTCAACGTGTCTGGTACTATTCCTTGGGACAAGGAGCAGTTGATAATTTCTGCCAGGGATTTGGAGATGGAAGTAGGAATGGTGAGCAGCAGTTTTGAAGGGATAGGGTCAGAGGGATGGGACGTGGGTTTCATTTTATTGAGGATGGATTCGATTTCGAGGGATGAGGTCAGTTCCAAGAACTGGAAGTTGGCCTATGGGTTGACGAAAGTGGAGTAAGGGGGTGGGGGTGGGTAATTAGAGGAGATGATGGGGGATAAGAGGTTGGCGATTTTTTTCTGGAAGTAGGTAGCCAGTTCATTTGACTTTGTTTGGGCCTGGTTGTCGGGGATGGAGGGGGGGGGGGAGGATTTAGTAAGTTCTGAGATGTATGAGAACAATGTCTTCGCATCGTAGAAAAAGTTGTGGATTTTTCTGGCGTAGTAGTCTCTTTTTGCCTGGAGTATGGTGGATCTGTAGCTGTGCATGGAGGATTTGTAGGCGGACTGTAAGCTGAGGGAGGGGTTTTTACACCATCTATGTTCTTTGTGTCTGAGCTCTTGTTTAAGTATTTTTAGTTCAGGCGAGAACCAGGATTTTTTGTTCTTAAGGTCTGAGTCTATTTCTTTAGATGTTAATGGGCATACTTTGTTGGCTACCAAGTTTCTGATGTTGAACCAGGACGAGATGGCCGAATCTGTGTTCGAAAGGTTTAGGTTGGGTACTTCATCCTTGAGGTGTGAACTGAGGTCGTCCATGGAGCAGGGTTTCCTAAAGTGGATGGTGGTTTTTGGAAGCAGCGAAGTCAGTTTTTCTTCGACCATAAAGTTGGTGATGATCAATGAATGGTCCGACCAGGGGACTGGGGTACAGGTAGGGGGAGTCGTGTGGGTGATGCGTGAGTTTGTGAAGATAAGATCAAGGGTATGGCCAGCTTTGTGGGTAGGGCTGTTAACAATTTGCTTAAATCCCATGGCCTTAAAGGAAGTCAGTATGGCTTCGCATTGGGGGAGAGTGGAGTTGTATCCACATGTAGGTTGAAATCCCCAATATGATAGCTGGAGAATCGATATCGATGTGTTTGGCGATGATTTCTACGAGTGGGGAAGCATCGGATTCTAGGAGCCTTGGGGGGGAGTAGATTAGACAGATTTGTAGTTGGTTTGATTTAAATAGTCCAATTTCGAGTTTGGTTATGGGCTTAATTGTCTGGGGGAATCAGTCTTAGCTCTTTTTTGGTGACTAATAGTAAGCCGCCTCCTCTTTTTTTTGGTCTCAGAAGTGAGAATTGGGGATGTGAATCGTTTTTGAACGATTAAAATTATCGTCAGATAATTTTAAAATCGTCCAAAATCGTTAGAGTGCACGATACAATACAAATGCCCCCGATTTATCGTCAAGGGCATTTGTATTGTATCGTTAAATAGGGCACGGGAAAACCGGCACACCAAAACAACCCTAAAACCCACCCCGAACCTTTAAAACAAATCCCCCACCCTCCTGAACCCCACCAAAATGTTTTAAATTACCTGGGGTCCAGTGGGGGGGGGGGGTCCCAGCGCGATCTCCAGCTCTCTGGCCACAGCTGCGTTGAGAAATGGCGCCGGTGGCCCTTTGCCCTTATCATGTGACAGGGCAAAGGTAGCGCCGGCGCCATTTTGGTTCCTGGCTCCCGACGTCACGCGTGCAGGAGATCGCTCCTGGACCCCCGCTGGACCCCCAGGGACTTTTGGCCAGCTTGGGGGGGCCTCCTGACCCCCACAAGACTTGCAAAAAGTCCAGCGGGGGTCCGGGAGCGACCTCCTGCACGCGGGCCGTATTGCCAATCTTCAAAATGGCGCCGGCGCTACCTTTGCCCTCACTATGTCATACGGGCGACCGTCGCCGGGACCCCCCCACTGGACCCCAGGTAATTTAAAACATTTTGGGGGGTTCGGGAGGGTGGGGGATTTGTTTTAAAGGTTCGGGGTGGGTTTTAGGGTTGTTTTGGTGTGCCGGTTTTCCCGCGCCCTATTTAACGATACAATACAAATGCCCCTGACGATAAATCGGGGCATTTGTATTGTATCATGCACTCTAACGATTTTGGACGATTTTAAAATTATCTGACGATAATTTTAATCGTTCAAAAACGATTCACATCCCTAGCTCTTATACCCACCATAACTTCTCGCTCTCACAGACACTGACACACTCTCAGGCTGTAAGACACTCTCTCCCCCTCCACACCCCCCCCCCCCACACACACAAACTCTTACTCCCCTGGATTTTCTCATACATACACACTCATGCTCTCACTCTCACTGGCTCCCTCACATACACACAAACACAAACACACCGAGGCAAGCTCCCAATCATTCTCACACAAACATACACACCCAGGCAAGCTCCCAGTCATTCTCACACACACACACACACACACTGACCTTCAGGCAGGCTCCCATTCATTTTCACACCATCCCCCAGGCATGCACACATTAATTCTCACACACACAGACCCCCAGGCAGGCACCAATTCATTCTCACACACACATACACCACACACAGGCAAGCACCTATTCTCACATATAAAACCCTAGGAAGATACCCATTTATTCTCATACACAGACACACCCTCAGGCAGGCCCCCAGGCAGACTCCCATTCATACACATGCACACAATAAAGGCAGACCCCCCTCTCTTTCTTTTGAGGCAACCTCGGAGCCTCTCTCATTCCTCAGCTGCCACTGTCACTGCTGCCGCATGGCTATTGGGGAGGCGCTGATTGCTGCTACTGGCACTGAAGTCCATTCTGCTGCCTCCTCTATACAGGCCCCATGGGTTTCCACTTCCTCCATGCTGATCTTGTACAGTGTGAGATCCACATAGAGAAAGTGCTACTCTTGCACATTACCAAAGGTTACATATGCCAATCAGTAAAAAGTAATTTATTTTTTTACCTTTGCTGTCTGATCTTAGTTTTCTAATCGGTTGGTCACAGGCTTTTTTGTTCCACCTTCCCTTTCTTATTTTTTTTGCCAATTCCTTTTATAGTGTCTTTTTTTTATATTTCTTTTCTCTCCATCTATCTTCTTCCGTCAAACACAGGTTCTCATTCTCACATGCTTTCTCTCTCTCACACATACACACACAGGCTCTCACTCTCACATGCTCTCTCTCATACAATCATTCATACACACAGTCTCTCACTGGCACATGCTGTCTGACTCACACACACAGGCTCTCTCTCACTCCCACATGCTGTCTTGCTCAAGCATAGGCTCTCACTGTCACATGCAGTCTCTCTCACACACACAGAGGCTCTCACATGCTGTCTCTGCAAACATTCAGGTCCTCACTCCCACATACAGTCTCTCAACTCACTCTCACACACACACAATCTCTCAACTCAACTCATCTCATACACACACACATACACTCTTACAGGCCCTCAGCTTCTCTCTTGCCTCTGGACCTCCTCTTCACTGGTCACCGCAGGATGGACTCTGCAACGGCCCTGATCTTCTCGGGCCGCCCGCAATGTGAGATCCGTGGTGGCGGCCCTGCTACCAGGCCTCCTCCTCTTCTCAACCCGCTGCGACTTGAGATTCGCGGATGACTATAAACGCTGCTCCTCTTCTGCCTGCGGCTGATGCTCCTCCTCTTTCCTGTCTGTGCGGCTCCGGCAACATTTCCTTCCGAGTCTGCGTGGGCAGGAAGGAGGAGGAGCACCTGCATGTTTGAACGCAACCTTTTTCTTCAGGTCATGATGACATGAGCTCCACCACAGCCCTGCTGATCTTCCTGCTGTGTGTGTTCGGCACCCAGCACAGCACAGCGGTAGTTCACTGCTCAGCCACCAGTGGGATGAGGTCCACCGGCGGCCGCATTGGCTCCCCCGACCTACCCTCGGTATACCACTGCTCGGCGCCCCCTAATGCTCGGCGCCCTAGGCCCAGGCCTAGTTCGCCTAGTGTTTCCACCAGCCCTGTTTCTTTTAAATTCTCCTACATCAGCACATGACTAACACAAGGACCAGGTTTTGAGTTGTGTTGCGTTTATGTGACATTTTTCAAACACAACCTCATTGTTATTGTTTGTAAGGTTTTGGGTGGACCCTTGGATACTTTGGCAGCTGACCCCGCCCATGTGGGGAAGTCCCGTGAGGGGCCACAGGTCAGGCTCAGCTTTTGGACACACAACACAGAGTTTTATCTTTTATTAGACAGAGTTGAGAAGCCACCAGAGGTGGCAGTAGTGAGTAGAGATGAAGCCCGGCTGGGCTTAGGGTTCCTCAGGATACTGGAACAGCGATTCCCTCTATGGCTGTGCTGTAGTGGAGAAAACTGAGATAGTGAGTACAGTGGAGCATATTTAGAGTTCTAGTATAGTGCCTCATTGGTAAAGTTACTCGCCCAGCGGTTTCTCCCGGAAGGTGACACAGAAGCTGGAATAGAGGCAGGCCCTCGAGGAGCGAATACCTGGTTCCAGGGAAGAGCTCTGAGGAAATAAAGTTGGTAACTCACTGATGATGTAGGCAGCGGTTTCTTCCAAGCAGAAGCGATAAGTTCAGGCAGTGAGTCAGGGAACATGGGACCTTGAGGAGCAAGTACCGGTTCCTGATAGTGACCTGAAAGAAATGAGAGAGGCCCCTGAGGAGCGGGTACTCCGTTAGGATAAAGTCCAAAAGTTGGAGAGGCAGAGTAGCTAGGTACGGAGAGCGAATTCCATCCGTAAGGAGTCCCTTGCTAACTCGATTAGCTAGCAAACAGTGTAGGATTTTGTATCCGGGATGCGTGACGTCATCACAGGGGGAAGCCCCAGAGGCTCGCGCCAAAGAGAGAATAAGAAGCAGGGCTGCACGGCCATGTGCCCTATGGTACCTGGACAACATGGCGGGATGCAGCGCCCAAGTCGGACCGGGGACGCCGGAGAGGATGGCAGGCAGACGTCCATCAATCGCGGGAGGAGTCGCAAAAAAGGTAAGGTGGGCGGAGTGGAGACGTCGGGCAGCGACAGTTGTAACACTCATATTGCTTTGGAGTCAAAGCAACAAGGAAACAATAGTTGCTTGGCACTGAATGCAAGGCATGCTACGTTGTCAGGCATAAAGAGACTTCAAGGGACCACCATACAAATGTGGCTCCTGTTCTATTTGTGGCTTCATCTTTATAGACTAAAGTTTTTTCCTGTCATCCTCTTTTTAGAGAGAATTTTCATCTTTGCTCATACATGACCTGCAATTCAACATTTGTTGTGTACAAAGTTATTTATCCTTTTCCTCTTTTATATGGGGGAAGGACAAAGAGAATGCTTAAGATGCATTCCATTGAACATCAGAGCTGTATCCATTTGTGAAAAACAGATGCTTCTATGGTGGAGCACTAGCAACTGTTAGGTCACATTATTGAAGAGCTGGTTATAGATCATTTGCAGATGGACTGACAGTAGTGGGGAGGTTGAAAGAAGCTTGTCAGCCAACCAGAATGCCATGTTTTCTGATTACAATCTGTACCCCTTTGGACATTAACATTTATGTAGAATTAGGCATTTTCTTTTTAAGTTGTCCTTATTATTACATATGACTTGTATTTATTTTTGTTCATTTTTTTGTGTTTATTCTCATGTTATATCATTTTGCATTAGTTATGTAGTGCCCCATTGGGATCCCTATAAAGCAATATGGTTTAGTTGTTAGGTCAGAGCAGTAAAGAGTAGAGGAGTGTGTACCTTCTTTGTCACACCACACCCACTAGAGGCTGCTGTACTGGTTTTATCAGGATTGCATCAAAACAAGTGACCCCTAGAGTTGTATAGATTTTTAGTTTGCGCTTTTCCTTTAGTTCTCTTAATTTTTCAAAGTAGAGGGCCAAATCCTTGGCTGAGAAGTTTTAGAAAGTAAGAGATTAATCTTCAGCCTTGGGTCTTCTTTTAGGAAAAGGCAAAATATCAAATGCTTATAAATACTCAAAATATAACACCCAGTGGTTGATAAATGAACTCTAAGAGATTTTTGAGTAGTTTACTATTTGAGTGATTTTTGTCGGCAGAAGGCTTTTATCCACCCTTCCTACCTGTGAGATCAGAGAAGATGTTTTACAATTTCAGGTCATCTTGGTGCCCCTCACGCCAAGAGATTCATTTGCCCATCTGCATTTGGTGAAAGAAGCGGAACTGAGCCGCCCCACTGCTGTTCACAGATAGCAAACAGCTAAGGAGGTGCCCAGAAGGTATAGGAGGGATGGACTGAAGAAAACTAGAGAATTCAAGGTAAGTAGTGGTTCCCAGGTATTTCAAGGTGAGTCCACCATTCTAGTTTATCTGGGAAGGCTTCACATTCTATTCAAGGATAAAGAATGGATTCAGGAATAGATTGAGGGACCACACATTCACAGCTTCACTATTTTGAATTGTTTTATGGATATTATCTGAGAGAGTCTTACACTAAGTACCATATTTTCATGCTTTAACTATTGCATGTTTATGTTAGTGCACCCTCACAGTGCCCAGCATCTTTATTGGAACTCTGAAGAGAATACAGTTACTGCCCAGAGTCTAAGAGCCCTCCAATCAGGGAAAAGGAGAAAGGCACAGTATTAGCAGAAACTTAGCCCTGTTATTGATTGTGCCCCACTGACACATTGAAGATTACCCGAGTCGAGGGTTACAGTTAATTTAACCCTGTACTTCTTTTATGGCAACACATTCGCAAAGCATGTGATGATAAAATGTAATTGGAAAAGTCTGTGATATGTGTTTAGTAGTGGTAATGAATGTATGCTTCATTTTCATTTTCTCCAGTAGTAATGATGATTGAGTCATTCGAAGATTGTTCCAGCTACAACATCTGTCTGTCTGTGTTTTCATCTGTGAGAATTAGTATTTTAATGAACTCAGTCTGAGGGTCATTTCAGTATTATGAGGAATGAATTATTTTTTTAGGGTTGTAATTGAGGCTCCATTACCAAACATTACCACTGCAACTTAGTATAATTCCACCAACAGAAAATGTTCAGAGAGCTAGCTGTATGATTCCTTATGAAAATTTGAGGTTGTAATGAGTGATTGAATATATCTGCTGTGCGTTTGTCTTCATTGGATTTTTTTCTACACTAGAGCGCACACAAATGTTTGGGTAGGGATATCAGAGGGAAAAAAATTGTTGATTCATTTTTTTGTTTTATGTATTTGGTTTTTTGTTTTGGGATTTTCAATTGTTTTTTTAAATTTTATTTTGTTTAAATTTGTTTTCAGAAAATAGCATGCACTATTTGCCAAAAAATGAATTAAAATTACATTTTTCTGTTTAAAAAAAAAAAATTCAGTTTGTTTGAAATGAACCAAAAACAGGCTAATGTGTTGCTGTTTTCAAATTCATTTCAAATGAAAATGAATCCCTTCTCCTGCATACACAGCTGCAATGATAAGCACCACTGAAAAAAGCTGAAGAATTAAAAGCCCCTGATACAGATCCTCTTCAGCACATGAACTATGTCAGTTTGATCATATATAAACATTGGGAAGAATCTGTGCATTTTGATTTGTAAGACTGAAAACACAACAGTATCATATATATTTTTAACTACATAAGAACATTTAAAAAACAAAGGAAGGGCAAGAGAAATGATTAAATCATTGGAGTTTTGGTACAATACCACTGCCCCAGTCTTTTCATTGCTGCTTATTTAGGAAAATCCGGACCATAAACATGACCTTGGGAGCGCTGTTTTGTAAAATAATAGTAATCCAGCATTTCCAGTGCCATGTTTCCATTTATCTATTCCATGATAATAAACCTGCTCTCTTGGGTCATGGCAAATACTATGCTTTGTATCTGGTTTGTTATAGGAATCAGATAAAACAAAGTCACCCACAGAGGGGAGTATGGATTCCCGTTGGAT
Source organism: Rhinatrema bivittatum (assembly GCF_901001135.1). Taxonomy (NCBI): domain Eukaryota; kingdom Metazoa; phylum Chordata; class Amphibia; order Gymnophiona; family Rhinatrematidae; genus Rhinatrema; species Rhinatrema bivittatum. The sequence continues at coordinate 126,325,763 of NC_042619.1, read as the reverse complement.
TAATGAAGACATTTGCATTTATTCACAACTTCAGCAGGAGGTATTACGTGAAGCGGGGTGTGGGGCGGGGGGAGGAATGAAAGAGAAGAGGAATTGTCATTATTTTGATGATGAAATACAATAAAATGATTCCCTAGAAACTCCAGAAAGTATAATCAGGTCAAAAAACAACTAGTAGCAGATGATTATCCACAAATGGGTTTCTACCTGAATGAGTGCCTGATCTTTCAAAAAGACATGGATCTAATTTTAAAGGTTTTAGTGACCAAGATTTTTTTCTGCCGGCTTTCTAAATTCTGAAACATCCTCTGCTTCTTTGGAGACTGCCAGTTAGCACACCCGTTAAGCTGACTAAATAGTGACTGTCACCAACTATATGCATCACTGTCATTCGGTAATCATGACTCCAAACTGATAACCAGTGAAGAGGAATTGTTAATCAGAGTTTCCATCTTCCTCTAATGTAAGTATGCCTATCATTACAGGACAAGAGTCAAAACATTTGATCGTTACAAGAGGGTAAAGAAATGGCAGAACATAGAGAAGTAAGGATGTGCCATGACAGTGTGTAAGGAAAGTACTAGTGATCAGCAGTATGAAATTACATTTAGTAATATCCTACTATATAATAATAATTTTACATTTTTAGCCCTTCTTTTCAAATAATGCTCATGGCAGCTTATGGCATTTTTAGAATTCAGGTACGAGTCCCCTGCTCAGAAGTGCTTACAATCATAGGGGCCGATGCAATAAATTCACGTAGAACAGTCAGCGCCCGCTTTCTTAACGTGCCCCAGGAGTAATATTTAAATTAGGGGGTCGCATCGGTTTTCGTGATGGCTGTCCGCTGGCAAGGAAAACCGACGCCGAGGGTTCAGGAAGCGAACACTTGTCAGTCGAGCGTCCGTTTCCTGAACCCGACTGTCTATTTTTTTTTTTACTTTTTTTGTTTCTTTAATTTTTCATCCTACTTAATATCACAATGATATTAAGTAGGAGGCAGAACAGAAAAGCAATTTTTTCTGCTTTTCTGTCCTTGTTTTAGATGCGCTCAGCTATTAATGCCTGCGCTATTAGATTCACTCTGTGTTGGACGAGCGTTGAATATGCGCTAATCCCCTTATTGCATTAGGGGATTGATTAGTGCCTATTCTACCCGCATCCAACTGTATTGCATTGGCACCATAGGGTCTGATTTTCAAAAGCAGGGTAGATATTCAAAAGCCATTTAGATGGATAACTCACAAGTTATCCGTCTAAATGGCTAATGTGGCATATTCAGCCACTTATCAGGTTAAGTTATAGCCATGTAACTATTTTTCTGGCTATAATTTATCCATACAAAAAATGGGAGTTTCAGGGGTGTTCTGGGGATGGGCTGAAATATCCAGCTACCCTAGCCAAATATTGGGTATATCTGACTAGGTTAGCTGGATAACTGCAGACCTGCTTCTGAGCAGGTTTAAAGTTATCTGGCCTTGTGTGGCTGGATAACTTGCTACTTAACCAGATATCTGGTTAAGTAGTTCTGACGGCCAAGTTTTAAAAAGTTAAGAGGCCTGTAGACCTATTCTTCCCCCCCTCCCCAAATTTTCCATATGGCCTGTCGGGCCTTGCATCCCTTCCTGAAGTGTTTGAAATTGTAACATTTGGCAGGTCGCTGCCCCCTCACCCATCCCCCCATCCCATTCCATTTCAAAACTGGTATTACTCCAGCCTTATTCACCCACTCCCTCCCACCTACCTGCAGTTTCAATAAGTTGGTCCTAACATGCCCTCATCCCACCCCCTGATAATAAAAAAACACCCTTGAAGGCAGTAACTCAACCACTCCCAGCAATCCAGTGCTGTCTGCCTGAAGCAGACCTGGAATGTAAACTACCCGCAATTTATGCTTCCAGCGTGAGAAGAATAAGCTGTGACAGCAGTGATTGGGGGCCTGTGGACAATTAGCTAAAGCCGCAGCTCAAGTAAAATAATGTGAGCACTCAAATGATGCACTTATAAGTATCTGATCTGAACAATTGAGATGCTGACTTGATGACCAGCACATCACACACCAAAGCAATGCTGTATTCATCAAACCAAAGCAATGTTGTACTCATGCGCAAGAATACTAGTTCATGCAGAATGAGGGGAAGACAGAGCCACAAAGGAAACATGTTTTTTTTGAGACTTGAAAGTTATGGCAGCTTACCAACTCGCATAACAGCGACCAAGTGAATGCATCTGTGTATCAAACGCCCAACTGCAATAGTTAACTTATGGACTGAAGGATGAAAATGATCTTGCTCAGTTGCTGAACAAAAGGACTTAGCCATATGCTTGCTATCTTCAGGCTAAGCGATGCCCGCTCTACTTTCTTAGGGAAGCTGAGCCAAGTAGTAGGCGATTGGCTGGCATAAATGGCCTGCTGAAGGAAGAAACAGAAAGACAATGAGTAGTGAAGATTTTCCAAACAAAATAAATGCTCATGGATTCTACACCTTGCCATGCCAGAGGTCCTGATACACATGAAATGGTTGAAATACACAATGACACAAACCACAGAGCAGCTTCCTAGATGCAGCAGTAGGCTTGTTGCATAATACAGATGGCCAAGGCTTTAGAGACATGGTACCACGAATAGACACCAGTGTGCTGCTGACGGCTGCCATCTCTGAAGAATGGGCTTATGACCTTCAGATTATGAGACTGAAGCACTGCCTACTGTGCTAAGAAGTCTCTGGGCCCCCATAAGCCAAAATTGATCAATCCTTACCTGCATGAACCAAGGAACTGTAATTGTTTTAACACATCTTATCACAGTTGGCTGCTATATAAGAATAGGAAAAATGGATTCAGTGTCCTCTGTTGCCCAGGTACATAACTAATTGGGTATGCCTGAGCAATCTTAATGCAGGGGAACATGGATATAAATGAACACACTTAGAATATCTGTACCACATGCCAGAAGCCTGAAAATAAGAATCTACTGTATACGAATGCAGGAGAAGAGAGCATGTCATATTAGTGCAGATAGTTGACTCAGTTATTTACATTTGTAGCTGCATATGGCTGCCAGAGCTCCAAAACTCGGATTTGGTATAAAACCAAGGCTGAAAGTATTCTAACAAAGATTCAATAGGGGGAAGATTAGAAGGTGTTGTGCACATATATCCTGCATGAATCCCATACCACCTCCATGGCTCCCGCTGTAGGGGAAGGCAAATTAGTGTGTTTATAACTGTGCTTAGAACAAAAATCCTACACTTTTGAAGCCACTGCTGGTAAGTCTTGCTGCAATAATGGTACTGAAGGCAAAACTTGACTGCGGGCCTGCATCTGAGCATCAATTAAGGTGACTACCTGAAGCACAGTTGATCATTCTCAAGAGGGCTACTGGCAGCTATAGTAAAAGCTCCAGGGAGATTCCAACCCTTAAGATTGTAACTTCCCTTCAGGTACACATATGCCACTCCCAGACTGGTAGCTGCCAGTGCCACCGCCATTTTGGCAACCATCCTCTGGACCGACAATCCCTATTATATATACCTTTAAAATGCAATCTCTGGGATTAGTCCTATTCCAGATGAGGCTTTCCTCAGGGAATTATTATTACCTGGAGTATATTACCTCCCTATTACTGCTGACCATTCCTCTCAAGCTTCTTTGATGTATGCTGTCACTTTATTCACCTATTTAATCACCAAATTTATTTTATTTATTTATTTAGTGATTTTTTATATACCGCGACACGTTAAAAACATCACCTCGGTTTACAATAAACAATAATTCAGCAACAGGCTTTACAGACAAATTGAAATAAAGTGGACATGATATATATCAAAATAACAACAAAATAAAAACAAATACAATAATCCAATGGAGATCAAATGATTATCAGATATCCTCCACTCCGATTCCACACCTTTTGCATGCTCAGCAGAATTTCACCCACAAAACTGCACATCTCCCGTAGGCTTGCAGCCTAAATGCAGCTTTTTTTTTGTACACCGCCTAAGCAGAGGTCTAACAAAATAGCCTCCAAGCATGCGAGAACATTTTGGGGGGGATAATGCTGAGGTGGCCAAGAGCTGCAGGATGCCCCGCCAGCAAAAAAACAACCTTAAAATTCATACCCTCTAACATTTATTTATTTATTGAAAAACATTTCTACACCGTCTTCCACAAACAGGAGATGACCAAAACGGTTTACATAATTTGAAAATAGGAGTAAGAAGAACCTGTAGTTGTGGAGGGTTATATGGTGGACCCAAACCTTACCTAACTCACACCCGACTACCATGGGACCAACTCCACATACATGAGAAGCATGTGTACCGAGAGCCCCAGGATGCCGTGCACCAGAGCCAATTGATGTGGCTGGTCAGCTGCTTATGTGGGAAGAGAACAGATGGATTGGGCCTAGGGCCTCACCATTCACGGCTCGAGGCGTATCTCTGCGGGCCAACGGCTGCGAGCAGAACTCAAATTCCAATGCACTACGCCCACATATCAGGACTGCCCACACCCACGTGCACACTACTTCCCTGACTGAAGTGTGCAGCGAATCTGGAGAACCTCGCTCCACTTGAAAACCACCAATGCAGAGAGTTTCACCCACCTGGGCAGCGAGAGCACCAGGCCGTAGGAACACAGCAGCACCGCTGCAGGCCCTCCTCTCTCAGTGTTCCATGATATCGTTGGGGCCCACACGCTGAATATTGGCCTCATCATTTACATGCTTAAAAATAGGTTTTACATGTGTAAATGCACTTTAGCCGTGTAAGCAGTTTTTAAAAATTGCTACGATATATACCATTGACTTGTTCATAGGATTTACTCACATAAGTACACTTTATGCAGGTAAATGGCTTTTGAAAATTGCTACAATAGTGTAAATGCTTTTGAAAATTACCCCTAAGGGGGCAATAATTAAACTGCATGCTCTAGTGCAAACACCATGAATATTTTTTACCCACATAAATAAACTAAGCCAAACTATGTGCATAGTGTGTGTGAACTGAAGGGAGATGGGAGAGATAGCTAATATTAAAGGCAAATCCCTTTAAAAATAATACCGGGCTATACACTAAAGCTTATTGTACACTTGGAATAGTGAGCTATGCACTTAGGAGTGGATTTTCAAACAGTTTAGGGAATTAACTGGCTAAAACTCTGCCTATAAAAGACTTCCTGTACAGGGCAGTTAAATTTAAGAACTTAAGTTCACCTGGCACCTGAATTTAGCTGCTGAAAAAATGGGTGGATCTCAGGGTAGGTTCTGGACTTAGCTTTGATTTTTAGCACCAGCCAGTTAAGTTTAGGCCGCTGAACTCCAGCCATGCAAATGACAGCCCTAAATCCAGCCAGGCAAATTTTGGCTGGCTAGATTTATAAAACAATTTTCAGCAGCAAACTGTGCTGGCTGAAAATGTGCTTAAGATTGCAGGATAAGTTTTAGCTGGCGAGCTTAGACAATCCTGAGATGGACAAAAATTGGATCCTTAAATCTTAGCATCCTGATGTTAGTGGATGTACACTAAAATTAATGCATATCTGCATATAAATAAAGGAACACCTTATACAAATTAGGATTTAGCAATAACATGGTAAATAATGTGGCATGCTCCCCTTCATGTGCTGCTTAGTGCACATACTCTAAAGCCTAAAATTTAATATGTGCCTTGGACCAGCTGTTAAGTGTTAACTTTATCAAACCTACTATTTTAAGGGCAATATCGATTGACGTGATGGGTTGTAAGAGCCGGAGATACAATGGGGACAGGCGAGAATCAAAAGAGAGGGGAAAAGCAAGAAAGAGAGAAAATGGTCAGAGAGGAGATACACCAATATATACTTGAGCACTTCTGAAAAAAAATTTCACTTATTTAGGCAAAGAAATGTATTTTCAAGCCAAAGGTCCACTTAAAGACATACTGTGTAGAAGACATGGGGTAGATTTTAAAAGCTTGCACGCGCGCACATGGACAAGTGATTTTATAACATGCTCGCAAATGTATCTCATGCATATTCATTGTGGATATCCTGAAAACCCGACTGGCTGACCTGTGGGTCCCCAGGACAGGTTTGGGAAGCCCTGGTCTAGGATATAGATTTACCCAAGCCATGGATTCCTTTCTGAAACCTGCAGGATGGCCCCATTCCCCAAACCACCTTTAAAAAAGGCATTTTCTCATTTGCGTTTATAACAACATTTCAGATTCTATACTTACCTCCTTCCTGGATCCTTCAGAAAAATTCTAAAGGGCAGGAGCAAAGCCCAATCCTGCCCTGGGTCCAGAACTTTAAAAACGGCACTCTACGCCTGAGGATGGCATTGAAATGATGTAACTTTGGTACCTTTCCCCAATGTAGCCAGCGCTATTTTGTTGTAGCACCATATGTTTGTACAATAAAACAATGCCAGCCACACTGGAGAAAGCGCCAACATTACATCACTTCAGCACCATCTTCCAGGCGGATGGAGCCATTTTTTAAGTTTCAGATTTGGGGCAGGAGCAAGTGTGTTTTGCTCCTTCCCTTTAGGTTTTTCTGAAGGACCTGGAAAGATGGTAAGTGGGGGCCAACATGGGAGCAACCTGGCCCCAGCAAATCTGAATGGAGGAGGTGGGAGGGGCCCAGGTAGGCTCTGGTTGAGCCTGGGCTCCAGCCCTGAAATTTAGATTGGATTTATTTTGTGACTGGAATGAGGATTAGAGGGGCCTGGGGAGACCCAGCTGGTCAGGATCAGGCCATGGGTTAAATTTTGCCAGGGTGTTGTCATTCTGGGAATGTATTTATTTATTTTTTCAGTTTAGCGAATGAACTGAACCAAAAAATAAATAAATAAATAAATAAAAACAAAAGTAATTAAATAAACCAAAATAATCCCCAAAATGAAAAATAAACCAAACCAAAAATTTTGGAGTGCACATCCCTATGAGATACATGCATATTATACATCAGCCCACTTTATAAAATACCTACCTCCATTCATAAACTGTAAGTTATTATGCAACGTTCAGGATCACTTTTAAAGTGCTCTCTCTCATCCATAAATCAATACACAACCAAGAGATGCAATGGTTCTCTGATCAGTTTATTTTCCACACATCTAATAGACCAATTAGGAATATCCACAAAGCCAAATTAGCTGCTCATCCACTCAAACACATCAAGCACGTATCCACAAGAGAACGTTCCTTCTCTATTGCTGGGATCAACTTATGGAACAATATGCCATTGGACTTACGTTGTGAACCCTGCCACAAAACGTTCAAACAAAACCTCAAAACATGGTTGTTTGAACAAGCATACCATAGATGATCAATGTCTAACTTGAAAAAATTAGTTTTAATTGAAAATCAGTTTTCTGTATAAAGTTGTCAACTACTGTTGAAGTTAATTGTTCACATTCCTATTAACTGTTGTATGCAAAACCTGTTGCTATTTATTGTTTTCTTACTGTATAACTTGTTACTTGTAAAGCATTGTGCTATGTTATTGTTTTCTGTAAACCGAGGTGATGTAGACCTTTACGTACCGCGGTATATAAAAATCTCCAAATAAATAAATACCATTATTTAACACGTAAAATATATGCACATGGGGTAGATTTTCAAACCCTGGCAGCGTAAAAGCCTGGGGTTTACGCACGTGGCCGGGCTGTTTGAAAATTGGCCCAGCACAGGTAAGGCCCAGCCACGCGCATAAACCCTGGGATGCATGTAAGTCCTGGGGCTTGAAAAAGGGGCGGTCCAGGGGGCGGGGCGGTCTGGGGTGGGGTGGGGCTAGAGGTGCCTGGCACAACGGCCATTTGCTGCTGTGCCGGCGCACACAACTTGCTCCTGCTCCAAAGCAGGAGCAAAACGTGAGTTAAAGAAATGGGGGGGGGGGGCACTAGGATAGGATAGGGGGAGGGGGAGGGTAGGATAGGGAAGTAAGTAATCATGTACACCGCCTAGATGGATAGTTTTCCTACCCATTGTGCGGTATATAAAACTTTTAAATAAACAAACAAACAAACAAACAAATAAATAAATAAATAAAGGTCAGGATAGGGGGTTGGGAAGTTCCCTCCCACTCCGCTTCTTAATTGGAACGGACTGGGAGGGAACTGGGGTAGGCCCTGATGCGTCGCTGCGCATAATTGCATTGTAGCCCTCCCCTTGCGTGCGCGCATGTTATAAATTCATGCGTTCATGTTTATTGCGCCGGGTAGCGCCCGCACATGGACGCGCACGAGTAAGTTTTGAAAATCTACCCCATAATGTATAAACTATGCGGATCTTCATATTCAAAAAATAAGTGTGTATTGAAGCATACGTGTGTACTTTCAGGTCAGTGATATGTGGTATTTTATAAATTATGCGGTTCCCATTGCAAGTTTATAAAATACACACATAACATTAGGTGCACCTACTTAATGCTTGTTTGGAAAATATGTTATGCACACTATTGAAAATTACCTTCTGAGAGAGATATTCAAAAAGGAACTTACCTGGATAAGAACTAATTATCTGGCTGAGTGGTGCCACTGAATGGCTATGGTCAGTGAGTGCCATTTAACTGGATAAGAGACTTATCTAAGGGTGGGCAATGGACAGATCAGGGAGGAGCTGAATTGGCTGGATAAGTTAACTAACTCAATATTCAGAGTTAGCCGGATAAATTATCTGGTCAATTCTGTTCAGGCCATAGGGCTGTCCTAAAATTACTAGTTTAACTTATCCAGCTAATTTTAAGACAGCCGGATAAGTTAGTTTATCAGGCTAACTGGCACAGCCACACAGCAGCTGAGTATGGACCTCTATATTTTTAGCATTCATACACTAAAACAAAGCTGGCATGAGTTTTAATGCCTAGATCCATATATAAAACTCAAACTCTTAGTATAAAGTATGATAAACTTTTTTATAATTATCATGGCAAAGTCATTTGAACACAGACTGCACAGACATTTTTTGCTAGCTATTTTGTTCAAACTCACTGTTAATCTCAAAGTTTCAAAAAAAAAATTCTTCTTTGTGAGAGTGGCACAGATTTATCAATACTTTGGAAATCTTAAAAATATAAGGTCACTTTCAGCACCAGTGACAGAAGCCAAATTAAAAGGTACTGAAGACATAAGCCCTCTTCACGCTAGAATAAGTTCAGCCCAGGCAACACCGCTCTCTGCTCCCCCACACTCCCTCACTAATATTGTCCAATCTCTATATCACTCTCATTTCCCCAAGCAAAAGGATAATTCAGTTTCCCTGTACATACCAGGATCAGTCCAGACTGCTGGGTTCTGTCTCCCTTCCAGCAGATGGAGTCAGAGAAAAAAACTGAAAAGGCACCCCCTCTTAACTTGGTGTGCCACCTGCGATCCTTCAGTATTTTCTCTGACTTTCAGCAGAGGAGTTCGACAAAACCTGTGGTCCTGATCCTAAATTATTTCTTCCCAGAGTTATTAAACTCTCCTTTTTTTCTTACAAGCACCTTTGGCTACATCAAGTTTGTAAAAAAAAAAAAAAAATTTGTAAAGGTTTGGCTTGCAGTTCTCTCCAGGTGCAGATCACAGCCCTAGGGTGTCTGCGGGGCAAGATTGACGGGGTTTCACTGGCAGCTCATCCGCATGTGTCCCATTTTTTGAAAGGGGCTAAGCACTTGCATCCTTCGGTCAGAAAGGTTTGTCCTTCGTGGAGTTTGAATTTGGTTCTCCGTGGCTTATGTGGACTTCTATTTGAGCCCCTCCGGCAGGCCACATTGAAGGACCTAACTTTCAAGATGGTCTTCTTGGTGGCGATTACCTCTGCACGGCAGGTATCGGAGATTCAAGCTTTGTCGTGTCAAGAACCGTATCTCCTTATTTCTGAATCAGGGGTTTCTCTACGAACCGTACCATATTTCCTGCCTAAGGTGGTATCAGGTTTTCATTTGAATCAGACGGTAGAGTTGCTGGCTTTCCAGAATTTGGATCTCCATTCTCCTGCAGATAGGGATCTGCATAAGTTGGATGTGCGGCGGGTTCTCCTTCGCTATCTGGAGGTGACCAACGCTTTTCGGTTGTCTGATCATTTGTTTGTCTTATGGAGTGGCCCTAAGAAGGGTCACAAGGCGCCCAAAGCTACGGTTGCTAGGTGGTTGAAGGAGGCCATTACCTCCACTTATATTTGTGCTGGCCACGCAATACCAGAAGGATTGAAGGCGCATTCCACCAGGTCTCAGGCGGCTTCTTGGGCAGAGAGCCAGTTGGTCTTGCCACAGGAGATTTGTAGAGCAGCAACTTGGAAATCGTTGCATACTTTTGCTAAGCATTACCGTGTTGATGTCTGTGATCCGGATATCGACTGCTTTGGCAGCAGCGTTCTTCGCGTGGGACTCTCCAGGTCCCACCCCAATTAGGGCAGCTTGGGGACATCCCAGCGGTCTGGACTGATCCTGGTACGTACAGGGAAAGGAAAATTGGTTCTTACCTGCTAATTTTCGTTCCTGTAGTACCAAGGATCATTCCAGACGCCCGCCCTTGGATCTTGGAGAGTCCGTTATCTAGGCTGTTTTTTCCTCGGCAGAATTCTTTACAGGGATAGGAAGGAACCTTCCTTATACATATGTTATGCGGTTGTTTTTTTTGACCGAACATATTGTTGTAGCCATTGGTTGTTATGTTTGGGGGTTTTTATCTTCTAATTTGTTATTCTGCTATGGTATCGTTAATACTGAAGGATCGCAGGTGGCACACCAAGTTAAGAGGGGGTGCCTTTTCAGTTTTTTTCTCTGACTCCATCTGCTGGAAGGGAGACACAACCCAGCAATCTGGACTGATCCTTGGTACTACAGGAACGAAAATTAGCAGGTAAGAACCAATTTTCCTTTCCATGGCTTTTCTGTTCAACGGACCATTAGTTAGTTCCACTCTTGATTAATTATTTTTCTTATATGATCACTTGACAAGTTGGTTCCACCCAGACATTGACATTCTTTTCATGTCAGTCCCTCTACAATACGAATGACCCACCTTGTCCGGTCTAAATCTGAATCGTCAATCAGGAGGTGAACCTGTTCTACCCTTGTGCCAAGCTGCAGTGCCAATTAGTTTAAACATTTATTTATTAAAGATAAAGGACAGATTATCTTTATTTATTTATGTATTTATTTATTTATTTATTATGTATAAGTTTTTGTGCCCTGCAAATCCAATACATAATTGTGTGGAATCAAATTAGGATTTTTTAAACTCTCTCATACAAATATTACTGGCCCTAATAAAGGTTGCGAGCAGTAGCAGCTTGTTGAAGAAATTCAAACTGATCAGAAATCTGTGTTGCTATTGTGTGATACTTACACCCTGAAAACATGTTATTTCAGCTTTTCAATCAAATATGCAGGTCTCTCTTCTGGTACCAGTTACTCCAGGAGCAGCGGTGGCAGGGGTGCCAGCGTTATCATTATTGCACTAAGCAGATTTATTTATTTATTTATTTGTATTTTTTTTCTATACCGGCATTCACGGAGTTCGTATCATGTCGGTTTACATAAAACAAGGGGTGAGAAATACATTATAACGTAAATAACTAATAACATAAGAGTATACATTAAAAGTAAAACAAGTGCATGGAAGAAGAAGTTACAATAAAACGAGGGTCATTCTAACTGGGATTAGAGTTAGAGGAAAGATAAAAAGTTTAACAAGAAGTAAAACATTGTAGTGATTGGTAGATAGTGACTGTTTCAGTTTAATAGGAAATGTTCAGTAATGCTGCATTTGATGGTAGTATATGTGGTTACGTTAGCCGAATAACTTTAGACCTGCTTCTGAGCAGATCTAAAGTTATTCAGCCTTGTGTGGCCAGATAATGCGTTAGTGAACCAGATATCTTTAAAAGAGGGCGGCCAATCCCCTCCCCAAAGCATGACATCAAGGCTCGGCCAGGCCACATTCGCCTACAACCCCCCCCCCCCCCCCTCCCCAAACCTTTACAGATTTGAGGAAGTGCTCAGCACCACATGCCAGGCCCTGGCCCCAAGCCTCAAACACGTGACAGGGCTGCCTCCCCACAAAGAAGAATCCTGGTGCCAACTACCCCCCCCCCCCTCCAATATCTCCCAGACCCTCTCCATCCCATCTCCATTGACAGTAGCTCAGTTTTTCTCAGTGGAGAAATGGAATTTTCTCCACAGTTTCATTGTGTTGCTCAAATAATTAGCCAACCAATATTTAGGATACCAAAAATAATGGAAATGTTGGTTAGCCCCAGGTGCCTTACTGAGAAGCTGGCCTGGTCCCTCAGGGGCAGTGATATGAACAGTCACAAGGAGGAACTGGGTTCACTTCCTGGCATAGGTCTTCTGATTGGTCGGGGCTGGGGCTGCTGTGGAGACAGCAGTCACAGTACCTGGAGGGAGGGAATTCCAGCCATCATGCAATGGCGACACCCAGTAGCTGCATTTAGGCTTCACAATTGCAGGGTTCCGGAAGAATCCCTGGTGTGCATCCTCCCAGCCAATGATTTTTGCTGCAGTGATTGGCCTTAGATGAAAGGGGGATATGTAACAGAGGTAAAAGCCCACTGTGCATCTGAGAATAAAGGCCTAGGGTGCTGTGGCCCATAAGAGGCTGGTTCCGATTGAGCTACTGGAAGCCCAAAGGAGCAGGAGGAAACTGCTCTGAAAAAAACAAACAAACAAAATAACAGAAATGCAATGCTCTTCAAAATCCAATACAGTATATATATATCATATAACCAATGTCACCTCTTTGAAATTCAAGAGGCTGCTGATCAACTGAGTAACCTAAAATTGTTTCCAGCTCATCTAGCAGTAGACTCCTGGCAGACTGTGCATTCTTAATTATTGAGCAATGCTCGTAAGATTCATTTACCTATAGGAATATGATATGTCAGGCATTTAAGAAAATGTCAGTTGCTTCTATTATGCTGCCTTGAAGTATTTGGGAACTTTGTGTGCTTAACATTCCAGTGTCAACAATTTGAGAAGATGATTATATCAGTGCTTTTCTTCTTTTCTGCCTTTCTGTCTCCATGGGCACTGCTAACTTCACAAAAATTGCATGGTAGGAAGGGGGGGGGGGGGGAGGATATTTCTGGGCCTTTGATTCATTTTTTAAACTTTGCTATTTTATTCTCCATAATGGACAAGCTGATGCTGGTCTGGCTGAGCCTGGGCTTGTCAGATCTTGGAAACTAAACAGGCCCAAGCTTGGTTAGTACCTGGGAAGGGAAGGAAGGACCATGAGTGGACCACAGAAGGCAATGACAAACATCTTACTGTTCCATGAAAAGGTTACAGGAACTGTGATAGAATAATTATCTAAACCATGACACCTAACAACAGTGTTCATGGAGGGAGGGGGAGGGTATGATTAAAGATTTCAGCTACCTGGGTGAGCTTTTTTGTAGGGATGTGCAGACAAAAAGTTTATGTTCATAAGTCCATAAGTCGAAAAGGGGGGTCAATTTCGGTCAATATGGACATATGGAGAATTCCATAAGTTGAGTCTATGTCCATACGTGCACCGGTTCCCTAAATAAAAATTTAAACCCCTCACCCTCCTTAATCCCCCCCCCCAAGACTTACCAAAATTCCCTGGTGGTCCAGCGGGGAGTCAGGAAGCCATTCCTCTATTCCTTTGTGAGGAGCACGTGACGTCCGCGTCACGTCGGAGTGACGCGGCCGTCACGTGGTCCACCGCGGTTCCGCTCCCGGATCCCTCGTTGGACACAAACGGAACTTTTGGCCAGCTTGGGGGGGCCTCCTGACCCCCCCAAGCTGGCCAAAAGTTCCGTCTGCGTCACTCCGTCCGCGTCACTCCGACGTGACGCGGACGTCACGTGCTCCTCGCAAAGGAATAGAGGAATGGCTTCCTGACTCCCCGCTGGACCACCAGGGAGTTTTGGTAAGTCTTGGGGGGGATTAAGGAGGGTGAGGGGTTTAAATTTTTATTTAGGATCAACGATCGCGATTTCCAACGTATTCAACATAGCTATGTTGAATAAGTTGGAAATCCGATTGTTTTCGCCTCATCACTTTTTTAAGTTAAAAAAAAAAAAAGTAGCGTTTTACATATAAGTTCAAAACGAATGCACACCCCTACTTTTTTGTGCCAGCAATGCTCTCAGCCTCTCCTAAACCCAGAGGTAGGAGGTATCAGCTCTGTACCAGGTCTAACCTCTACCTTTCTTCAAAATGAAATTTCCTGCTGAACATTATTGAAGTCCAAGCATGGGTCAGTACCAGCGAACTAATGCTGGGAACTGGGAATGAACAACAGGGAAAACATTTTCCTCATTACCATATGTTGGGTAATTCTTCAAAACAACCTGGATTGGCCACTGTTAAGAGACAGCTATACTGGGCTTGATGGAGCATCAATCTGACCCAAAATGGCTTTTCTGATTTTCTTATATTCACTGTTGAACCTTTACTTCACACTCTTCACCTTTGAAACAGCGTTTAACTGAATTCATCTGTATTCTTTATTTATATCCTTCCTAATATATTTATGATATATGTGCTGATCCTCCTCATTTGGAAAACACTTTTATTGCTACAAAGTATCCCTCCGATGGTACTCTGAGAATGATATGTGGTGGAAATGAATGTGTTGATTTCTATGTGAAAGGTCTGTAGATTCCTTTCAAGCACGCTATGCATTAAGACTACATGTGGACATAAATAAAGGGCACGAGTGCAGGAGTATGAATGCATGCGTACAGTATGTGCATTGCTTGTGGTTTCTTAGTATTTGTTATTTATTATTTGTACACTGCCAATCTCAAGACCCAAGGCAGTTAACATAGAAAAACATATAAAATTAGAAGCAATAATAAAAATAAAAATCATTAAATACAATTATCAGTCTTGACAAACAAAAATATAACTCCTGCTCAAATCGACCTTATTCAAATAACTCATCAGCCCCCACTAGAACAAATATGCTGACACAAAATAAAAAAGTATTTAATATAATTTTAAATGATTTAGAGCAATTTTCCATCCATAACTAAAAGGGAAGTGAATTCCACAGAATTGGGGCAGCATAGAAAAGGTTTGCTCTCTCATTTCTATCAAATGCACATGACACATAGGCCTCTTTACAATGATCTCAGTGTCTGCATTGGATTGTAAATCCATAATAAAGCATTAGCCATGGTCAAGAATCCAATGCCAGCAAGTTATGTACTAACATTGCAGTCTTATAATCAACTCTCCACTGGTCTCTGAGTCAATATAAGTCCTGAAGAACTGAACATAAGAACATAAGATTTGCCATATTATTCAGATCAAAGGTCCATCAAACTCAGTATCCTGTTTTCAATAGTGTCCAATCCAGGTCACAAGTCCCTGGCAGGATCCCAAAAGATAAATAGATTGATTCCATGCTGCTTATTCCAGGGATAAGCAGATTTCCCAAAATCCACCTTAATAATGGTTATGGACCTTTCCTCTAGGAACTTTTTTAACCCAGCTACAATGAATTCCAGAGCTTAATTATACGTTGAGTAAAAAAAAATATTTTCTCCTATTTGTTTTAAATGTACTACTTAGTAACTTCATTGCATATCCTCTAGTCTTTGTATTTTTTGAAATAATAAACAACTGATTTATGTTCGCCCATTCTATTCTGCTCATTATTTTGTAGAACCTCTATCATATCTCCCCTCAGCAGTCTCTTCTCCAAGCTGGAGAGCCATAACCTCAGAGGGGAATTGTTCCATCCTTCCCACCTTTAAGATGCCTTCAGCCACATCCTTGTCTACTGGCAGTGCCATCACCTCTTTCTTAAGACAGCTCACAGCACTTCCTTCTTTCCCCCCACCCCCTGCATTTCAGTTGCTTGAATATTGTTTTTGAAATAAAGAGCTATTCCTCCCCCATTTCTGTCATCTCTGTCCTTTCTCTACAGTTTATGGCCCAGTAAGGCCATATCCCATTCATGAGGCTCACTGAGCTATGTTTCTGTAATAGCAACAATATCCAAGTCAGCTTCCACCATTAGGGCCTGCAGATCTGGAATTTGATTGCCCATTCATGCTCATAGCTGTCCAAGTTTTCTCTTTCAGTGTGCTGCTCCAGGACCCCTTTTCTGCTCTATTAAGCTGGACTTTGTTCATTTCTTTACTTACTTCCTCTATTTGTGTGTGTGTGTGTGAGGGGGGGGGGGGGTATTCCAACTTTCTTCCGTCACCCCTATCCTCTAGTTTAAATGCCTTATGACATACAATTTCAATTTTCAATTAGAACCTTTTTTCCTGCCACAGACAACCTTCTTTACCATATAACCTTTTACTGTTTCATACACATCCCCAGTCCCCCCCAATATATTCAAAACCTTCTTCCTTACACCAGGTTTTGTATAGAAGTTGTCTAAATGACTTAGCCATTCCTTTCCTTTTTCATGAGCAGGTAACATTTCTGAAAAGGCAATAGTCTTCACCTTGTGCCTAATCTGCTTCCCCAGAGTATGCAAATCTCTCTGTACTGTTTGGATGCTGTTTCTAGCAAGGTTGTTGGTCCCCAGGATGGATGATAATATGAATTTTAGAGTCCTTACCTTCTTCTTTAAGTGTATTGATTAGATGACTGTGGTGAGGAATTCTGCTAGCGTGCAGGGTCTAAATATACATGACATAAATTTACATATATTGAGTCTATCCAGTAAAGTCTAGAGACCTTCAGGTCGCCACTAGATGGCCCTAGATCCCTGCCCTTAAGTTAGTCAGCTGGAAGGGAGATACCATCCCCACAGCATCACCCCTGAGAATTGCTGAGGTGGCAATGTCCCATTTCAGAAGGGGGGAGCTAGGAGAGTAGAGAGCGTGATCATTTTGGCTTGGCTTCTGGTGTGTGAGGAGCTGTTTCTTTTACTTCTGTGCTTA
This sequence comes from Rhinatrema bivittatum, assembly GCF_901001135.1. Classification (NCBI taxonomy): domain Eukaryota; kingdom Metazoa; phylum Chordata; class Amphibia; order Gymnophiona; family Rhinatrematidae; genus Rhinatrema; species Rhinatrema bivittatum. Next base: position 126,308,895 of record NC_042619.1, on the reverse strand, counting down.
TTTAGGGCTTCCCGGCCTAAGCTGAGGTTTTGGGAGGAGATTCCTTCAGTGCACCTCTTCCCTTTTGGGATCTACCTCCATTTTTGTGGCAACTAGAATTTTATTAGCAGTTTGGATATTTTTGGAGTTTACCTATGGTGAGACCCTGCTATAGTCTGGTGAGAGACAAGCCCCGGATCCAGAGGCCAGAGGTTAGAAGATCTGTGTGCTCCCTTCCCTGCAAGTGAAGGGGTTGCAGTGACTTTTTTGACCTCATAGGAAGTTTGGACTTTGAAAGTATTTTCCCATTTTGGTTTATGAGGAGGTTTAGTACCAACTTACCTCACACTGAAGCTGGGCTCTAATAACTTGTTTTGCTTTTCTTTACAGCAATAGACCTTTTCCAATAAGAGGTTACATCAGGAAAAGACCAGCATAAGAAGGATGAAGAGAAGAAGTAAGATCTTTGGAGACCCATACTTGTATCTCCACCTTTTTGGGACACAGGCTGGGGTTTGACAGAACAGGACTCTCGTGGATCTCAGGTACAATTTTGAGACTAAGGGGATCTTTATCACACACAGGGATTTCCCTGCCCAACTGGGATATCTTATTCTCTCACTCCCTGAGGGATAAGCTCTAGCCCAGGATCCTGAACTGAGGACACATAGTTTACACAGAGACAGAGAGGGAAATAAACCATCCTGAACACAGATGTACTTTGGACCAGTTATTTCTGATTGATTGGACTTATTTATTATTTATTCTAAGAAAATCACAGTGAACTTTATTTTTGAATACCCAAACTGTGTCCTGTTTGGTCCATTCAGCAGTTTCATAAGAACATAAGACTTGCCGTACTGGACCAGATCAAAGTTCCACCAAACCCAGCATCCTGTTTCCAACAGTGGCTAAGCCAGGTCACAAGTATCTGGCAGGATCCCAAAGGGACAGTTCACAGTGGATCCCTTTGGGATCCCAAAGAGATCCACTGCTTAGCCCAAGAATAAGCAGTGGATTTCTGCAATAGGGATGTGAATCGTTTTTTGACGATTTAAAAAAATCGTCCGATATTTTTTAAATCGTCAAAAATCATTAGAATGCACGATACAATAGAAATTCCCCTGATTTATCATGAAAAATCGTTAATGGGTTAGTGTCCACTAATGGGAGTTATTTGGGGAGAGGGCAGGAAAACAGGCACACCAAAATAACCCCTAAACCCACCCCGACCCTTTAAAACTAAACCCTTACCTTCCCCCACCCTCCCGAACCCCCCAAAAATTTTACGAGTACCTGGTGGTCCAGTGGAAGCCCCGGGATCAATCTCCTGCTCTCAGGCCATCGGCGCCATTTTGGCTGCCACTAATAAAAATGGCGCCGATGGCCCGATAAAAAAAAAATCCACTGACCCTTTAAAAATGACCCCTTTGCTTCCCCCACCCTCCCGAACCCCCCCCAAAACTGTTTTAAAATTACCTGGTGGTCCAGTGGGGGCACGGGGAGCGATCTCCCACTCTCAGGCCGTTGGCTGCCACTAATCAAAATGGCGCAGATGGCCCTTTGCCCTTACCATGTGACAGGGTATCCATGCCATTAGCCGGATCCTGTCACATGGTAGGAGCACTGGATGGCCGGCGCCATCTTGTGCTCCTACCATGTGACAGGGGCTGACCAATGGCACCGGTAGCCCCTGTGACATAGTAAGGGCAAAGTCTATTGGCACCATTTTGAATACTGGCAGCCGATGGTCCGAATGCAGGAGGTCGCTCCCGGACCCCTGCTGGACCACCAGGGGCTTTTGGCAAGTCTTGGGGGACCCTCCTGACCCCCACAAGACTTGCCAAAGATACGCACGCAACCCCGAAAACCCTACCCCTGCCTCCCCCTGCATGCGCCGAGCCTATCTTGCATAGGCTCGGCGATGCGTGCAAGCCCCGGGATGCACGTATGTCCAGGATGTTGCAAAAAGGGGTGGGGCGTGGGCGGTCCGGGGCGGTCTGGAGGCAGCGCGGGGCATGGCCTGAGCCTCCAAGCACAGCGTCCATTTGCCGCTGTGCCCGGGATCGCAGCATAACTTCTTCAACAAAGGTAAGGGGGGGGGGGGGTTCTAGGTAGGGCTGGGGGGTTAGGGAGGGGAAGGGAGGGGAAGGTGCGGGGGGGGGGGGGGCAGAAGGAAAGTTCCCTCTGAGGCCTCTCCGATTTCGGAGCGGCCTCGGAGGGAATGGAGGCAGGCTGCGCGGCTCGGCGCACACAAGTTGCACAATTGCGCACCCCCTTGTGCACGCCGACCCTGGATTTTATAACATGCGTGCGGGTGCGCGCGCATGTTATAAAATCGGGCGTAGATTTGTTCACGCTGGGTTGCGCGAACAAATCTGTGCCCGCGCGCAGGTTTTAAAATCTGGCCCTTAGAGTATAGGAGAGGAAGCAAGCGCGCAGGGTTGTAGAAATGTAAAAGGGAGATCAGGGCAGAGATAACCCATTCCTTGGGACAAGAAAACTGAAATTAGCCCCAAGATATAAATTAGAATATAGCATATCCTCTAGAAAAGGGTTACAATAGGTACATTTATCTCATGCATATTCATTGTGAATATTCTGAAATTCCAAACAGCTGTGAGGTCCCCAGCACAGGTCTGAGAAGCCCAGGTAAAAAGCTAGTTAAACAATCTGCTTTTCCAGTTTTGAAGCAGTGCATTTTTTTGCTCAAGGCTTACATTTCTTGCAAATTCTAGAAGAAAACCAGTTCCACAGAAAAAAAAATTCACACAAGCAAAATCTTCTGCAGAAAGCATTGATTGTTAAATTTAGCATTTTCAGGAAAAAGTCATGGGGCACTTTTTGCAGAGGTTTTTTGCTTGCAAAATTTAAGTGGAATTTTTCATTTCCAGAAGATGTTGGAAATTAAATCTAGAGCAAAAAGGTGGGCCCTTAATGGTATCAGAGATTAAAAAAAAAAAAGAAAGATGAAAGCAAACACTGCATTAAGAGAGCTGATTTATGATGCCTATATGCCTTGATTTTCTACAATGCCATCTCTCTACTCTTGACATATTTGAAAAATGTTTGCAAATCCTTTCAACTTGATCTGCATAATGCTTTAGACACAGATGTTTTAACAGCCTTGTGCATGTGCAGTGTGTGCATGGTGCAGAGGTTCAAACAATTTAATTCTGTTATGCTGCATTTGCTATTGTATGCCCAGATAGGTATATTCTTGTTAGAAAGAAAGGATTATTTCTTATATTTTTTCTATGAATTGTATTTATTATGACAAGGCATCTCTTTGAAAATTTAATTTAAAATTAACATACTTAATAACGCTAGTTTCAAAAAAATATCTAGCTAATACAGACGCAAAAAGGGGACCATTATAGCAAAACTCCTGCTTGTTCAATTTTATGCTGGGTTAACCTTACATTTTTAAGAATCCAAGGTTTGATGATTTGAGATGTGCCATCATGTATTAAAAGATTATTTAGGATGGTTTCCAGGAACAAGTCTTTTCTCACATTTCTTTTAGAAATTGTAGCTGGTTGTAGGGATTTTAGAGTCAGGGTGGCAGAAGGTATATGATAGAGATATTAAAATAATACTTCAAAGATATAAAAAAATGCATAAGAAAAAATGTTTTTCAGAGGAAAGAATGATTTAGACCAGTGGTTCCCAACCCTGTCCTGGGGACCCCCTAGCGAGTTGGGTTTTTCAGGATATCCACAATGAATATGTAAGAGAGAAAACTTGCATGCACAGCATGTTCCTCGCTCGAACCACATCTTTTAACCAATTTGTAATCGCGGATTACAAACTGGTTAAAAGACAGGAAACAGAGAGTAGAATTAAATGGTCAGTTTTCTCAGTGGAAAAGGGTCAACAGTGTAGTGCCTCAGGGATCTGTACTTGGACCAGTACTTTTCAATATATTTATAAATGATCTGGAAAGGAATACAATGAATGAGGTTATCAAATTTGCGGATAATACAAAATTATTATTCAGAGTAGTTAAATCACAAATAGATTATGATACATTACAGGAGGACCTTGCAAGACTTGAAGATTGGGCATCCAAATGGCAGATGAAATTTAATGTGGACAAGTGCAAGGTGTTGCATATAGGGAAAAATAACCCTTGCTATAGTTACACAATATTAGGTTCCATATTAGGAGCTACCACTCAGGAAAAAGATCTAGACATCATAGTGGAATCAAGTGGATAATACTTTGAAATCGTCGGCTCAGTGCACTGCAGCAGTCAAAAAAGCAAACAGAATGTTAGGAATTATTAGGAAGGGAATGGTTAATAAAACGGAAAATGTCATAATGCCTCAGTATCACTCCATGGTGAGACTACACCTTAAATACTGTGTACAATTCTGGTCACCGGATCTCTAAAAAATATAGTTGCAATGGAGAAGGTACAGAGAAGGGCAACCAAAATGATAAAGGGGATGGAACAGCTCCCCTATGAGGAAAGGCTGAAGATGTTAGGACTTTTCAGCTTGGAGAAGAGATGGCTGAGGGGGATATGATAGAGGTGTTTTAAATCATGAGAGGTCTAGAACGGGTAAATGCGAATCAGTTATTTACTCTTTCGGATAATAGAAGGACTAGGGGGCACTCCATGAAGTTAGCATGTGGCACTTTTAAAACTAATCAGAGAAAGTTCTTTTTCACACAACGCACAATTAAACTCTGGAATTTGTTCCAGGGAATGTGGTTAGTGTAGTTAGTATAGCTGGGTTTAAAAAAGGATTGGATAAGTTCTTGGAGGAGAAGTCCATTACCTGCTATTAATTAAGTTGACTTAGAAAATAGCCACTGCTATTACTAGCAACAGTAACATGGGATAGTCTTAGTTTTTGGGAACTTGCCTGGTTCTTATGGCCTGGATTGGCCGCTGTTGGAGACAGGATGCTGGGCTTGATGGACCCTTGATCTGACCCAGTATGACATGTTCTTATGTTCTTCCGATATGCACAGAGGATCCCTAGTTGCGAAGAAGTGAAGGGAAAGTCAGTGATCAGCTGGGGTCTGGGGCAGACTGGATATGCCTGATGATCTCTATGGGCCAGATATTCATACCTGTGTGCAACCCGGCGATCAAAAATCTACGCCTGATTTTATAACATGCGCGCGCAGCTGCGCACATGTTATAAAATCCGGGGTCAGTGCGCGCAAGGGGGTGCACACTTGTGCACCTTGCGCGCGCCAAGCTCTAGAGGAGCCCCAATGGCTTTCCCCATTCCCTCCGAGGCCGCTCCGATTTCGGAGCGGCCTCGGAGGGAACTTTACTTCTGCCCCCCCACCTTCCCCCACCTTCCCCTATTTAACCCGCCCCCCCAGCCCTACCTAACTGCTCCCCCCCCACCTTTATTTATTATTTAGGTTGCATGCGCCGGCCAAGTGCCGGCGAACAATCCCCGGGTCCAGCGGCAGTGGAGAGGCCTCTGGCCACGCCCATGCCCCGGACCGCCCCGCCCACTTTTTCAAGCCTCGGGACTTACACGTGTCCTGGGGCTTGCGCGCGTCGCTGGGCCTATGCAAAATAGGCTCGGCGCACACAGGAGCAGGTTTTCGGGGTTACACGTGTAATATACGGGCGTAACCCTTTTAAAATTCACCCCTATGAGCCACAGATTTCTTTCTGTTATAACTGTACACATGTGATCATGAATAGAGGCTACATGAAAAGCCCATGCAGTGACAGGTTAAGAATCTCACACTACAAGAAGCAGTATTAGTAGTCTAGTGCTAATGGCCTCCTGATATGTACTTATTGCAACTGGCTGAATATCTCAGCAAATCTGTGAATATGAATTTCCAAAGAAGACAATTTTTTGAGTCTCCTAGCCTCAACTTTTTAAGATATACAGATTCTTAGAAGCAATTGTCTACCAGAGCTCAAAAGCACGAAACAGAGTTAGTTTTATTGCCAAGGAGACTGGCTCACGTATGCCACAATTTCTGTTCATATTAAAAAACGACATAGGACAAAGTTGAAATACTGAAAAATATGTTCGTTCACCATTTGATGTTACTAAAAGCAAGTGCCTTTAAAACATGTAAATAGCAGCTAAAAATAATGATAATGCTTCACATCCAAGACATTAGAAAAATGGCAAAATAGGATATCACCATTTCCTTCCATCTCTATATTCCTTTCCAATTCAGTATTTCCTCATGAGTTGTTTTAACTTGAGAGAATACAAAATGTTTTTAATTAATTAAAACCATGTGACATGTATTAGTGAAAATATCTAGAAATAACCTAGAGAAGAGCTGTGCAGGAATGTCATTAAAGTGTACTCAGAACCAATGAAAGGCTGATGGATGCATGGAACAGCCTGCCCTGTAGAGGTGGTAGAGACAAGAATTAAATCTGAATTCAAGAAAAGAATGGGACAAGCACAGGGCATCTAAGAGGGAGTGCTAGGGATTCTTAAGCTATGTAGTTAGTGTGGATGGTCTTTTTCTGCTGTTGCATTTCTCTGTTTCTGTGTTTTAATGATTGTGACATTGATTGAATATATGGATTGGATGAGGACTGAATCTTTTTTTGTTTCCATTCCATTAACTACACATTTACTGAAGAAAGGACCATTAGTTAGAAAACAGTTACTGTCAAACCCTGAATACCTAAAAAGCATCTGCATCTTAACAGGAAATAAATTATTGGTGATTTCTGAATCAAAAGACCTTTTAGTAACCTGGCAAGCTACTTGCCTAATTTGAGGGCAAGTTTAAAACAGCTTGCCAAGATGAAAGCCCATTGGGCCTTGTGCCTAATTTTCAAATAAAAAGTATGCATGTATTCTGACTATTCTCCCTTTGAAAATTGCCCATGGATACAAAGACCTGTGGACTTTGCACCTGCTTTTACTAGTAGCAATTTTTTGCTGGAAAAACAGTATGCATTGATTTGAAAATTCTAACCTTGCAGATTTTCTGCATAGAAAAATACCATATGCACACATAATATACTATTTATAAACATCAAAAATATGCGTGTATAAGGGAAGCTGGGAAAGCTGGTCTTGCGCAGAGAGTATAACTTGGGGAGAAGCAGCGAGAATAGAGGACAGGCAAAAGGGGGGAGGAGGGTTTCTGGAGAAGGCGGGAAGGGTGGCCAATAGGAAGGGAGGAGCAGTATTAGAGGGGCCAATAGAAGGAAAGAGTGGGATACGAAGGGTGAACGTTTTCGGGTAACGGTACAGATAGCCAGGGAGAGGCAGGCAGCAAGTCTTGTTTTGCAGTGTGCAGGTACACAAGGCAAAAAGGGAAGTCAGGGGACTAATAATTAAAGACATTTCATGGGAACACGGCAAGCTGAGAGAGAACAGTTGGGAGACAGAGGGCTGTTGGCGACGGTGGGATGAGGCCGCGACTATTTGGTTAATTGGGCCCCATGCCGCGTGGCAAAAACAGGGGGAGTAGGCCCGAGCAGAATGCGATGGAACCTGGCAGAAGGGGGCGAAAAGCCCAGAACGCGGTGCCCGGCACGCCGGGGCCTGTTGAGAGGGATCACTTTGGCCCGGGGGCACCCCCTCTGCCTCACAGCCTGGCTGCCAGCTCGGGGGAGAGTGGCCCGAAGCGGCTTCGAAGGACGAACCTTCCGTGGTGCAGGGAGCCGGGCAGGACGTGACCCCACAAGGGTTGGAGTTGTCTTTGCGTCGGGCAGCGATTTTCAGGCCTCATCTCCCAGCGTGCCCGGCTCACCCACCTCCCCCAGCGCACCTTCGGAATCGGGGCCAGACTCATGCGCTGAAGGTGGAATTGATGCGGAGGCAAGCGAGGCTGGAAGAGAGCCGAAGGACGGTCAGGCCGGGACCACGGCGGCAGCACGAGGGCTAGGTTGTGTGCATGCATGCAAGATGGCGCAGGGGAATGGAGAGTGGGAAGGTGCAGGACGTGCTGTTGCCAGTGCGAGTCATCAAGGAAGAGGGCATATCAAAGAGAGCACCGGAGCAGTACCAGCGGTGCGAGGGAGAAGTCGGGGCACGCAGAGGGTGACATTTGAGGAGCAGGGATGGTCGGGAAGAAGAACTGGGACGAATGAGGTGAGTGTGGCACTGCGAGAGAGGCCAGTAAATGGTCTATTGTAGCTAACAGAGGTTTGAGGTTGGGATGAGGAGGAGTGGCGCCGGCCTTAAACAGGGAGCGGGAGATGAGAGCACAGGATGCCAGGAAAAATGAAGGAGGTGGGGGGGATTTTGGAAAATCAGGGCCAGCACGAAGGGGAGAGTACAGGAGGGAGGCGGAAGGGGGGTTGGATGTGCCGGGGCAGGGTAGGAATCAAGGGTATAGCGGAGGAGAAAGGAGAGAGCCAATATTTGGTTGGGAGGCTGCCACTGGTGTGTCTTCTTTCGCAGGGCCGGAGGTGCAGAAGGAGACTGAAGTGCCAGTGCAAGACACACGGAAGGGGCAGACCAGGGGTGAGAGGCCATATCACAGCGGTCTGCAGGCCTGATTGGCAAGTAGAGGAGAGCAAGAGGCAGCGACTTCGGCAGCGCATGGATACACAACAGGTAATGATGCGGGGAATAATGGCAAAGGAACAGGCAAGAAGGGTAATAAGAGGAGGAGAGATCATACTGGGAGTTCTAGTGAAAGTTCGGATTCTTCTGAGTCTTCCACTTCAGACAGTAGTGATTTGGGGCAGCAGCGGAGAGTCACAGGGTCTGGACCGTGTCAGGACATGGGGCATCCGGCGTTAGCGTCTTTAACGGAATTATGGGAAGGGGTGCCCAAGAAATTGCATACGCGGATTAGGAAAAGGAGACACGTAAATATATTTAGACTGTTAGCAGGAAGGCGGGGTGACCAGAAGTCACGTAAGAAGGGCAAGAGGAAGAAAAGAGATACCAGTGCAGGCACACGAATACCCAAAAATATCAATTGGGTAAGAGGCTTCCTTAGATTAGCCAGCGTGGTTGGGCATTATCAGCCAGGGCAATTCGGAGCACTGTTATCTTATTGTGACAGTATTCTAGGAGCATTCAAGGATTATGAGGGGTGGGCATGGTTGAATTATGATGAGTGTTTCAGGGGAAAAATGGCAGGGAATAAATTTATGTCTTGGGGTACGCAGGATATCAATTTATGGTTGACACAAATGACTAATAAAGGTACCGGGGTGGGCAGGGGAGGGCAGGGAGGGAGTACAGTAGGTAACGAAGGGGCCAGTGCAGGTGAAGGCCATTCAATTATTGGCAAAGCTTCGGGGGCAGTAGCGAAAATGATTGAGAGGAAGACGGTGCCCAATACAGATGTATGCTGGAGGTTTAATCGGACTACATGCTTATTTCCAGAGTGTAAGTTCCGGCACGCATGCTCCACATGCAATGTGGCACACCCAGTTGTCAAATGCTTGGCAGCCCAGACGGTACAGAGCGATAAATCATTGAAGCCCAGCAAGCGCAGTTAAAAAAAAACCCAAAACAAAACAAAAAGAAGGAGAAGAGAGTAAAGGGGGGGGGGGGGGGGGGATGGCTAGGTAGTTATTGAGCGTTGAAAAAATATATATATAAACATGGAGGGAGGGACGATAGAGGTGATCGTAAGTGATGGCAACTTGGGCGTACTTCATATACTTGCAGGCGGTTACAGGTATGCTCGGATCCATGAGGAGTGTGTAGCAAACAGTTTTGGGCAGGGAGTTGAAGAGGAATGGGTCAGTCGCCCCAGCGACCTGGAAGGCCTACATGCAAGGAGCCAAGACAGTGCTAGGTTTCTTACAAATGCAAGGGTGGAGGGTAGGTCCTGTGTCGGAGCGTCTGGTCGGGGAATTTATCATATGGGCTAGGAGGGGAGGGTATTCGGTAGCGTCAGTCGAGTCGCACCTAGCGGGTTTTGCGTTCTTTCAGAAGGTCAGTGGATGGGGTAGTCCAATTAGCAGTTTTCGGGTTAAGAAATTGCTACAGGGATGGGAGAGGGAGCGGGGAAAGATGCAGGATATCCGGCGTCCCATTAGATATGAGGATTTGGATCATTTAATGGCACGTTTGCACAGGTTTGTTGGTCACGCTTTGAGGTTCTGTTGTTTCAGGTTGCGTTCTCGTGGGCATTTTTTGGAGCCTTGAGGGCTAGCGAGTTGGTAGCCTTATCTAGTCGCAGTGTTAAGGACATTGGGCTTCAGTGACAATGTGTTCAGTTATTGGAGTCTGAGGTACGACTTTTCATTGCAAAGTCCAAAACGGATCAGGGAGGGAAAGGAGCGGTTATTAGATTGGAACGAGATGCGAACGGGAAGGTATGTCCAGTTAGGCTAGTGGAACGGTATTTGGAGGTTCGGCCTAATAGGGACGGAGCCTTTTTGCTGCATGAGAATGGCAGCCCGCTGACGCGGTATCAGTTTACCAGTGTGCTGAGGGCAGCAATAGGCATAATGGGCAGAGATGTGCGGGTATACAGTGCACATTCCTTTCGGATTGGAGCTGCCACCTTGGCAGCGGAAGCGGGTTTCTCGGATAGTGGAATTAAAGGATTAGGTAGGTGGAGGTCCAACGTGTTTCGGTCTTATATTCGTTCGTAAGGAATTCAAGGTGAAGTAGGGGATCGGGGGGGGGGGGGGTGATGTTAACGCTTTGTGTTTGTTTTGCAGATCGAAGGGGGTCAAGGAACTTCGTGGGATGTGCCTGGATAGTGGGCCATTCGTACATTCACAGGGCGCAAAGAAGAGCGCTGAAACGGCCGTACGGCAAAAGTTTAGAGTTAAACAAAAAGGGATGGCACCTGGCTTGGTTCAGTAAAAGGGGCATGTCGTGGGACGAACTCCTGCCTTTCCTGTATGAGAGGATAGACATGTGGGGCGCTCCAAATGTTCTCCTCATTCACTTGGGAGGAAACAATATTGGATATAAAACTTGTAGGGAAATTCTAACATGTATGAAGAAGGATTTTTCCCAGTTGTGGATAAGATGGCCCAACTTGAGAATCAGTTGGTCCGATATAATTATCCATTTGCGAAACAGAGAAGAGTTAATTTGGAGAATAGGAGTTAAGAAACTGAATAGACAGATGGGCAAATGGGCAAATGGATGGGGTGGCAGGGGGGATTTTGGGTTAGGCATCAATGGTCATGGATGGAGGAAGCGGGATTGCTCGTGGGGGACGGGGTGCATTTATCAGAAATAGGTATGGATATGTTTAACAACTCCATTCAGGAAGGGTTGGAAAAGGAGGTAGCAGGTTGGTAAGGGCCGCAGTTGGGGGGAACAAGTTGAGGTCCAACTTGTTTGTGGCAGAAAAACCCGAGCCCAAGAGGAATTTGTAAAGGGGGTTGGCAAAAGGGGAGGGGGGGGGGAAAGGGAGGCAAGCCCAGTGTAGCCAGGGGGGGCCACTGCACGGGGGACCGAAGAACTAAGGGGCTTGGTTCTCGGGAGCCAGCTTACTCTCGCTGGTATGAGGTGGAGTGAGCGGGAGGGGGAGAGGGTATTGTTACTTCACCATTAGGGAAACGGTGGTGAAGAAAGGGGAGGAGAGGGGAGGGGGGAGGGGGAAGTTTGGGGTGATATATATACTGTTTGTAAGGGCTCGGGTTTAGTTATAGCAATAAACTGCGGCCTATTTAATCCCATCTATATTGTGTAGTGTATTGTTTTCAGCGGGGTGAAAAGAGGATCGAGCGGGTCTTCTATCCACAAGTTATTTCAGTTTTGCACACACATTTTACCAGCTCAAAAAATGGGAAGTCTAGGGGCATGGTGAGGCAGGGTTCGGAAGTTGCTCTTTTATAAGAGATATACATTGGTATACAGCCAAAATGCATTAAAAATGAATGTAGTCAAACTGTACTAAATCTGGGTCACTGAGAATGAAAACAATACTTAAAATTGTTAAATAATGTATTTATTTAATGGTTTTAAATACCAACATTCATTAGGGATATCACATCAGTTTAATCACTTTAGTTTTCAAGATTTGCTATTGGGTCAGTATATACAACCTTTGACTTGGGAATTACAGAGGGTAAATGAGTAAAGAATGGAAAGGATCTCAAATTAAATCAGAAATGACTAAAATACAACTTTCACAGAATCTATAAATAAATCAATGACTGGGTTTGGACAGTACTTGCTTTTTGGGCACAACAATGAACGATGCGATCTGAAGCTCGTATTGTGTCATATATGATATGAATTGTATTATGTTATTCCTAGAAGTCAAAGACGATGCAATAATAACTCAGTTTATATCACTCTGCTGAACAAATTGCCCCCGATGAGCTTTATAAATCATAAGCCAGAACTTTAAAAAGCCTGCATGTTTAAAACCCAGGGAATACATGTGTGGCCGGGCTGTGCACGTGCCGAGAGCATTTTAGAAACATTAGGCCCTGTCCTGGGGATGCGCGCGCCAGCAGCCAGCCAGCCTGCCGAAGTTACTTCTGCTCAGAAGGAGCAGTAATTAATAAAACAAAAAAATATGGACTAGCTAAGTAGTGGTTATGGGTCAGGGAGGAGAGGAGAGGGGAAAAGGTTGGAAGGGTAGTTAGGGGGATAGGGAAGTTTCCTTCCAGTCCGCTCCTTAATTGGAGCGGAAGGGAGGGAACAGAGAAAACTCTAATCGCGTCACCATGCATATTTTTTTTTAAATCACCCCGTTGCATGCAGGACAGGCCACCCGCCCACACATGCATGTGCGGACATTAAATTCTGGCGCACGTGTGTGCGCAGGAATCGTATTTTATCACACGTGTGTGCCGACCCGTGCATGTTATAAAATATCCGCATCCATGTGCATGCACCAGGAATCGCGCGCGCATGGACTCCCACGTGCGTTTTCGAAAATCAACCCCATAGTGTCCACCAAACTGTGGCGCAGCGAGAAATGAACAAGGCGAGTGATTTCACTAGGACATTGCAGCAATGGAAAAATTGTATTAGGGCAAATGGAGCCCGTCAAATCTTGCAGACTATTGCTGGACAGTGACAAGACATGTTACATTTAATGAATACGAGAGACAAGCGAAGAAGAGCCAACTAGCCACTGAATTATGAATATACATATATATATATACATAATGGGGCAGATTTTCAAGGGTTACACACGTAACCCTGAAAACCTGCTCCTACGTGCACCGAGCCTATTTTGCTTAGGCTCGGCGACGCACACAAGCCCCGGGACGTGCGTTTGTCCCAGGGCTTTGAAAAAGGGGCAGGAAGGGGGCGGGGCGCCGGTACGGGGCCGACCGGGGGGCAGTCCCGAGTCCTCCGGCACAGCGGCCATGCCTGGGGATGGCGCGCCAGCAGCTGGCTAGCGTGCACAAGTTACGCTTGCCAGAGGCAGGCGTAACTCCTGAAATAAAGGTGGGGGGGATTTAGGTAGGGCTGGGGGGTTAGATAGGGGAAGGGAGGGGAAGGTAGGGGGGAGCGGAAGGAAAGTTCCCTCCGAGGCTGCTCCGATTTTGGAGGGAACAGGGAAAGCCATCGGGGCTCCCCTAGGGCTCGGTGCGCACAAGGTGCACAAGTGTGCACCCCCTTGCGCACGCCGACCCAGGATTTTATAACACGTGCGCGGCTGTGCGTGCATGTTATAAAATCGGGCCTACATTTGTGCGCGCTGAGTAGCGCGCGCAGGTTATAAAATCTGCCCCAATAGTTTTTGTTTCACAGTAAATTTTATTTCTATAATCCTTTTGTTGATCTAAATTTTAAAGTGTTACATAAACAGGACAGATGAAATATTATGCAACCTTAAATACATAAAAAGGCCTGTTTACAATTTATGATTAAAATGCTGCTATCTACATTCTATCTACACAATAGATATAGATGTAAAATGTAAAACTTAAGTATCATGGAAACAGTAGCCAATCAGCTGCTTTAATTGTTATACTTGAATTCAACAAATCAACATCAATAATAAATGGCACATTTTATTGCTGAAGCAGATGACTTCCAAAAATGTGTACACATTAGTACAATTTGACACCAGTTAATTGACTAGCTCTAGCAAATGAAATGAGACTTGTCTGCTATCTGTAATTTTTGGGTGACTGGCATGGGTGAACTGGTGGAGGTTCAGGGTGAAGTGCTGGAGGATATAGGTGAACTGAAGGTGGACTGGGTGAACTGGCAGAATTATCAGTGAACTGATGATTTCAAGTACATGTGCAAGTATTTTCAAATGGTATACATGCATAATTTATAAAATTCCTGGCCCCATGTAATATATTTTTTTCACACTTAAAATATATACGTTTATAAAATAGATAAAGTAAACACTTTTATTGCATTGCAAGAATTGGCACATACTGAAACTTGCACACCTGCTTTCAGAGCAGAGCTGTGCTGTACATTATAAACAATGCAGCACATGCTGCACAGTTTATGAAATACTAGGATAAATCAAAGTGGGTCCACTTAAGCGGGCAAATCCAGGACTGTGAATAAGTTTGAAAGTTAGGTTCATCGTTTTCCAACCCTGTCCTCAATACGCCCCTGGGAATGCCTACCCTCAGTCTGGTTAAAGTGCATGTGCTGCAGAACGCTTGCTTGTAAACCGCGCCGAATTATGAAGCTGTTAAATAAATAAATAAATAAATAGCTACATGCGGAGTTTTAGCTGTACCAAATGAGGGCAGCTTTCAGATAGGCAAGTTAACTGGACAAATGGCTAATTATCCAGGGAAGTGGCTTTGAAAATTGTCTTCTTTTTTTTTTTTTCCATTATTGCTAATTACATTTTTTTGTCATAGTCCTCTTTCAGTTTTTAAGCAAACATTCTGCAGAGATGAGAATAACAGAAAATGGCTTTTACTGACTGCGTTGTAGGCATATTCCACAAGTTGGTGTAAGATAAGATACTCTCTAGGCATATATACACTGTTTTACTGTTACCCGGCTCTGAAGGTAGGAAGGGCGGGTAATAAATGTCTTTAAATAAATATACACAGTGTAAAGATAAATTGGTTTCCACTTTCACTCAGAGGTTGTACTTTGAATACATGAATAACCCAGCCAGTTGCAGTGGTGTGAGAGAAAATGAAGTTCGGAATGTCATCGCTCTCGGGGAGCCAAAATTAAAAAATTTAATTTGTGATCTTGAGTTTGGGTTCAAACCCAGGTGGATAGATTAGAAAGCAAATTGCTTTAATCCATTAAGCTACTTTACTGCCCTTGTCCTTATCTGAAACTTGCAGACAGACTGTGTCACTAGGAACCTGATGGCCTTAAATGCTTTAAGAGATCATAGTTCCCTTTGCAGAATTACACTACCTAGGTCACTCACTATTTGTCTAGAGAGAAAACAAACATCATATGTCAGACTTCTGCAGCAGGTAAGAAGTTGCATCTTGTGACAGCCAAAGACTTGCAGTGAAAAAAAAAATAAATATATATATAGCTTAAAATCAAGGTATAGTCTTTAATAAAAATCATCTTGAAGAATATAATAATATGATAAGTAAGCGTGGTATAAGAGTAAAGCAGACAACTACAGTAAGACATTTGCATGACATTTTAATCTGTCAGATTGCCATTTTCCCAGCCTCAAAAAAAACTCTCAAAATTGTTATGCTGCATGCTGAGCAGTCACATCTCTATAATTTTGTATATATAAAGGATACTCTGCTAACACCTTTTCAGGAAGTATGGTAGAAATTCACTATAAGTACCTGCTTAAATACAACATCATAATGATCATCATCATCATCAACCCTTCTACCAGGAAAAGCATCTAGAAAAAATAATGTGGTTTTCTCACCCCTGATCGGTCAATTAAAAATGCGCCAGACAAATGGCATTACTAGGGGCAAAAGGAACACATAAGTATCGCAGAGATACATCAGCCTTTTACTAGAGTACCATAATGCAAATGTGAAATTTGATATGCAAGTAGGAGGAGTTTGGGTGGAGTTAATGGAAATGAGCAGCTCCTAATGTCAAATGTGATAGAGTAATGCAGGTTTTAACTACACCTTTTTTCTGTGCCCATGATAGCTGTGCATTACCGGGAAACGGTTGAGAGAGAGAGAGAGAGAGAGCCAGCATTTACATAGCCATCAATATATCACTCTCTATACCACTATAAGAGGGGGCACTTTTACATCAGAATGGGGTTTGGGTAGGGTGGGGTAGTTTTTGGGGGGTGGTTTTACATATACAGTAGGATGTATGAACAGCACAGTATACATAACTGAAGATTTTCTGTCATTTCAATTGATGAAAGGTACAAGAGGAGTAGATTTGAACAATGCATTCTCTACCTATCTTCTAACAAGCTAGGTATAGAATGCAACAAGCTAGGCAGAGAGTGCAACAAGCTAGGTAGAGACTGCATTGTACAAATCCACTCCTTTTGTACGTTTTATCAATTGAAATGACAGAAAATCTTCAGTGATGTATACTTTCCTATTCGTACCTCCTACTGTGTATGTAAAACTGCCTCCCCAAAACTACCCCACACCATTCAAATCCCACTCCAAATTAAAAGTGCCCCCTCTTACAGTGGTATAAATAGAGAGTGACATAAAGCTGTCTATGTAAAGGTGTTCCCCCCACCTCTCTCTCTCTCTCCAGCAATAAAAACCTTTTCCTGGATAACACGCCTGCAATGTATTAATCAGCGCATGGACGAAAATAGCATGGTTGCGATACATTTATTGCACCTTGCAGAAATTACCTATGCGATGTGGGAGCAGGGAAATTTTCCTAACTATACCCCCCTTTTTTTTTTTTTATTACTGGTGCTATTTCTGCTATATTTATAGCATTTTGATAAATCTAGGGGAAAGGTAGTAAGACATAGAAAATTCTTACAATTTGACCAAGAGTCCATCTTTAATTTTTCAAATGGGAAAAAGAGGAAAAAATATTCTGAAAAATAACCAAACAACCTCCAGTATACAAGCAAAGAAAGTAGAATACTTGTCATGGCTATTGGTCATTTATACACAGAAGAGCCTGGAAGTAGTTTAGTAAAACAGGAACTTTTACTGTTAACCAGTATTACAATATATCGTATTTATTTATTTAAACGTTTTTATATACCGGGTTACGTTAGGAACATCACCCCGGTTTACAGGAAACTTAATGCAGCAAGAGGCTTTACAATGAACAGGTATCAACGTAGTAATAGGATTAAAAGAGCAACAGTAATAGTTAACTATGTGGAAGGGGTATATATTACAAGCAAGGAGGATGGCAAGGGATGCATTGGCCTGGAAGGGATATGTACAAGGGAGATGTACTGGGGAACTGTACAGGGGAGATGTACAGGAAGATAAAACATGTTAAGGAGAAATTCACTGAGACCTAAAAGGGGGGATGTATAAACAGGGAGGAGGACTTAAAGGGATTTAGGGATTATATATTATCGGAAGTGTTAAGAGGGTAATTTAAGGAGAATTATGCAGGGGTATTTACAGAGAGGCAGAGAGGAAACAGGCTGGGTGTAGAGGGTCAGTTAGGCGTATGCCTGTTTAAAGAGCCATGGTTCTTCTGTTTAAAGAACTTGGTTCTTCTAGCTTCTCCTAGGGGGACATACTAGAAGGAATAGGGAAAACGAAAATTAATCTAAGAAAACCTGAAAAGTGATCAAACATCTGGAAGCTGGGATTCAGTACCAAGAAGTGCAGAGTAATGCATCTGGGATGCAGAAATCCAAAAGAGATATATGCAGTGGAGGATAAACGTCTGATCAACACGGACTGGGAGAGAGACCTTGGGGTGATAGTGTCTGATGATCTGAAGGCAGTGAATCAATGTGACAAGGCTTAGGCTTAAGCCTTGATGCATGTGCTGCATAGAAAGTGCACATGGGAGTCAGACACCACATGGGCTACTTTTGAAAACATCCCATGGGCTACACTTCTGCAATCCGCCCCCAAAGGACAGTAATGGAATTCAAAATGGCATGGGATATGCGCAAAGGATTCCTAGTGGCTAAATGATGGAGGCGAAGAAAATGGTAACCCCTGTTGACTAGGGTAACCTACACAGAGCAACAATAACCCTATGAAGAAAGAAAGAAGAAAAAAAAACTTGCTGGGCAGATTGGATGAACCACCTGGGTCTTTTTCTGCCAGCATTTACTATGTTACCCTTTGCTTCTTTTCTCCCAACATTCCCTAGTGGCACGGCATATCCTTACAATTTGACTCTCTTATAACAAAATTCCCTGAAAGTAACAAGTTCCCAAGGGAGTGCAAATCTCTAGACCTCTGATGCTCTGTTGACTACCACCGGTGCATTTCAGTGTGCAAAGATGTGGAAGCCAGTATGGGCATTGGGCATTTGAATGGGGTGGGCTGTCTCCCAACAGTAACTTGTGGGATTGCCAATGAGAAAGTTTAATCAAGTAATTATTTGCAAAACACAGCATGAGACACCAGGCTTTTAAAAGGAAAAAGGAAAACCGAACAAGAACAAGGTCTCACTGAACAAGCTGGTCTACTGGAACGAGTTCTCCCCTCAGGCCTTCACCGTGGTTTAAGCCCTTACTTCCCTTGAGATATTTGCATAGCCAAGCTCCTGTTGAGAAGGGCTTGTTCTATGCTCAGGTCCTCACATCTTATCTTGGGCCTGCTAGGATTGTAATCTAATTGAAAAAGGCCCACCCTCATGAACCATCAGCTTCCTGGTTGGGTTTGAAAGGGAATAGTTTGGGCTCTTCCAGGGGATCTTTTAAGGTGGGCTGGCTTTCCAGAACGTGTACTCCCCCTTTCACAGTGCTTTTCTCTCTGCCCTGAGTTCAAGTTCCCTATGTTTGGTACAGATGTGTTCATCTAATAATAGTCTGCTGTCCAACTGATTTTAAATGACAACTCTTTCTGAAGAGTCAAA